>NC_134090.1:37133635-37443722 GCF_000715075.1 Nicotiana tabacum | reverse complement strand
GCCATCTAAAGGCGAATCGGCTGAATAAGACCATCAATAAACCTCCTCACCCTCTCTCTCTCGGTAGGAAGTATGACAAGAGCATGGCGAGCTAAGTCGATGAACCTGGTCTCATACTGGGTAACCGTCATAGAACCCTGCTGGAGGCGCTCAAACTGCCTCCGATAAGCCTCTCACTGAGTAATAGAGAGGAACTTCTCCAGAAATAGCTGTGTGAACTGCTCCAAAGTCAAGGCTGGCAATCCGGCTGGTCTAGCTAAGCAATAATCCCTCCACCAAGTCTTGGCAGATCCAAACAAGTAAAATGTAGCAAAATCAACCCCATTGGTCTCAACAATACCCGTGTTCCTGAGAACCTCGTGGCTGCTGTCTAGATAATCCTGGGGATCCTCAGTAGATGCACCTCTGAAAGTGGAAGTGAAGAGCTTGGTAAACCTATCTAGCCTCCACAAAGCATCGGCAGACATAGCCGCTCCATCACCGGTCTGAGCTACCACACCCGGCTGAACTGTTCCAACTGGCTAAACTACTGGAGTCTGAATCTGAGGAGCTACCTGCTCCGGAGTGTGAGTAGCAGGAGTCTAGGCCCCTCCTCTAGCCTGAGAGACGGTTGGTGCTACAGGAAGCAAGCCTGCTCGGGTGACACTCTCCATGAGGCCCACTAATCGGACAAGAGCATCCTGAAGGACTGGGGTAGCAATAAACCCCTCTGGGACCTGAGCTGAGGCTCCGCTACTGGGGCTGCTGCTCGGGGCTGAGCTCTACCCCTACCTCAGCCTCTGGCATGGCCTCAGCCTCGCCCTCTGCCCCTCGTGGGAGCTGCTGCTGGGGGCTCGGGCTGCTGAGTGGTAGATGAGGAAGCGCGTGTTCTCGCCATCAGCGAAAAAATAGAGTAGAAATTCAATTAGCATTGAGAAACAGAACCGCACGACATGAAAGAACAAATGTGAAGTTTTTCCTAACTCTATAGCCTCTGGGGGATAAATACAGACGTCGCCGTACCGATCCCTCAGACTGTACTGAGCTTGTCCGTGAATTGTGAGACCTATGTAACCTAGAGCTCTGATACCAACTTGTCACGACCCGGAATTCCCACCCTCGGGAGTCATGATGGAGCCTACTCGTAGAAGCTAGGCAAGCCACGAACTTAGATTAACAAGTGATACATGAGATAACAGAACATAATAAAAGATAGAGGAATATGACAGCGGAATATGAGATTTAAGCGGAAGTCTTAAATAAATATAAAACCAAAATGTTTCGAAAGTCAACACATGCCTCTGCCCAGAAACTGGTGTCATAATATCCACGGACTACTAAGAGTACTACATACAATAGTTTGAAGGAAAAATAACACTGTTTGTCTCGGATACATGAGATAACAAAACATAATAAAAGATAGAGGAGACCCTACGGACGCCTGCAAGGCTACCTCGGTGTCTCAGTAGACTGAAGGCTGGCTCCCCTACTGCTGCTGATCAAGTGCCGCTCCAGTATCTGCACAGAATGCAGAGTGTAGTATCAGCACAACCGACCCCATGTGCTGGTAAGTGCTTGGCCTAACTCCGGCGAGGTAGTGATGAGGCTAGGACCAGACTCCAAATAAACCTATGCAGTTATATAATATATGACGGAAAATAAACAGGAATGAGCAGTTTAAAATGGGAGGGGGTACATGCTTCGGGGAAACATATCAAGACCAACATAAACTTAATAAAATATGAAAGGACAACTCAATATCTAAAACGATACAATAACAATACTATTGCGGCGCACAACCCGATCCCTTATCATTTACCATTGTTGCGGCGTACCCGACCCACATATATATAACTGTTGCGGCGTGCAACCCGATCCAATATACTATCTCTTGCGGCAAGCAACCCGATCCAATATAATATCTATTGCGACGTGCAACCAGATCCAATATAATATCTGTTGCGACGTGCAACCCGATCCAATATAATATCTGTTACGACGCGCAACCCGTTCCAACTATACAGTCACCAATAATCATAATTAACCGTCTTGGCAAGGGATCAACAATAGGTTACAATATCCCCGCAAGGGAACTCAGCAGTACAAGTATATACATCCCGGAAAGGGAGAATAAGCTATAACCAATCTTAACTCAACTCCTACTCGTATCAAATACCACCATTTCTCAATCATAAGTAGATTCCACGATAAACAAACTAAGTCTTTGCTCAATATCAAGGATTTACTCACTATTTAAACCATAGTAACATTCAAGAATACAACAAGTATCAATTTAAGACTCACGATCATGCTTGACACCAACGTATAGATACCCGTTACCCTGCCTATACGTCGTACTCAACAAGAAGCAAACAGCAAATAGGACTCAACTCCTAATCCCTCAAGCTAAGTTTATACCGGACACTTACCTCGATGTCACGAACGCAATTCAAGCCTCAACTATTGCTTTACCTCTTGATTCCAACACCAACTCGCTCGTATCTAGCCACAAGTTACTTAATTATATTAACAAATGCTAAATAAATCAATTTGAATGCATGAAAATGGACTTTCCAAAGTTTTACCCAAAAAGTCAAAATCGTCCCCGGGCCCACGTGGTCAAAACCCGAGGTTCGAACCAAAACCCGATTACCCATTCCCCCAAGAGCTCAAATATGTAATTTGTTTTGAAATCGGACCTCAAATCGAGGTCCAAATCCCTAACTTTTTGAAAAACCTAGGTTCTACCCAAAATACCCATTTTCCTCCATGAAAATCATTGATTTGAAGTTGAAATCATGTTAAAAGATGTGAATGATTGAAGAAAACTAGTTAAAAACGACTTACAATTGATTTGGATGAGAAAGGCTGTTTGAAAAACCGCCTCTTATGTTTTTGGAGTCTTAAAAATTGAAAAATAACTAAAAATCCCGTCTAAATATACTGCCCTCAGATTCCCTGTGCGGACCGCACAAAATCAACCGCGGCCGCACAGGCTTCTTGTGTTTTGCAGTGACAGGTCTTAGTATTTTGGCCATAACTTTCTCTACAGATGTCCAAATTGTGATTTCTTTATCTTTCTGGAAACTAGACATGATGGGCTACAATTTCATTTTTGATTCATCTCAAAATTCCTTGTAGATAAAAAGATATAGGTTTTCGAAGTCGGACCAGTGAATCTGTTCTTCATCGCGGACCGCACAGAATCTAGTTCGGCCGCACAGGGCCCTCCACGGCCGCGATCGATATCGTGTGGACCGCACTGGCATGTTCAGAGGTCCTCCACCCCTCTAGGCCTGCAACAGTTCTGTTTTTTTAGGCCTAAGACACCCCGGAACCTACCCAAAACTCACCCGAGCCCTCGGAACTCCAAACCAAGTGTACACAAAACGTCCAAAAACATCTTACGGATTTATTCGTGTAATCAAATCATCAAAATAGCATCATGAACATCAAATTAAATCTCAAGATCAATGAAAGTTTCTCAAAACTTCTTTAAACATCAATTTTTTTGTAATTTAAGTCCGAATCACGTCAAATGACATCCATTTTCACCAAATTCCACAGAAACGTCTTAAGTCATATATAAGACATGTACCGGGCGCCGAAACCAAAATACGGGCCCAATACCATCACGTTCTAAGCAAGTTTCATTTCAATTTTCCTTAAACAGTTTCAGAAACCAATTTCTTTTAAAAATTCATTTCTTGGGCTTGGGACCTCGGAATTTGATTTCGGGCATACGCCCAAGTCCCATATTTTCCTACGGACCCTCCGGGACCGTCAAATCACGGGTCCGGGTCCGTTTACCCAAAACATTGACCGAAGTCAAATTAACTCATTTTATAACCAAATTTTATTATTTTTCACAAAATTTCATATTTAAGCTTTCTGGCTAGGCACCCAGACTGTGCACGCAAATCGAGATGACTCTAAATAAAGTTTTTCAAAGCCTCAGACACAGAATTTAATTTAAAGCAAGTGATGACCTTTTGGGTCATCATACTTATTGACAACTTGAATTGCTTAAATCTCATCGAATTGGCAAATGAATTTCTAAAAGGATTAAACTTCATTTTCTTAAATCATTTAAAGAGAATTGGCTTTTATTGGAATAAACTCTTAATTGGCTGTTTGATTGTGTGTATCTATGTGTGTCTGCGTCGCATGTATGATTCGCGAGTGGGGTATTTGTTTATTTATGTTGACCGCGTCACATGTATGATACACGAGCGGGGTAATAGATGCATGTATGGTTCGTGCCATTCGACCCTCGACAATGCACATTTTACATTTCTGTTGGATCGGGCCGTACGACCTCGGCATGATATGCGCATGCTTGTATTGCTTGCGTGAGAATGTTATGCGATGATATTGGCCTTCCCTGGCCAGATATAGTTGATAAGCATAATGAAAAGTAAACTTTGGAAATCCGCACTTATTTGAGATGTTGTTTACCTGTTATCTGGTTTTACGAGTTTATAATTATTTTATAAAAATCCATGATTTTCTCACATTTTCACTATATTGTTATTGGACCACTAGTAAGTGTCAAAGTCGACCTCTCGTCTCTACTTCTTAGAGATTAGACGAGATACTCATTGAGTACACGTTGTTTTCGTACTCATACTACACTTCTGTGCATTTTTGTTGCACATGAATATGTATCTCTAGTGGCCTACTAGGCGTAGCAGCATGGTTGATACGAAGACTTAGGTGAGCTGCACTTCTTGAGGTGACCCGCAGCCAGCAGAGTCTCTTTCAGTTATTTGTTTTGATTTTCTATCCAATATTGTATTCTGGACGGTTGTTGCATTTTATTTCCTTCTTAGTAGATGCTCATGCACTTGTGACACCGGGTTCTGGGATGATTATTGGGTATCTTGTATTTACTTCCAAACATTCTTTTATTTACATTGTAAAGATTGTCTTTTACTAGTAAAATTGAAGGAAAAATCTTAATTTTCAAATTTTTTAAAATGAGGACTCAGTCAAGTAATTTGATTGGCTTGCCTGACAGTAGTGTCCGGTATCATCATGACCCTTAGTGGATTTTGGGTCGTGACAACATTGTATCAGAGCATTAGGGTTCCCTTAGGTCTCACGAGTCATGAGCAAGTCTAGTAGAGTCTCGCGGATCAGTATGGAGACATCTGTACTTATCTTCGGGAGGCTACAGGGCTGTTAGGAGTACTTCCCTTCTTGATTCCTCATCGTGCGATTTGATTCCTTTGAGGCTTATGCCCTTGTTTCATTCCTACTCAATCTTACGCGACGCAAACCGCTGGTCATATCGAGAATTTAAGGATTGTAATAGTGCTACGGATGTGGTGCGGGGTGTTTCTCCCTGCGGGGTTGTTTGAGCTATTATCGTCGCCTTGTGAAAGGATATTCTATTGTTTCAGCTCAGTAGCGGTACTTATGAGAGCTCTGAGGCTAGGCACAAGTTGCCATGATGCTTATGATCGATTGTTCCATGGTATTGTTATGATGGTAGGATGTTTGCCTACGTATCGGGGCAGTGAATGATTTGAATGGATGTTTACTCAGTGCATGATCTAGAGATTCGGTATTTTATTCCCGGCAAGGGAAGGGCAATCGGGCTGAGAGTGTTTCGATTTGGGTTGATGCGTAACAAAACTTGGTACTTTCGAGCGTGGTGGAATTTTCATCCGCAATATAGTGTCATCGTCCTCAATTGTATGTGTTAAGTTCGCCGATATTATGGTTTTCTGCAATTCGCCTTGGGGTAGGACATTGTGAAATAATATTGGAAAAATGACTGTTAGATATCGCGGGGTGCGGTGGTTTAGGTCGAATCGGTGTTTCTAATGTTGGCAGCTCGAGAAAGATGATCTCCGGAAAGGTTTAAAGTTAGTAGCGATTCATGGGTTCAAGTGCTACGAAGATAGATTTTATTTAAGGCAACAACTGAGCAGCAAAGGATGAGGAAAGACATATGGGAAGTGTTAGGCGGTGGCTAAAATTTCTAGAAGGACAAGTGTAAGAAGCAAAGGTCGAGTAGTCGATTAAAAGGATGAGTTCCGCCAAAGTGGGAGAGTGGCGGAGTTACGTATGGGCATTTTGGTAGGATGACTATGCACCTTAAGGAGAGTTTGGAATGACATAGGAATTTTAGTGATTGGGTGATTGGGGTCTACGGATTTAATTTGAAGTATGGGCTATTTTGCAGCAGGAGATTTGATATAACGGGAAGGAGCTGCTTGAATGAAGAAGGATACAACATAACTTTGAATTGGAAGGATGTCGCCGCACATTTAATTGATGTCCACGAGGGGTGAATGGACTTATGCAGCTAGAGAGTTAGCTCGGACTCAGGATGGGTTATTGATGTCATAGTGACTGTAACCCGTGCAGCAGCGTTGGAAGACGTTAGGAAGTGATTTCCACAGGTGGGTTATCTCCTGTGAGCAGGTTAGCGGTCTCATGATTGGCGAGGTTTTTGCGAAGAATTCTATTGGTTATACAGCAAAGGGATCGGTCATGCGAATGGGGTTGATGATTCAGCGTATAAAAGGGGGGGTTTTACAGAAAGATTCCGAGAGTTTTGGCGGTTGATTGCGCAAGGTTATGTCAATAAGAGATTAAGAATCCTGGTGAATTCCAGAGTTGTGTAATAGTGACTTCGAGCTAAGTGGGAGAGTCCCACCACCTATGATTGGGTTGCATGGTTAACTATTTGCGAGGTTTTCGTCTATCATCATGTTGATGGGTTATTTCAGCTATGAGAAAAGAACATAAATGGTAATTTGAGCAAAGGGATTGTTAAAGTGCGCTATGGTTGGCCTTGTTGGCTCATGCTCAAATTTGGGAAAGGATTCCGGATTTGTGCCTTGTATAGAAGCGGGTTTAAAGGGAAGTGATTCTGCTGGGTGCTTTGCCAGGAGGGTGATCATGTGATAGAAGATTCAGGGAGTTGATTTTATTCGAGGCCGAGTCAAAGCGGGTGGCTCTCAACAACGGTCCTAGTGCATTCAAAGGTTAGAATGTGATGCTTAGTAATTTTGAGCCTATAAGTACGGTTAAGAATCAAGCTTTGTAGCAGCTTATGAGAAGAGGCACATAATGTTCTACGATGTTTTGACTTGCAGTATAGCATTTGGGAGGAAAATGAGAAAGGATATCGGATTCGTAGAAGGATCATCAGAATGGGCATATCAGTTGAGGGTGCGAATGTGCGCACAAGGAACGTATGAAACGGTTCGTGGGGTTTGAGACAGCCTGGTCTCGTGATTCAGGGTCACTCGGGATGAGTGCAGATGGAGTGTACTATGTGTTGAATGGTGTTATTATTATTATTATTATTATTTCAAAGGCAATCAAGGGTAAATTGGACGAAGATAGATTGGTTAGCCATAATTGAATTGGCATACTGGTGGTAGAGATCAGTTCCTTCAGCCTGACCAAGTTATGCAAGTGATTTGTGACGGTACGTGTGAGGCTTGTCAGCCGCCGTAATTGATGTTATTCAGAAGCATTCTACTGTTATGGCCTGTTATGTGGAGGCGGATTCCGGAAGGGCTATGGTGGCTTAGACCATTACTTATAGGTTTGCATATTCTACGGTTATGAAAATTCACTTGTGTGTTGCTATAGTTCTCTTGAAATGAGTTAAATGGAAAGTTTCTATTATGATGAAGTATCAATCTATTAGTGGTTCCGGAGTTATGTCGAAAACCGTGTTCCATCATATATTGGCATGACGGGTGCAGTGAGTGGTAGGGAATTTGGAGTGAGGATCAAGGTTGCAGTTCGGTGGTGACAAGGATGTCACAAGCTTAGATGAGCAAGAAAGGGGTTTGGATGTTTAAAGTAAGTTGGTATTGTCCTCAGCGTCACCTGAGATCGGTGTTTTGTGAAAGAGGCTTTGCATCCAGGATAAAGATTCTTGATTGCTTTTCAGCGTTAGTGCGGCCGGTGGTTTGGATGTACAGACCTGTTATTTGTTATGGTAGGTTGTGGGAGCGTGTCCCATAGGAAGATTGTATAAGTGTGGCATGTAGTCACTTGATTGATTAAATATTTAAAACAAGTATGAAGATTGTGATTATATCGTTAATTTGAGAATATATGCCTGGAGGGCACTCATTTTATTGGGTTGTGGACCGTGGAGGATTACTCCAGTTATGGTGGTTGTTCTTGTGTGTTATGAGAAAAAAAGGGGTCATTAGGGACATTTGAAAGGTTATTAGCCTAGTTCAGTGTGATCGGAATTAGCTTGAGGTTTGTGGATGGATTTAATGTGAATATGGGCCTTATATCAGGCCAGATGTGTTTATCTCAGCAATGCACTCCTTATGGAAGAGTAGTCGAGGTGTTATTTTGTCATCAGTAGTTTCATGTAGTGATGTATTGCACCGTATAAGTTGTGAGACAGTTTGGTGAATTTCTTATGTGTTGAGGTTCCGTGTAGAGATGATATTATATGAGCAGGAAGGCTCTTGAGATTCAGATTGTATATCGCACCTCATTTGTGCTTGAGTTTGTAGCTTATAACGCTGTGTGTCTCCTCAGGGAAATGGTATTATGCACCTAGCGTGCTTGTGATCGATATTCGATATTTTGCTGTAATGAGCAATTTAGCTCGATGTATATCTCCTTATGTGAGTTCTCTGTGTGGATCGGGTGGCATGCCGCCATGGGTATGTTATTTGGATCGGGTTGCACGCCGCGATAGTGTGATGTTCAGTACAATTCCCCATATCTGTTTTTATGTGTTTTGTTTACTATTTTCTGAGGAAAGCTCATATTAGTTGTGTGCCCGCGTCGCATGTATCATTCGCGAGTGGGGTGTCTGTTTGGTATGTTGACTGCGTCGCATGTATCATTCGCGAGCGGGGTAATTGAATTTCCTTTTCAGAGTTCGTTTTCCTTTTGTATCGCATTCTAATTGGTAACCTATTGGCACATTATGGCATCATATGAGGCTTTTGATCATGTCCGGGGTGGCTTTTAGCCGGAGCAGTTCGTACTGGGTGAGACGAGATCATTGGATTTAGGATCAGTACAATCTGACTACATGAAGTATATTAAGGAGCTAAGACCAGTATTTGGTTCAGATTGAGGTGATGGTTCTTGCCAGGGGTATAGACCCAATGATTTATTGATTCAACAGTTGGTTACGAATCTCTACACATCTCTTTCATCGTGGCGATATTGTAAGAGTTAGAGCAAGACCTGTGTAGGTCATGAGGTTCAATGGGAGCATCAGATTCGTGGAAGTCGATTAATTTGATTAGAGAATGTTATGCAGTCATGTTCTGGTGCATCGTGTGGTGATTAATACGGTTTTCATATGTTGGAAACATGCCTGACAGAGAATTTCCGGATGTTGGAATTGGGCTTTAAGGCTTATTTGCTTAAATGAAAAAGGATATCTTCAGGTTGATAAAGCTAAAATGCCAGACTGAGTTGTGGTAGGATGGGTAGGTGCTCGAGGTGTCAAACAGTGATTTCGGACAACTCCAGCGCAGTTCTTAGCACGTTCGAGGACGAACGTATGTTTAAGTGGGAAAGAATGTAACGACCCGACCGGCCGTTTTGAGTTCTAGCACGCTGTTCAGCAGTTTGAGGCCATGAACAACTTCATTTCAGGCATTATGACTTGTACGCGTGGTCTGAATTGAATTTCGGGAAGTTCGGAGTTGATTTGGAAAGAGAATTCTCGTTTCGGAAGCTTTAAGTTGAAAGAATTAACTGAGATTAGATTTTAGAGTAAACGACCTCGGAATCCGGATCTGAAGGTTCCAGTAGGTTCGTATGATGATTTCGGACTTGGGCATATGCTCGGATCGGGTTTTGGATGACCCGGGAGCGTTTTGGCGCCTACTGTGGAAGTTAGCATTTTGGAAGAAATTTTATAAGTTTGGCTTGAAGTGCATTTCAGTGTTATCGATGTTCGTTTGGGATTCCGAGTCTGAGAGTAGCTCCGTATGGTGATTCTGGAGTTGGAAGCGTGATCGAAAGTGAATACGGAGGTCCGTAGTTCATTTTGAAGTCATTTGGCTAAAGATAGAAAATTGAAGGTTTTTGAGAAGTTTGACCGGAAGTGGACTTTTTGATATCGGGGTCGGAATCCAATTCCGGAAGTTGGAGTAGGTCCGTAATGTCAAATATGACTTGTGTGCAAAATTTGAAGTCAATCGGACGTGATTTGATAGGTTTAAACATCGAGAGTAAAAGCTTGAAGTTCTAAAGTTCATAAAGCTTGGATTGGAGGTCGATTTGAGATTTTAGCATTGTTTGATATGATTTGAGGCCTCGAGCGAGTCCGTAATGTGTTTTGGGACTGGTTGGTGTGATTGGTTGGGGTCCCGAGGCCCTCGGGTGGAATATGGGTAGTTAACGGATCGAAAATCGAATTTTGGAAAGGCTGAAGTTGCTGGTATCTGGTGTAACTGCACCTGCGAGGGTTTGGCCGCAGGTGCGGAGCCGTAGAAGTGGCTAGGAGGGCGCAGATGCGGTTTTGGGTCAGGAGCAAAGAGACCGCAAATGCGGTCAGGGTGCCGCAGAAGCGGGACCGCACCTGCGGTAGATGAGGCGCAGAAGCGGAAATAAGGGGTCCTGGGAAGGACCGCAAATGCGGTAGTGTGGCCGCACCTGCGGAACCGCCGAAGCGGTCGAGTGACCGCAGGTGCAGAAAGTGCTGGAGGCAGTGTTTTGTTTTAAAGTCGGGATTTGGCCATTTTCCTTCATCTTTCTCTCGGCTTGGGTGATTCTTGGAGAGTTTCAAGAGGGGGTTTTCATCATCAACGACAAGGTAAACTATCCCCACCTATCTTGAGTAAAATACATTGATTATGTACGGATTTGAGCATGAAAATTGGTAGAAACTTGGGGTTTGAGGGAAAACCTATAAATTTGATATTCTTGAATTTTGACCACGATTTTGGGTATGAAATTTAGAGCAAATTATATATTTGAGTTCGTGGGATTATGGGTAAAGTTTATCTTTAAAAAAATTTGGAATCCAGGCATGTGGGCCCGAGGGCGTTTTTGTCAACTTTTCGATTGGGGTTATGAATTGCTATGAATTGGATTGTAATGAGTAATTGAACATATATTAATGAATTTGCATAATTATTGGCTAGTTTTGGAGCATTGTGCATCGATTCGATTCTTCGGGAGGGCATGGAATGTCGGCTATGGATCTTCGGAGCGAGGTAAGTCTCCTTTCTAATCTTGTAAGAGGGAATTATCCCCATAGGTGAGTTAATTGGTTATTTGCTTCTATTTGTGGGGGCTACGTACGCACAAGGTGACGAGAGTCCATGCGTAGCTACTATTATGCTATTGTCCGCGTAGTCTAGGACCCAAAAGCATGTTGTAGTTGGATTATTTGTAAACTTATTGACAGCTTGAATTGCTTAAATCTCATCGAATTGGTAAATGAATTTCTAAAAGGATTAAACTTCATTTTCTTAAATCATTAGAAGAGAATTGGCTTTTATTGGAATAAACTCTTAATTGGCTGTTTGACTGTGTGTATCTATATGTGCCTGCGTCGCATGTATGATTCGCGAGCGGGGTATTTTTTATTTATGTTGACCGCGTCGCATGTATGATACGCGAGCGGGGTAATGGATGCATGTATGGTTCGTGCCATTCAACCCTCGGCAGTGCACATTTTATATTTCTATTGGATCGGGTCGTACGACCTCGGCATGATATGCACATGTTTGTATTGCTTGCCTAAGAATGTTATGCGATGATATTTGCCTTCCCTGGCCAGATATAGTTGATAAGCATAATGAAAAGTAAACTTTGGAAATCCGCACTTATTTGAGATGTTGTTTACCTGCTATCTGGTTTTACGAGTTTATAATTGTTTTATAAAAATCCATGATTTCTTCATATTTTCACTATATTGTTATTGGACCACTAGCAAGTGTCAAAGTCGACCTCTCGTCTCTACTTCTTCGAGATTAGACGGGATACTCATTGAGTACACGTTGTTTTCGTACTCATACTACACTTCTGTGCATTTTTATTGCACATACATATGTATCTCTAGTGGCCTACTGGGCGTAGCATCATGGTTGATATGGAGATTTAGGTGAGCTGCACTTCTCGAGGCGACCCGCAGCTAGCAGAGTCTCTTTCAGTTATCTGTTTTTATTTTCTGTCCAATATTGTATTTCAGACGGTTGTTGCATTTTATTTCCTTCTTAGTAGATGCTCATGCACTTGTGACACCAGGTTCTGAGATGATTATTGAGTATCTCGTATTTACATCCAAATATTCTTTTATTAACATTGTAAAGATTGTCTTTTACTAGTAAAATTGAAGGAAAAATCTTAGTTTTCAAATTGTTAAAATGAGGACTCAATCAAGTAATTTGGTTGGCTTGTCTGACAGCAGTGTCCGGCGCCATCACGACCCTTAGTGGATTTTGGGTCGTGACACTTTTCTTGTATAACTATGCTAGAGGCGAATTAAATTATGGTAGGGACGGATTAATTAATTAATTGATCAAGCTTTGTAACTTACTTTATTTTGGTACAATATACATTACTGTAGGTATCTTTAATTAAAATTTTGTGTATAATTCAGTTATGGTAGGTATTCTTTTTTGAGAAAGAATTAATTAAATTTTGTTATGTATCTTACACATTAATTTTAAGTTGAAATAATAATACTTTATTTAGTACAAGCTTTTTATGTGAAATATACATTACTGCAGGTATCTTTAATTAAATTTTGTGTATAATTCAGTTATGGTAGGCATTCCATTTTTGATAAAGAATTAATTAAATTTTAATTTTGTATCTTACACATTAATTTTAAGTTAAAATAATAATTCTTATTTAGTACAAACTTTGTATTTGACCTTATTTATGAATAACTACTATAGGTATCTTTAATTAAATTGGCACGACCCAAATCTACTAAGAGTCGTGATGGCACCGGACACCACTGTCAGAAAAGTCAACCATAAATACTTAATTTAATTCTTATTTTAATAATTTTAAAAACTATGATTTTCCTTCAATTCAACTAGTAAAAGATAATCTTTACAAAATAAATAAAAGAATATTTAGACATAAATACAGAATACCCCATAATCATCCCAGAACCCGGTGTCACAAGTGCATGAGCAGTTTCTAGAAAATAAGGTAATACAACAACTATCCGGAATACAATTTGGACAGAAAAGAAAATACAATACAATACTCTGAAGGAGACTCTGCTGGCTGCGGGTCGTCTCGAGAGATGCAGCTCACCTAAGTCTCCGCATCAACTATACCATTGCGCCCAACGAGGCCACTAGACATACATGAGTCTGTGCAATAAAAATGCACAGCAAGTGTAGTACTAGTACGAAAACAACGCGTACCTAGTAAGTATCCCGCCTAACCTCGAAGAGGTAGTGACGAGGGGTCGACTTCGACACTTACTAAGCGCAAACAATATGGTAATATAAAAATTCTAACTAAGCATGATATACAATAATAACATTCAGAACAAGAAGTAATTGAGCGAGTCTTCACCATATTTAAGAGCTTAAACCACTTCCTACTTTTAAACCAATATTCACCAAATAGTAAATTTATACCAGTTAAATAAAAGGACTACCAATACTATTATAATACATATATACCACAGAGGACGTTCGAATCGATCCAACATAAATGTAAACTGTGCACTGCCGAGAGTCGAACGACGCGAACTATAGATGCATCTATTACCCCACTCGCGAATCATCCATGCGATGCTGTCAAACATAAATATAAAGTATTATCCCGCTTGCGAATCATTCATGTGACGCAGAAATATGAGATTTTCTGAAGTTATTAAAGCATTCTTCCATTCTTTTCAAAATATGAGATTTCAATGAAAACAATCAAGATCCTCAACTTTAGAATAATTTTGAGTCCTTTCAAAAGTATTTAAAAAGCATACTGAATCTCGCACCTTCTCAAGGCAAACAATAAATCAATAATTATATCAACGAGGCATGATGTGCGCCTAAAACTACCCGGACATAGGCATAATTAGTAGCTATTTACGGCTTCTCGTCACCTCATGCGTACGTAGCCCCCACAATTAGAAGCACATAATAATTTAGTTCACCTATGGAGTTAATTCCCTCTTACAAGGGTAGAAAGGAGACTTACCTGGCTTCGAAGTTCCATAACCGGCTTCCAAGCCCTTCCGACGACTCAAATCGATGCACAAAGCTCCAAAACTAGCCAATAAATAAGAAAATCCATAAATATATTCTCTAATACTCACAACAATTCAATATAGATAAATTCCTAACTCCGCTCGAAAAGTTGATTAAATCTCCCTCAGGCCCACGGGCCTGGATCCCAAAAAATTCACAAAATCCGACAACCCATTCCGATACGAGTTCAACCATACCAATTTTATCAAATTCCGACAACAACTTGACCTCCAAATCTTGAATTTTCGTTCTTGAAAAGTTTTGCAAAAATCTTGATTCCTTCCATTTAAATCCGAAATAAATGATGAATATAACTATAGAATCATAAAGTATAATTACTTTCGGATATAGAACACTTACCTCAATCCATATGGTAAAAATTACCTCAAAAATAGCTTCAATCCGAGCTCCATAGCTCCAAATATGATAAAAATAGCCGAAACCTTGAAATATAGCTTCTTCCCAGGTATTTACTCTTTGCAATCGTGGAAATGCTTAGCGATTGCAAAGCACAACATTTGAGGAAGCTTAAGTTGTAAAAGTCAACCGAATATTGACTTATGTGTTAGAGGACTTGGATATGAGTTCTGATAGTTCGGATAGCTTCGGGAGGTGATTTGGGACTTAGGAGCGTGATCGGAATGTGTTTTGGAGGTACGGAGTAGATTTAGGCTTGAGAATTATTGGCGAAATTGGAATTTCGGCATTTTCCAGTTGATAGGTGAGATTTTGATATAGGGGTCGGAATGGAATTTCGGGAGTTGCAGTAGGTCCGTTGTGTCATTTGGGATGTGTGTGCAAAATTTCAGGTCATTCGGACGTGGTTTGGTAGACTTTTTGATCAAAAGCGAAATTCGGAAGATTTTGGAATCTTAGGCTTGATTTCGATGTGATTTGGTTGATTCGATGTTGTTTGAGGTGTTTTGAAGATTGGTACAAGTTTGAGTAGTGGTATATGATGTGTTTGTGCTTTTCGTTAAGGTCCCAGGGGACTCGGGGTGATTTCGGACGGTTGGCGGAAAGCTTGGAAGTTGGTGTTGGCAAATGAAGATGTTCCATTGCTGTCATAACAGCACATGCGGCTAGGTGACCGTAGGTGCAGGCTCGCAGAAGAGTAAGGGGAGCCGCCGATGCGGCCAAGTATAAGGTTAGCTGGAACCGCAGAAGCGATCGAGGAGCGCACCTGCAGTGGCGCAGGTGCGATATTTCAACCGCAGATGCGAAAATGGTCAAGTAAGTGGAAACCGCAGGTGCGGTGGTCTAGACCGCAGAAGCAGGACCACAGGTGCGAAAATCTTGGGCCATAAGGTATAAATTATTGCCTTCGCGAATTTTTGGTTATTCCACCATTTCTAAGTCGGTTTTGGAGCTTTTTGGGAGATTTTGAAGAGAGAATTCAAGGGAGCTTCGTCGAGGTAAGATTGTTGAACCTAAAACTCGTTTCTATGGTATTATTTCATGGATTAGAGCTGTAACTATGGAAATTAAGGGTTAAAAATTGGGAAACTAGGGCTTGGTATTGGAGACCTTGACTTGAAGATTTGAAGGGCCATTTGTGGTCGGATTTTGGGACTTTTGATATGTATGAACTCATTGGGAGATAAGAAATCTATTGATGTAAATTTTATCAAATTTGAGACGAAGGCCCGGGGGTCGGGTTTTGGTTAATTTCGGGATTTATGTTGTAAATTGATTATTTTCGCATGGGTTTCGTTCCCTTAGCATATTTTGACGTCGTGATTCTGATTTTGGTTAGATTCGACGTGAGTTGAGGCCGATTCGAGGGGCAAAGGCATCGCGGGCTAGAGTTTGAACTGGATTGAGGTGAGTAATGATTGTAAATGTTGTTATGAGGGTATGAAACCCCAAATTTCACATCGTTGTGCTATATTAAGGTGACGCACACACTGGATGACGAGCGTGAGGTCGTGCACCGTTGGGGATTGTGACTTAGTCGATCCCGAATGACTGTTTTACCGCGTATTTGATTGAAAACTATTTGCTATCATCATGTTTTGGGTTGAATGCCATATTTGGGCCTCGTGCCAACTATTTGGGCCCTTAGGGGATTTTTACTGCTATTTCCTCACTATTTTGATTTTATACATGTACTCAGTCATGCTATATTATACTGTTTTCATAACTTAGCCATGTTTACTCTGTTTTAATACTTTCAATGATATTTTGGGCTGAGCATCATATTTTTACTGTGTCTGAGTGGCTTTTAGAGATTTCTGACTTAGTAAGGGTGAGCGCCTTTGTTGTGAGGATACTTTTGGGTTTGGCTGTACGCTGCAGCAGTGATACACTGATTTATGATTATGAGGCCGAGGGCCTAAGATTGTGCGCCATGAGGTGGCTTGCTGATATGAGGCCGAGAGCCTATTGACTATGCCACGAGATGACTTGATATTGCGGTTGGTCCGTAAGGGGCCCCTCCCGGAGTCTGTACACCCCCAGTGAGTGCGGGTACCCATTGTGATTATGTGTTTATCTTTTGTAGTTGCCTTTCATTTACTTGTTTAACTGTTAAAAAGGTATTTTAAAGAAACTTAAATTGAACTAAGGTGTTTTTATGAGATTTCACTATTTTATTGCACTTTACTAGTTTTACTCTGCCTCTGTATATCATGTTGTTGTGTTTTTATGTGATTTCTTATCGCTCAGTCTTCATTTATTATTATTACTCACTGAGTTGGAGTACTCACTTTTCTCCCTGCACCCTGTGTGCAGATTCCGGTGCTTCTGATCCCGCTAGTGAGTGTTGATTTCTTACAGCTCAGGCGATTCAGAGATCACTAGGTAGCTACTCAGCGTTCGTAGCCCAGTGCTTCTCCCCCTATCTTATTTTCTCTTGTTTTAGTTCTGTAATAGACTATGTAGACTATTCCTGCTTTTAATCGGTATTAGATGCTCATGACTGGTGACACCCCGATCTCGGGCTATGTCTATTCCGCAAACTATATTGTTTCACTGTTTATTTGGGATTTAATTATGTTAGAGACTTAATCTATTTTATTTTAATTGCTTAAAATGAATTGGATGTTGTGTCGGTTGGCCTTGTCTTCACGAGAGGCGTCATCACGACCGGGTCTGGTTTAGGGTCGTGACAAGTTGGTATCAGAGCCTAGGTTACATAGGTCTCACGAGTCATGAGCAGATTTAGTAGAGTCTCGCGGATCGGTATGGAGATGTCTATATTTATCCTCGAGGGGCTACAGAACATTTAGGAAAAAAAACTTCATATTCTTTAAATTCTTGTCGTGTGAATTTGTTGATCGGAATACTAAACTCCTGTTATTCTATTCTCTCACAGATGGTGAGGACACGCGCTACCGGTCAGGATGGACGACCACCAATACCACCAGCTGTGACCGCTAGAGGCCGATGATGCGGTCGTGGTCGTGGTAGGGGTAGGGGTGTGGCCCGCATAGTAGCTAGGGCAGCACCTGCAGATCCACCAGCTGCCCCAGTTCAAGATCAGGTCCCAGTCATGGACGCTGCAGCAGCACCAGCTCAGGCACCAGCTGTGCCCATTGTGATTCCGGGTCTTCAGGAGGCCTTGGCTCAGATTCTATCAGTATGCACTGGCCTAGCTCAGGCGGTCTCAGTTACTACAGCCGCATATACTTCTTAGGCCGGAGAAGGCACTCAGACTCCCGCTGCTCGCACACCTGAGCAGGTCGTGCAGGGACTTCAGACACCGGGGGTACATCTAGCCTAACCGGTTGCAGTTGCTCAAGACTATGTGGCTTTTGCCATGCCAATGGACGAGCAACGCAGGTTGGAGAGGGTTGGTAGACTTCAGCCTCCGACTTTCAATGGAGCAGAGGGCGAGGATGCCTAGGGTTTCTTGGACAAGTGTCAGAGGATTCTTCGCACATCGGGTATTCTAGAGACCAGCGGGGTCGCTTTTACTACTTTTCAGTTTTCTGGAGCTTCCCTCACTTGGTGGGAGGCTTATGAGAGGCATAGGCCTGTTGGTGCAGCACCCCTTACCTGGCAGCAGTTCTCCGTTCTCTTTTTGGAAAAGTATGTGTTGCAGTCTCGCAGAGAAGAGCTGCAAAGGCAGTTTGAGTGGTTATGTCAGGGAGAGATGACTGTGACGTAATATGAGATGAGGTTCACCTTGTTAGCTCGTCATGCTATTTGGTTGGTTCCGACAAATAGAGAGAGGATTAGGAGGTTTGTTGATGGCCTCACATATCATCTTCGTATTCTCATGACCAGGGAGAGGGTGTCTGGTGCTACTTTTGAGGAGGTTGTAGACATTGCTCGTGAGATTGAGTCAGCTCGTCACTAGGAGCAAGATGAGAGGGAGGCCAAGAGGCCTCGAGGATCTGGTAGTTATGGTGGTGCTCCTTTGAGAGGTCAGTTTTAGCATGGCAGAGGCCGTCCATCCAGGCATGCTCAGCCAGCTCGCCCAAGTTATCGTGGGACGTCATCGGGTCATGGTTCTCACAGTTCTCATCAGGGCCAGTCATCACTTAGTGCCCTTCCAGCTCAGAGTTCATCCTGTGCTCCATTAGTTCAGGGCTTTTCTATGCCAGGTGCATCTACTAGTCATTCCGGTTGTAGAGGGTTCTCTTCAGTCCCCGTTTCTATCACCTCAGAGTTGTTATGAGTGTGGAGAGATGGGTCATATGTGGAGGCAGTGTCCTTGTCGTCTTGCGGGTTCATCTCAGCAGAGGAGTTAGCCATCGGCTTCAGCACCAGTTACTTCACCACCACCCACCCAGCTAGCTAGGGGTGGAGGTCAGTCAACTAGGGGTCGCCTTAAAGGGGGAGGTCGATCAGGTGGCAGTCAGACCCGTTTCTATGCACTTCCAGCTAGACCCAATGTTATTGCTTCTGATGCTGTTATTACAAGTATTGTCTCAATCTGCCATAGAGATGCCTCTGTATTATTTGATCCCGGTTCCACTTATTCTTAGGTGTCATCATACTTTGCTCGTTATTTGGATATGCCCCATGAGTCTCTTGTTTCACCTGTTCATGTATCTACTCCGTTGGGCGATATTGTTGTTGTAGACCGTGCGTACCGGTCATGTGTGGTGACTATTGGGAGTCTGGAGACCTGAGTGGTTCTTTTGTTGTTACGTATGGTGGATTTCGATGTCATATTAGGCATGGATTGGCTATCTACGTGTCGTGCTATTTTGGACTGTCATGCTAAGACAGTAACATTGGCTATACCGGGTGTGCCACAGATTGAGTGGCGAGGTTCGACTGATTATGTTCCCAGTAGGTAATCTCATTCTTGAAGGCCCAGCTTATGGTTGGGAAGGGTTGTCTTTCATATCTAGCCTTTGTGAGGGATGTCGGTGTAGAGACTCCCACTATTGATTCTGTCCCAATTGTGAGGGATTTTCCCGATGTGTTCCTGCAGACCTGCCGGGCATGCCGCTGGACAGGGATATTGATTTTGGTGTCGATCTGGTGTCGGGCACTCAGCCCATTTCAATTCCACCGTATCGTATGGCACCAGCAGAGTTGAAGGAGTTAAAGGAGCAGCTTCAGTAACTTCTTGATAAGGGTTTTATTTGGCCTAATGTGTCGCCTTGGGGTGCACCGGTTCTATTTGTGAAGAAGAAGGATGGCACGATGAGGATGTGCATTGATTATAGGCAGTTGAACAAAGTAACAGTTAAGAACAAGTATCCTTTGCCTCGCAGTGATGATTTATTCGACCAGCTTCAGAGAGCGAGAGTGTTCTCCAAGATTGATCTCCGTTTAGGTTACCACCAGTTGAAGATCAGGGACTCGAATATTCTTAAGGCAGCTTTCAGGACCCGATATGGTCATTATGAGTTCTTGGTGATGTCTTTTGGGCTGACCAATGCCCTAGCAGCGTTCATGCATTTGATGAACAACGTGTTTCGGCCTTATCTCGACTCTTTTGTCATAGTCTTTATTGATGATACTCTGGTGTATTCGCATAGTCAGGAGGAGCACGTGGAGCATTTGAGAGTTGTGTTGCAAGTATTGGGGGAGGAGAAGCTTTATGCAAAGTTCTCCAAGTGTGAGTTTTGGCTCAGTTCAGTGGATTTCTTGGGGCACGTGGTGTCCAACGAGGGAATTCAGGTTGATCCGATGAAGATAGAGGCGGTTCAGAGTTGGTCCAGACCGTCCTCAGCCATAGAGATTCGCAGCTTTCTTGGTTTGGCAAGTTATTACCGCCTGTTTATTCAGGGATTTTCATCTATCGCATCGCCCTTGACCAAGTTGACTCAGAAGGGTGCTTCATTTGTATGGTCAGATGAGTGTGAGGAGAGCTTTCAGAAGCTCAAGACTACCTTGACCACAGCTCCAGTGTTAGTTTTGCCATCAGCTTCAGGTTCATATACCGTGTATTGTGATGCTTTGAGAGTTGGTATTGGGTGTGTGTTGATGCAAGAGGGTAGAGTTATTGCTTATGCTTCTTGCTAGTTGAAGCCCCATGAGAAAAACTACCCTGTTCATGTTTTAGAGTTGGCTATTGTTCACGCGTTGAAGATTTGGAGGCATTACTTATATGATATGTCTTGTGAGGTGTTTACCAATCATCGTAGCCTCCAGCACTTGTTCAAGTAGAAGGATCTCAATTTGAGGCAGCGGAGACGGTTAGAGTTGTTAAAGGATTATGATATAACTATATTGTACCATCCGGGGAAGGCCAATGTGGTGGCCGATGCCTTGAGTAGGAAGGCGGTGAGTATGGGGAGTTTGGCATATATTCCAGTTGGGGAGAGACCTCTTGCAGTTGATGTTCAGGCCAAGCTAATCGGTTCGTGAGGTTAGATATTTCGGAGCCCAGACGGGTATTGGCTTGTGTGATTTCTCGGTCTTTCTTATATGATCGCATCTGAGAGCGCCAGTATGATGATCCTCATTTGCTTGTCTTTAAGGACAAAGTTCAACACGATGATGCCAGAGATGTGACCATTGGTGATGGATGGGGTGTTGAGGGTGCAGAGCCAGATATGTGTGCCCAATGTAGATGGGCTTCGGGAGTTGATTCTGGAGGAGGCCCATAGCTCACGGTATTCCCTTCATCCGGGTGCCGCGAAGATGTATTAGGATCTGAGACAACATTATTGGTGGAGGAGAATGAAGAAGGACATTGTAGGATTTGTAGCTCGGTGTCTCAATTGTCAACATGTAAAGTATGAGCATCAGAGACCGGGTGGCTTGCTTCAGCAGATGGATATTCCAAAGTGGAAGTGGGAGCGGATCACCATGGACTTTGTAGTTGGGCTCCCACGGACTTTGAAGAGTTTGATGCTATTTGGGTGATTGTGGATCGGCTAACCAAGTCCGCGCACTTCATTCCTGTGTGTATTACCTATTCTTCAGAGCGGTTGGCAGAGATCTATATCCGGGAGATTGTTCGATTGCATGGTGTCCTAGTTTCCATCATTTCAGATAGGGGCACTCAGTTTACTTCGCAGTTTTGGAGGTTTGTGCAGCGAGGGTTGGGTACTCAGGTTGAATTGAGCACAGCTTTTCACCCTCAGACGGACGGACAGTCCGAGCGCACTATTCAGATATTGGAAGACATGTTGCGTGATTGTGACATTGATTTCGGAGGGTCATGGGATCAATTTCTACCGCTCGTAGAGTTTGCTTATAACAACAATTACCAATCGAGTATTCAGATGGCTCCGTATAATGGTATGGGAGGCGGTATAGATCTCCAGTTGGTTGGTTTGAGCCGGGTGAGGCTAGGCTATAGGGGACAGACTTGGTGCAGGATGCTTTAGAAAAAGTGAAGGTAATTCAGGAGAGGCTTTATACAGCGCAGTCGAGGCAAAAAAGTTATGCCAATAAGAAGGTTTGGGATGTGTCTTACATGGTTAGTGAGAAGGTTCTGTTGAAGGTTTCACCCATGAAGGGTGTTATGAGATTTGGAAAGAAGGGTAAATTGAGTCCTCGGTTCATTGAGCCTTTTGAGGTGCTTCTGAGGATTGGGGAGGTGGCTTATGAGCTTGTTTTGCCACCCAGCTTGTCGAGTGTGCATCCGGTATTTCATGTATCTATGCTCTGGAAGTATATTGGGGATCCGTCTCATGTTCTGGATTCAGCACGGTTCAGTTAGATGGTGATTTGACTTATGATGTGGAGCCAGTAGCTGTTTTGGAGCGTCACGTACGAAATTTGAGATCAAAGGATATAGCTTCAGTGAAAGTGTAGTGGAGAGGTCGGCCCGTGGAGGAGGCTACCTGGGAGACCAAGCGGGAGATGCAGAGTAGATATCCTCACATGTTTGAGGCTTTAGGTATGTTTCTTGACTTGTTCGAGGACGAACGTTTGTTTAAATGGGGGAGGATGTGAGAACCCGGCCAGTCGTCTCATGGGTTACCGCTCCATTTCCCCCATTTCTTCTTCTTATTGCTTTGTTTACCAATACTATGTGTGATCGGGTTAGTTGGCTCGGGTTCGGAATGGTTTTGGTAAGGTTTGAGACAGTTAGTCTCTTTTGAGGAAGCTTAAGTTGGAAAAGTCAACCGGATGTTGACTTATGTGTTAGAGGGCTCAGATGTGAGTTCTGATGGTTCAGATAGATTCGGGAGGTAATTTGGGACTTAGGAGCGTGATCGGAATGTATTTTGGAGGTACGGAGTAGATTTAGGCTTGAATTGGCGAAATTGGAATTTCGGCATTTTCCAGTTGATAGGTGAAATTTTGATATAGGGGTCGGAATGGAATTTTGGGAGTGCAGTAGGTCCGTTGTGTCATTTGGGATGTGTGTGCAAAATTTCAGGGCATTCGGACGTGGTTTGGTAGACTTTTTGATCAAAAGCGGAATTCGGAAGATTTTGGAATATTAGGCTTGATTTCAATGTGATCTGGTTGATTCGATGTTGTTTGAGGTGTTTTGAAGATTGGTACAAGCTTGAGTAGTGGTATATGGTGTGTTTGTGCTTTTGGTTGAGGTCCCGGGGGCCTCAGGGTGATTTCGGTCGGTTGGCAGAAAGTTTGGAAGTTGGTTTAGGTAGCTGAAGATGTTCCATTGCTGTCATAACCGCACCTGCGGCTAGGTGACCGCAGAAGCGGGCTCCCAGAAGCGTAAAGGGAGCCGCAACCACAGAAGTGATTGAGAAGGCGCACCTGCGGTAGCACAGGTGCGATATTTCAACCGCAGATGCGAAAATGGTCAAGTAAGTGGAAACCACAGGTGCGGTGGTCTAGACCGCAGGAGCAGGATCTGGACCGCGGGTGCGAAAAACCTGGGCCAGAAGGTATAAATTATTTCCTTCGCAAATTTTTGGTTATTCCACCATTTCTAAGTCGGTTTTGGAGCTTTTGGGGAGATTTTGAAGAGGGAATTCAAGGGAGCTTCGTTGAGGTAAGATTGTTGAACCTAAAACTCGTTTCTATGGTTTTATTTTACAGATTAGAGTTGTAATTATGGAAATTAAGGGTTAAATATTGGGAAACTAGGGCTTGGTATTGGAGACCTTGACTTGAGGATTTGAAGGGCCATTTGTGGTCGGATTTTGGGACTTTTGATATGTATGAACTCATGGGGAGATAATGAATCTATTGATGTAAATTTTATCAAACTTCGAGACGTAGGCCCGGGGGTCGGGTTTTGGTTAATTTCAGGATTTATGTTGTTAATTAATTATTTTCGCATGGGCTTCGTTCCCTTAGCATATTTTGACGTCGTGATTCTGATTTTGGATATATTTGACGCGAGTTGAGGCCGATTCGAGGGGCAAAGGCGTCGTGGGCTAGAGTTTGGACCGGATGTTGATACCCAATTTTTCACTATATATTTTCAATATGCAAAATACCTTCAAAATAGCATATATATGCATATATATGCATGTCCAAGATTTTATTATTTTTTCCATAATTTTTAGATTTTTAATTATTTATTTTTTCCCTTTTTACTCATAAAATCCCCAATGTCATCTATTGGATTTCTATATTTATGACGAAATATGGCTAAGGTAATTTTTACATATTTTTATAATTATATTTAGTATTTTTTAAAAGCTAAATTGCACATAATTGCAATATTAGCCCCTTTTAAGATTTAATTATATTTTATATGAAAAAAATTGGGATCAACGGTCCACGCTGTTTCTTTCCTTTTTTAATCCAACAACCCCCCAAACCTTATCTCATTCTTTCATTTGTGCCGCCTTTGAATCCTCTCCTCCTATCTTCTCTTTTAGACACCCTCAAACCCTAATCAGCGTCCATCTTCTCCGGCCACCTCCCTCGCCGGAAACCATGGCCTCTCATCATCTCCTGGCCTCTGCTTCACCCCACGCCGGTTTGACACTACCCTGAGGTGCTCAAGTGAACCTGGAGCGGTTCAACTCCTATCCATGGTCTTTCATGCCATTTTCCGGCCATCCATGGCTGTTCGAGTAAGATCTATAACTCTTCCGGCTAAAACCGATAACATTTTAAAGTCCTCTCATCTTCTCTGGGTTCTCTGAAACCCTAACTTTTGAGATTTTCCACTTTTCTTTAGATCTGTCTTATATCTAGGTATATCCATGAATTTTTAACCAATTTTTCTTCATTCTACTATTTTTCGAAAACCCTAGATTCGCTATTGTTCGATTCTTCTCAAATCTTTCTAGATCTGAGGTGATTCGAGTATTATTAAGCGTTTTCCTTTAAAAACCTCCTGTTTTAACTAACTATTTCGAATTTTTAATCACTCTTCTTAAACTAGGGTTCATCCCAAGTTGTTTTTCAAAGGGTTTTTCTGACTTCTAAGTGTTTGATTAATTTTCCTTTCGTCTTCGTGACTGATTTGTGCAAGAATATGAAACCCTAGTTGATTCTATGTGGTTCCTTTAATATGTGCCTCGATTTGGGTATCTTTGTGGTACTAGTCGTGTTAGTTTACTCCATCTTTCGGACTTAAACATTTTTTCCTTGTTAAATCCAGTATTTTTGTGGTTTTCCCCTAATTAATCTTTGTTAGAGTTTGGACCTGCTTTTTCGGCTAAGTACTATATTTTCTTTGAGGTCTTACTTAGTCTAATCTCTATTTTATGGGATTTGAGTAATTCTTTTTGGAAATCACTATTCTTTTGAAGGTTTTGCTGATTACTTTACTCTATTAAGATTCGTGTGCATAGATTATATTAATTTCCTTGTTTATGACTTTAATTGGTCATCTCTGCCTTAATTGATTGCCTGTATAATTTTAGGATTCTTACTGACTCCTTATTTAGTATGATTTGGACTTTTTGCCTTAATTAAACCCCTGTTGTTACCATTAATCAATTTTCCCTAATTAAGGGGGTCTATTCTGAACCCCTTTAGGTGATTTGATTCTGTAATTCTGTGATTGTCCCTAATTGACTGGCTTATGATTCTTTACCTTATTGGTTCTACTTCTAAAGTGCTATATATACACTCTTGTTTTACCTCTTAACACATGAACAATAGTTGAGAATACATACACCCACACTTAAACTCTCTCTTCTTTCTAAGTTACTTGTGCTAACTACTTGTCTAGCTGGCTGAAAGCCAATGCTAGACTGTGGAACTCTACTTGTTTTACTTTCTGCATTTTTGCTTCCTTAACTGGTATGTTCCTAGTTCAATTCTGAAACTCAACTCTATGTGCTCCATGTTTGTTAATCCATGTCTCCTTCTGCATTAATTTAATGGCTTATGTATTTAATTGTTCTTCTTGTTTAATGCTTTATACAACGTGCTTAAGTTTTGCCCTCTCTTGTTCAAGTGTGTAATCAGCATGTCGGGGTATCACTTGTCTTGCTTGATACTCGGCCAACATGTCTACTTGAGTTCTTATTTATTTCCCTCGATTAGTATGCCATGTTAGTATCATAGACTCCTAATATACTTGATTAACACTAAGTAGCATGACTAACTCTGTATAATAGACCCCTTCCTTGTAATTCAGCATGTCTACTGCTTTCTTACATTTTTCTACTACTATTCTTCCCTAACCCCCAATACATTGTAAGCATGTGTTTGTGACACCCAGTCACTATGTGATCCTGAACCCTTCCCCCTAAAACTAATGAGTAACTTTGTTTAGCATCCCTTGATCTAATACTGTTAAGCTCCTGGCATGAACACTTTGTGATAGACTATTGATGTGACTATTTAATTTCTGTAGCACTTCTCTGGTGTTAACTTGTGTGCAAATATGCTTTCACATATGAACTATTTGTCCCCATTTCCTCCTTTCCCTGTTGTGTTATGACCATGTGCAAATAACCATGTGCAAATATGAGTTGAACACATATTGGGGAAAAGGGTTCACTCATATTTCCAACACATGAACTATTTGTCCCCAATACATGGTAATACATGGTTATTACCATGTATGTTGGTTCAAACTGTTTCCAACTCAACTCTTTCACTCTCATCTTACTCTTAGACCACTAGGTTCTGTCCATTTTGTGTGAGTCTTGCCTTGGGACCCTTGAGCTCCCTCTGAACTTAGCCACACAAAAGCTGGCATTTCCACACTGCACTTACTCTGTCTTGGCTATGAAATCTGGGTGTGAGCACTGTTCGGGATCCCTTGAGGTCCTTGGGGAACTCTGACATACCCAGATATGAGAAAGGCTATGGAACAATCTTGGTACTTGAAGTGATTTATTACATAACTCAGGGAGGAAGTCCTAATCAGGCTCCCTATAGTGCAACTTCTTATTTTTCATTTCTACTTATGTAATTCATTTCAATGTTGATCTGTAATAACCTGTTGTGAACAAGTATTGGGTTGGCTAGTAAAAAAGGGATGGGATAAATATGCATGTTATATTTGTTAAGGGTAGAAAATATGTTATTAGGTTTATATTCCTAATTGCGCAATAGAAACCATGCTTAGGATTCATACATACATTAGAAATCATGCTCTTAGGTCCCCATGTTTATTGTTTCAGCATGTGCACCCTTACAAAATCATGTGTTAAAATCTGCTAATAACTAGCACTTTACCATTATGTTATGCACTGCCATGTACACTTAGAGATCATGCCTTAGGATAAAAACAACGCTAATAAACAGGTCATTTCCATATCTTCTACATATTTTGAAAGTATGTAATACTTATGCATTTAGAGAAAAAAATCCTGCTCAGGTCCTGCGTATACATCATTCTGCATTTTTGTGCATTTGATATCATGCTTTTAGAATTGCATTCACATCCACTTATGCATCTCTAGTTTAATTATTAAAAATAATAGATTAACCCAGCTGGTAGTAATTCAAAAATTCTGAACATTCAAAACAACAATACAATTCAAACGATTCTCTAAGTAACTCTGATAACTGGAACATTGTTTTACACCTAGGCAAGCCTTAGGTGCTAAATTTGTCAAAACTGGAAACATGCTTCTTTATGTATGCTGCTTAATTATCAACTATTAAAATCAGTAGGCAAGCCTGATTCGAACTTCTTTTCTGAGTCATGCAATAAATCAGGTTCTGTTGTTGTCACTTAGATACCTTGTTAGGATCTATTTAGACCTTAACTGTGTATGAGTCATGTTGTCTGGTGCATTACTTGTGGAGGTATATCTGAACTTTCTATCTGTTTTTTCTATATTTTCCCCTATAAATGCAGTCTTATGTGTTCTTATTTGTCGCCTAGTATTTTGCCTTTAAACCTGAGGGTCTGCCTAGAACCCCTCCCCCTTTTATAGGATAGGAGTCCTAAATTCCTCCGGGACTGATAGGAAGGGACGGGTAACAGCACGCAATAGGGGTCGAGACCAACCCTCGTTTTAATTACCTTCACGGGGCAGGAAAGGGTAGATATGGACATGATGACCGGTGCGTTAATACCACATGTAGCCCCTCTTTGAAGAGTGTCATACTGGGTATTGCATTGATGTGATCCATATTACAAACAAACCTTGGATACCCCCCTCTTTACGTTCATAAACATGCTTAGATTGTAATTCTTTTCCAAAATTTCGCTTTCCACTAATTATTTTTTTCAAACACTTGTGTATTTAAACTTAAATCCCCTACTTTTTGAGTCATACTTGTTTATTTACTAGTTGTACAAATTCACAAAAAACTGTTTGGCCGGGAACCACACTAGTGGATCCTGAGAGGTGCCTAACACCTTCCCCTTAGGATAATTTCAAGCACTTACCCTATCTCTGGTTACCAAACGTATAAATGAACCCTATAGGTGCCCTAACGCACCTTAAATCGTTAGGTGGCGACTTTTCAAAAATGCAAACCCTCTTTCCCAAAAGAAAAGAGTTGTCCCAACCAAAATATTATAAACCCGATTCTGCGAAGGAAAAAGGGGGCGCGACACCGGATTGAGGTGAGTAATGATTGTAAATATTGTCCTGAGGGTATAAAACCCCGGATTTCACATCGTAGTGCTGTATTGAGGTGAGTACACGCTAGATGACGAGCGTGAGGTCGTGCACCATTGGGGATTGTAACTTAGTCGATCCCGAATGACTATTTTACCGCGTATTTGATTGAAAACTGTTTGCTATCATCATGTTTTGGGTTGAATGCCATATTTGGGCCTCGTGCCAACTATTTGGATCCTTAGGGGATTTTTACTGCTATTTCCTCTCTGTTTTGATTTTATACCTGTATCAGTCATGCTATATTATACTGTTTTCATAAATCAGCGATGTTTACTCTGTTTTCATACTTTCAATGATATTTTGGGCTGAACATCATATTTTTACTGTGCCCAAGTGGCTTTTAGAGATTTTTGACTGAGTAAGGCCGAGGGCCTGTGTTGTGAGGATACTTTTGGGTCGGGCTGCATGCCGCAACAGTGATACACTAATTTATGATTATGAGGCCGAGGGCCTAAGATTGTGCGCCATGAGGTGGCTTGCTGATATGAGGCCGAGAGCCTATTGACTATGCCACGAGATGACTTGATATTGCGGTTGGTCCGTAAGGGGCCCCTCCCGGAGTCTGTACACCCCCAGTGAGCGCGGGTACCCATTGTGATATGAGATATAGCCCGATGGGCTGGTGTTGTTCCATGTTGTTGCACGAGGGGCTGATTTTGTTGGTATTGCGCCCGAGGGGCGGTTTTTATGTGTTTATCTTTTCTAGCTGCCTGTCATTTACTTGTTTAACTGTTAAAAAGGTATTTTAAAGAAGCTTAAAGTAAACTAAGGTATTTTTATGAGATTTCACTGTTTTATTGCACTTTACTAGTTTTACTCTGCCTCTGTATAGCATGTTGTTGTGTTTTTACGTGATTTCTAGCTCAGTCTTCATTTATTGTTATTACTCACTGAGTTGGAGTACTCACGTTAATCCCTGCACCCTGTGTGCAAATTCTGGCGCTTCAGGTCCCGCTAGCGAGTGTTGATTTCTTCCAGCTCAGGAGGTTCGGAGTTCACTAGATAGCTGCTTGGCGTTCGCAGCCCAGTGCTTCTCCCCCTATCTTGTTTTCTTTTATTTTAGTTCTGTAATAGACTATGTAGACTCTTCCTGCTTTTAATCAGTTATTAGAAGCTCATGACTAGTGACATCCCGATGTCGGGCTATGTCTATTCCACAAACTGTACTGGTTCACTGTTTATTTGGGATTTAATTATGTTAAAGACTTAATCTGTTTTATTTTAATTGCTTAAAATGAATTCCAGGTTCTTCTGGTTCCTATTTCAGTGCTATGCCAGAGAGTTCATACCATCCACCGTGATAACAACTAGGTCGGGAATCCAAATTAGAGTAAGAATTTGAGAAGTAAATGCGGAAGCAATAACAACAAGGAATTGAACAACTAGAATTAAAGAGATGAAAATAAAGGATATGGGAAGAATTCAAGGAAAGAATTCCAAGAACTTCCAAGAACGTAAGTTCTATAGCCTTGACAAGATCAAAGTAACAACGTCTTGATTTATGGAAGAAATTAAACGCCTTTACTTAAAAAGCAAATCAAAACAATAGATTCGGATCTTGACCACTTTACGAGTAACTTGAGACAACAATTAATAACTAGTATTAATCGCCTTCTAAGAATACCACAAAGGAATCAAAGATATCATAAAAGAGAAGTAATCTTACTACCTTGAACTAAGAACTATTAAAGGTTGAAAGATAAATCCCAAAGCACAAGTAACAAAGGTTCAAAAGAACTCTCAAAGTATGATATACTTAATCAATAAATGTTGTGTCTTATGAATGAGAAGAACTCCTTATTTATAGGAGTTAAAAGCACTTAAAATAATGTAGGGGGTTGCTAAAAGTCATCTAAATTAGGTAGGGGGCTGCTAGGGGTCACAATAGCCATCAAATTTAGGTAGGTGGCTCCTAAGGGGTAACAAAAGCCATCAAAATTAAGAGGGGGGGCAGCCAAATCCTTTTGAGGCAGATTTGGGCCTTAAAACTATTAGTTTGGGCCATTGGTTTGGACTTCAATTGGGCTCCTTTTGAGACACCCCCTTTTGGACCTCTTTTAAGGTCATTTTGAGCCCTATTGGTGGACTTCAAGGGCTGATTTGGTAACCCAATCTTCCTCCTCTTGGACTTCAATTTGGACTACCAAATAATTGTAAAACTTGGACAATTCATCTCCTTTGGGCTTGAGCTCTTCCTCTACAATTAAAAGCTTCTTTATTTGCCATTGAAGTCTAGCAACCTTAGCTTGCAACTTTTTAGCTTGAGATCTTGTAAATGGCCTTGGAGCTTCCAAAACTCTATCATCTCTATCATTGTCCTTAACTATATCCTTGTTCTTGATGCTATCATTCCCCCCTTGTTGAAAAGAATTTGTCCTCGAATTCGATCCTACATCAAACAAAGATAAGTCAGCAACATTAAATGTGGCACTTACTTGGAACTCACCAGGAAGGTCCAACTTGTAAGCATTGTCTCCAATCCTTTCAAGGACTTGAAATGGGCCATCTCCTCTAGGATGCAACTTTGACTTCCTTTTGGAAGGAAATCTCTCCTTTCTAAAGTGAACCCAAACTAAATCTCCAGGTTTAAAAATAACTTGCTTTCGTCCCTTATTCTTTCTCAAGGCAGTTTGCTCATTTTTCTTCTCAATTGCAAGCCTTGTTTGTTCATGATTTTTTTTCATCATCTCAGCCTTTGTCCTACCATCAAGATTAGCTATTCATTAGTTTGTAATGGTAATAAATCAAGGGGAGTGAAGGGATTAAAACCATAAACAACCTCAAAAGGAGACATACCTGTAGAAGAATGAATTGTTCTATTGGCAAATTCAGTCATAGGTAAGTGATCTTCCCATGAAGTTAATTTTTCAAAACAGCCCTCAATATGTTTCCTAAGGTTCTATTAACTACTTCAGTTTGTCCATCAGTTTGTGGGTGACAAGAAGTAGAAAACAACAATTTAGTACCTACTTCCCCCAAAACACACGCCAAAAGTGGCTCAAAAACTTAGCATCCCTATCACTAACAATAGTTCTAAGTAAACCATGAAATTTGACAACCTCTTTCACAAAAAGATCAGCAATATGTGATGCATCATTAGTCTTTAAACAAGGAATAAAATGAGCCATTTTGGAGAACCTATCTACCACAACAAATATACTATCCTTACCATATCTTGTTCTAGGCAAACCTAATACAAAATCCATGGAAATATCAATCCAAGGCGAAGTAGGAACAGGTAATGGCGTGTAAAGACCATGTGGTAACACTTTAGATTTAGCTTGTTTATATTCCAAACACTGTGCGCACATTCTTTCAACATCTTTTCTCATTCCAGGCCAAAAGAAATTTTTGGCCAGTATGTCTAGTGTCTTTGGGACTCCAAAGTGTCCCATAAGCCCTCCACAATGTGCTTCCCTTACAAATACTTCACGTAAAGAGCAATTAGGAATACACAACTTATTTTCCTTAAAGAGAAAGCCATCTTGGAGGTTAAACCTCTCAAAAGGACTCAACTTACAATCTGCAAAAATTTTGCCAAAATCAACATCATTAGCATAAAGTCCCTTGATTTGATCAAAACCCATTAATTTAGAAGTCAGGGTAGAAACTATGACATACCTCCTTGAAAGTGCATCAGCAACAACATTTTCTTTCCCTTGTTTGTAAGAAATTACATAAGGAAATGTTTCAATGAATTCAACCCACTTAGCATGCCTTCTACTAAGCTTACCTTGACTCTTCAAGTATTTCAAGGATTCATGATCAGTTTTAATGACAAACTCTCTTGGCCACAAGTAATGTTGCCATGTGGCTAAAGCCCTTACCAAAGCATATAGCTCTTTGTCATAAGTGGAATAGTTCAATGTGGCTCCACTTAACTTTTCACTAAAGTAGGAAATAGGTTTAGAATCTTGCATCAAAACAGCACCTATTCCTTTGCCCGAAGTATCACATTCAATTTCAAAAGATTTAGAAAAATCAGACAATTGTAACAATGGAGCAGAACATAACTTTTCTTTCAACAAGTTAAAAGCATCATCTTGTTCTTTTCCCCATTTAAAAATCTTATCCTTTTTAATAACTTCAGTTAAAGGAGAAGCAATGGTACTAAAGTCTCTCACAAACCTCCTATAAAAACTAGCAAGTCCATGAAAACTCCTAACTTCAGTTACACTCTTAGGTTTAGGCCATTCTTTTATTGCTTTGATTTTTTCTTTATCAACCTCAACTCCTTTAGAACTAACTACAAAACCCAAGAAAATCACACGATCCACATAAAAAGTACACTTTTTAAGATTAGCAAATAAAAATTGCTTTCTAAGAACTTCAAAAACTTGTTTTAGGTGTTGTACATGCTCTTCTAAAGTGTTAGAATAGACCAAGATATCATCGAAGTACACCACAACAAATTTTTCATGAAAATCCTTAAAAACATGATTCATTAATCTCATGAAAGTGCTAGGTGCATTAGTCAAGTCGAAAGGCATAACTAACCACTCATAAAGCCCATATTTGGTCTTAAAAGCAATTTTCCATTCATCTCCAGGATTCATTCGAATCTGATGGTAACCACTTTTTAGATCAATTTTAGAAAATATTTTGGATCCATGTAATTGATCCAACATGTCATCAAGACGAGGAATAGGGTGGCGATACTTTACCGTAATCTTGTTGATTGCTCTACAATCCACGCACATCCTCCAAGTTCCATCCTTTTTGGTACCAATAGGACGGGAACCGAGCAAGGGCTCATGCTCTCTCTCACAAAACCTTTCTCAAGCAACTCCTCAACTTGCCTTTGAAGTTCTTTTGTCTCTTCTGGATTACTCCTATAGGTTGGCCTATTTGGGATTTGTGATCCAGGTACAAAATCAATTTGATGCTCAATGCCACGTAAAGGTGGCAATACATTAGGAATATCTTCTGGAAAGACATCTTCAAAATCCTGCAAAAGAGAAGAAATACTACTTGGCAAAGAAGAAGTTAGCAACTCAGAATTAATCAAAGTCTCTTTGTAAGTAAGTAGTATTATGGGCATCCCCTCTTTTCTTGCATTTAAACACTCTTTGGTTTTTATATAAAAACTCTCTTTTTTTCTTTCCTTAACCTCTTTCCTCTCACCAAGACTGTCTATTTTTTCATTCAAACCCTTTTTATCTCTTCTCTAAAATTGCTTCCCTCTCTCTCTTTCTCTCGACCATCTCTTTTTTTTTCTAATTCTTGGCCTTCTTTCTTTTCTTTTTCCTCAAGTTCACTTTTTATCTCTCCCCTTGGTTTTCCCATTATTTCTCTTAATCTCTTTTGATCTTCAAACACTTGAGAAGGAGATAAAGGTGCAAGAGTAAATTTTCTGCCATTTAGTTCAAGAGAATATCTATTCTTTCTTCCATCATGAAAAACATTCCTGTCATACTGCCAAGGACGACCCAGTAAGATATGACAAGCTTGCATAGGTATTATGTCACAAAGAATATCATCCTCATATCTACCAACATTAAATGAAATCATGCACTGTTTGTTTACCTTTAGTTCACCACTATCATTTAACCATTGGAGTCTATATGGAGTAGGGTGCTTCATGCATGCAAGTCCCAATGTTTCCACAAAGTATGAACTCACCACATTAGCACAACTACCACTATCAATGATCATAGAACAAGTTTTTCCCTTTATCCCACACCTAGTATGGAATATATTCTCCCTTTGTTTTTCACTATTGCTTGCCAAATTGATAGTCATAATCCTTCTAACTACCCCAATCATGCCCTCATTAGATAGTTCTACATCATCTTCATCACTTACATCTCCCTCTTCTTCTCTCTCACCTTTTTCACTCTCATATCCTCCATCTTCTCTAAGAATGATGTTTCTTCTACTTGGACATTCATGCATCATATGTCCCCTTCCTTTACATTTATGACATTGAATAGAACTAGAAGGTGTAAAAGGTTTAGGGTTAAAGGTTTTACCTCCCTCTTTGTTCTCAAATTTACCTTTACCCTTGTCTTCTTGAGGTCTAGAAGAACTCTTCATCTCATGATATGGCCATGGCTTCTTGGAGATGGTGCTTGTCCGACCTTTCCACGAGCTAGTCTGCTTTCTTTTATTTTGATTTTCTATCTTTACAGACAAATCAACTAACTCATCTATTGTTACATATTGTTGTAATTCTACTACATCATCTATTTCCTTATTTAAACCATTTAAAAACCTAGCCATTGTAGCCTCTTCTTCCTCTGTACAATTAGCTTGGATCATAGCCATATCCATAGCCTTAAAGTACTCATCCACAGACATGGACCTTTGCTTCAATATTTGAAGACGTTGTTGTAGCTCTCTTTGAAAGTGTGATGGCACGAATCTCTTCCTCATCACCCTCTTCATCTCAGCCCAAGTAGCAACTGGTGCTTGTCCTTCTTGCAATCTGTCCCTAGCAAGCTTTTTCCACCAAATAGCAGCATAGTCCGAAAACTCAACAACAGCAAGTTTAACTTTCTTACCCTCAGAGTAGTTGTGACAATCAAAGATGGCTTCAACCTTTCTCTCCCAATCAAGGTACAAGTCTGGGTCCCTTGCTCCCTTGAATGATGGCATCTTCATCTTTATACTACTTATATTGTCATCTTCTACTCTACCTCTTTGTCCCCTCCTATCTCTTCCCACCCTATCAAAATCAATATCATTAAAATCATCTATAGGGTTTTCTTGATTTACAATGGGAGCATGGGGTACATTTCTCCTAGCTTGGGGTCTAACATTATTTTCCCTCCTAAGTTCAACTATTGTATCATTTTGATCAGCAATGGTATCCCTCATCTCTTGGAGTTGCAAATTCAACCTTTCAAATTGTTGATGCATAGCTTGCAAGATAAAATTATTTCTTGCTTTGATTTCAGCTTCTTGGAGAACCCTTCGTTCATCATCACTACCTGTACGCGACATCTTTAAAAAAAAAGTGTAAACTGTATCACAAAAATTAGCTCTCTTTTTTTTTTCTCGGAATAACCTTTGAACAAAATACTTTGTAGATTTATAATTAAACCCAACTCGTATGAAATTCTTAGTAGTAAAATTCAGATTTTTGGGGAACTAATGAAAGAAAAACCAAATCCTAGAACTATTAGACTCGGTTGAAACATGACGCGAACAAAAAGGAAAGGATTATATGTTTAGATTAGAAAGAGTAAGAAAATCTAGGATCCCCTCTTCTTGTTTCCTTTGTTAATTTTTGGTAACAAATTAGATACAAAAGAAATATCCCGGAGAGCACGCAATTCTATTTTTTTTGTTCTAAAAACTGATTTTTGTTTTTTTTTCTTTTCTTTTCCTTGCTCTTAGTATTCAAGAAATCCCAAGACTTACCAAGAATGAAATCTTGATAAAAACCGCTCTGATACCACTTGATAACAACTAGGTCGGGAATCCAAATTAGAGTAAGAATTTGAGAAGTAAATGCGGAAGCAATAACAATAAGGAATTGAACAACTAGAATTAAAGAGATGAAAATAAAAGATATGGGAAGAATTCAAGGAAAGAATTCCAAGAACTTCCAAGAACGTAAGTTCTATAGTCTTGACAAGATCAAAGTAACAATGTCTTGATTTATGGAAGAAATCAAACGCCTTTACTTAAAAAGCAAATCAAAACAATAGATTCGGATCTTGACCACTTTACGAGTAACTTGAGACAACAATTAATAACTAGTATTAATCGCCTTCTAAGAATACCACAAAGGAATCAAAGATATCATAAAAGAGAAGTAATCTTACTACCTTGAACTAAGAACTAGTAAAGGTTGAAAGATAAATCTCAAAGCACAAGTAACAAAGGTTCAAAAGAACTCTCAAAGTATGATATACTTAATCAATAAATGTTGTGTCTTATGAATGAGAAGAACTCCTTATTTATAGGAGTTAAAAGCACTTAAAATAATGTAGGGGGTTGCTAAAAAGTCATCTAAATTAGGTAGGGGGCTGCTAGGGGTCACAATAGCCATCAAACTTAGGTAGGTGGCTCCTAAGGGGTAACAAAAGCCATCAAAATTAAGTGGGGGCGGCCAAATCCTTTTGGGGCAGATTTGGGCCTTAAAACTATTAGTTTGAGCCATTGGTTTGGACTCCAATTGGGCTCCTTTTGAAACACCCCCTTTTGGACCTCTTTTAAGGTCATTTTGAGCCTTATTGGTGGACTTCAAGGGCTGATTTGGTAACCCAATCTTCCTCCTCTTGGACTTCAATTTGGACTACCAAATAATTATAAAACTCGGACAATTCATCTCTTTTGGGTTTGAGCTCTTCCTCTACAATTAAAAGCTTCTTTATTTGCCATTGAAATCTAGCAACCTTAGCTTACAACTCTTTAGCTTGAGATCTTGTAAATGGCCTTGGAGCTTCCAAAACTCTATCATCTCTATCATTGTCCTTAACTATATCCTTGTTCTTGATGCTATCATGTCGTGACAACATATTAAACTTTACTGTGTAAATCATTTTTTTCAATTATCCGCGCATCGCGTGGGTTCTAATACTAGTTAGGTTTAAGTTGTATACACAATAGAGTAGAAATTATTTACACTACTGTTGTAATTTAACATGTGGAGCCAATTATCGTTTTATCAACTTACTAATTAATATTAATTATAAAAATTTACCTGTAATTATATTATAAGTTACTTAATTATGTAATATACTTTACATTGTCGGTATGCATAATTTTAGCTCCATTTGAAATTTGCAAATAATAATTTCGAAAATTTCCTTCTAACATCGATTTGGCTTTTTAAATGATACTGTCTTGTTACGCTTACTTGTTTTAAACAAAAGATTTTATATCAATTATTCAACAAAATTGTGATTGTATACTACGGGAGTCATGACACACAAGTACTTAATTTAGAGGGGGTTTGAATTGGATTATTTTAAGTATTTATCGGCCTTTAAGCACTTTTTTAATTATTGTGGTGTTTGGTAATGATAAAAAATACTTAAAAATACTTACTTTTAGGTATGAAAAGTACAAAAATAAGCCAGAAGTTGGATATTGCCATCTTATGATAAAAATTTATTTTGTACTTCATACAACCGACATTAATTGTACGAGGCCTCTTTTTTGTCTTACAATTTTATGGACTCAAATTTTGTGGATCCAAAAGTGTAAGATTTTGGTTTATAAATTTGTGAGACAAAAAGGGGTCTCGCATAACTAATGTCAGTTGTGTGAGACACACAATAAAACTGTAAAAATTGCACTGGGCGCCTTATTTGGTCGCCCCCATTTAACCTATACCCATTTTTTTAAAAAGTTTTAATTTGTACCCACTTTTTCAACAATTTCAGCCTCCTTTCTCCTCCTCCTCCTCCTCCTCCTCCTCCTCCTTCTTCTTCTTCTTCTTCTTCTTCTTTTGTAAAAGCTATATTACTTGTACAATTAGTAAACCCCCTCCCCCAACCCAAATATATATAAAAGAAAAAGAGAGGATTATGAAGTACTGGATTTCTAGAGATAATAAAATAGTAAGAGATGTTCAAATGTATGCTCAGACGATAACCAAAAATTATAATTCCCAACGTAGGAGAAGATTATAACAGTATGATGGTTTGATCTCTCAAAGCACTGACTGACTATGCTATACATATTATCTACAACAATTTAGAAAAAATTAACAAAAGCAAGTTTTGAAAAAGCTTTATAACAAAACTAATGAATTCAGGACAAAAAAACTTCAGCTTTTAGTACTAAAGTTTTACAAATGAACTAAATAACTGCAGCATCTTCTGCTGAAATTTTTGAAAAAGCTTATCCAGGACAAAAAAAATTCAGCTTATTTAGTACTGAAATTTTTATAAATGAACTAAATAACTTCAGCATCTTCTGCTGAAGTTTTTGAAAAAGCTTAATACAAAACTAATAAATCCAGGACAAAAAAACTTCAGCTTATTTAGTGCAATTACAAACAAAAACTTCAGCAAATAGAGAACAAAACTTCAGCTACCATGCTTAAGTTCAGCAATTACAAACAAAAACTTCAGCAAATAGAGAACAAAACTTCAGCTACTATGCTTAAGTTCAGCAATTACAAACAAAAATTTCAGCACACTTGGTTCAGCACACTTGCTACTTCAAGCCCGTCTACTAGAATGCTGAAGTTTGGCGTGATTGCCTTTGCTACTTCAGCCCCGTATGCTGAAGTTACGCGAAAAAGTGGGTACATTTGCAATTTTTTTTGCAAAGCGGGTACAAGTTAAAACGTGACCCAAAAAGCGGGTATAGATGCAAATGCCCCAATAAAACTTGTCCAACTTATGGTTTTTTCCTTTTTGCTTTTAGCTTATAAATTACTTTTTAAAAATCAATTCAAACAACCTCTTAATAGTTTTCGGTTAAATCAACAACAACAACAACAACTAGTAATAATCCCACTTTCGGTTAAATCAGCTTCTTTAATTATAATGGTGTTTTGGCTACTGTACAAACAATCAAACATTTAAAGTAATATTGAATCATAATCTCCTCTTTATTTTATAAGGGTAAATGGTCACAATACACAAATTATTTGAAACGGGACAACTTTATCCTTCGTTTTAATTTTTTGCCAAAACTACTTCGATGTTAGTCAAGTAACTCATAATACATTATTGTTCCAAATCAGAGAAAATTACAATTAAAACAAGGAAAATAGCTCAAAAATATCTCTAAACTATTCGAAACGGAATCACTTTATCATCCGTTTAACTTTTGGCTCAACACTTACTACAATAAATTTCATTTCATCCTCCTCACGGCAAGGTATCAAATGAACAACACCCTTGAAATAAGAATAAGTTAAAGTCCTCGATTTATGAACTTTCTTCTCTAATTTACTAACTTTGCAAAGCTCAAAAAAACGAATAACCTCAATTTCGTCATCCTTTTTCTTTATATTGTTTATTACAGTGTCCAAATTAGAATTTAAGACAAATAATAACAAATTTTTAAGAAAAACATTAAAAAGAAATCAGACAAAAACTAGTAACATTTTTTCACCCAATTCAGTAACCCAACTCCTAATCAAACCAAAATTTCAGTAACAAGAGATAATTTTTTATTGTTGGCTGCAATTCACTGAACCAAGCAAAGCGATTTATTAACGGCAAAATACAAAATTGATTAGTCGGCTGAAACTAATTACATTTGGTAGCCAAAAGGTGTACAAAATATGTATGTTATACGTATATAATACACACATACATATAAAAAATATATATATTGTTGACTATTAATTTTGAAAGAGGCTAAAAATATACATTTCTCTTTATTAAATCCACCTAGAAACCCAACAAATCACTTAACTAAAACGTATAATGCATGGAATTTTTTTCTTCACTAAAGTACAGGGTTCATGTTAAATATTGGTGACTCCCTATTGAGCAGATTCTATAATCTCACAAGTATCAAATTTTGAAACCTTTCCATCTTCAAATATTAATTCTAAGTACAATTCAAAATATATCTTAGCAACATTTACGGACAGTGTACGTGAATTTTACACAATAATTGCATTTTAGCTTGCTGTAATGTGTTAGTACTTATTATTTTCCATTGTACTATTTATATTGATTACGGATAGTTACATACTCTTACATAGTGCAAAAAGTTTTACATCATCATTCGTCCGTATGATCACTAAGTTAAATCCTTTCTGAGGATGTAGTTCTATGAAGAGTTTAACTTTTTATACACCAAAAGATCTTCTAATTTACAATATGAGGTCACTTTAAAGATGACTATGTTTAGAAAGTAGAATTAGTAACTTGAAAAGGACAGTGTTACAACATATTGAATATACAATAAATAAAAATTCTTTATACATCAGTTAAATGCTCTTCAGAAAAATGTCACTTACCAGCTGGCAGTCTCCTGTTGTTTCTGTATAATAAAAGATTGTGGGGGTTTTGTTGGGGGGGGACACAGAGTTTGATTAGAGGACCAGGTCAAACTCGGAAAAGAAGACAAAACAAAGATTCTTGGTAGATTAGGTTTTGAAGAAGTATATTGTTTCTTATGATTTATTCATCAAGAAATAAAAAGAAGAATCTGTCAAAACGAAAAAAAGATACCAAAAAGAATCCATTTCTGGTGATCTAGGTTTGATTGTCATTACATTACGTGAACAGTCAAGTTGACTCGGTGAAACTTATACGTGACGGGTTCGAGCCGTGGAATCAGCGATTGATGCTTGGGTCTGGGTAGGTAATGTTAGGCTAGAAACCCGTATTTTAGCCGTAATATTACATTCCAATTACTGCATTTTTACGTATGTTTGAGCTCAAATGATAGTGAATTACACTTGGTACATGTTTTATGCTAGCTCAAGAGTTAATTTGGAGCTAAATTGATCAATCCGGAGCTTTGAAGTTTGAGTAAAAGCCCAATACATTAAGTCGGGATCGTGTTCGGAGGTCATGTACCTTCTGGATGTTAAAAGAGGACGAAATAAGTTCACTTTGAGGAAATTGCACTGCCACGCCGCATGGGGCACCGCAAGGCGCGGCGCAACAGTGCAAAAGTGGGCCTGACAAGAAAAGTGAGAAGCTACTGATAAAGGCCATTAGCGCGCCGGATGGTGCGGCGCAACAGTACAAATTTTACAGAGCCAAGTCCTATTTCGCGCAGGAAAGGGTGTTTCGTCTGGGCTTGACCCTACTCGGTATAAATACATATAAAAACGCTATTTTGAGGACTTTTGACACATCTTAGACCTAGGGAGACTATTTCGGAAGGGAGAAAACGTTTGGAGCAATTTCCGGAGGAGATTAGCATCGAATTCTTCATTCCTTCATCTTTACTTTGTAATTAAATTATGCAAATTATTTGGAAAATTGTTACTATGATTATGAGTAGCTAATTATTTAGCCTAAGGTTTTGATGGAACTTGTTGAGGGATGAACTTCTTACTGTGTTAATATAGTTTGTCAAGTTTAATCTCTATTTGTTCAACTATGTTCTTGTTGTAGTTAATTGATAGGATCCTCAATTAGCTGTGCCTATTTAATATGTATTACTCGGGAGAGAGTGCATATTTAGGTAGTTGTTGAACAATACCACTCCCAAAGTATATGAGGAATCAATAACCGAGGGTTTAAAGATAGGATTAACGAAGTCTTGGGTGCGATCTAAATGAGCTGTAATAAAAGCCAGCTAGTGTAACTCGGGAGAGTGCGTCTAGTAAATTGTCGTAATTACTTGGGAGAGAGTTATGGTAGTAAGAGTGCTCATGATCGATATAGACGATTAGGCAAATCTATACGAAATATAACAGGAAGGGATTCCATCAATAGGGGAAATCACAACCTTAGATCCTTCTCTTATTTGTTTACAACTCAATCATAGTTAGCTTTTAGTTTACTTAATTTTATTTCAGTTATAGTTAGTAGAAATATCACCAAGTCTTATCCGAAATATCTGGGAAGTTGATTACGGAGAATTCAGTGAGTTTGACAAAAGTAACTGGTAGGTTAATTCCCTATAGGATTCGACTCTAGGCTAAATACCCGGATTATATTTGCAACGACTGCTTTGTCCTTTTATAAGGCATAGTTGGACGTGATCAAATTTTGGCGTTGTTGCCGGGGAATTAACGGTGTTATCAATTACAGTTGAAAGAAATACAAAAATTCTTAGTGTAGTCAATTTTCTTCATTTTAAATCCATACATTGAAATTTTAACGTTTGCTAACTTGGTTGTACAGGTGCATGCCTAGAAACTCATCGAGAACTGGTGAAGTGTTTGAAGCATTATCCGATCCCGAGAAAGTTTTCAAGGCCTTGAATCGGGCCAACCGGAAAAACAAGCAACAACAATCAACTGAACAACCTGAACCAGACATGGCAGAGCATGTAAACAACAGAAATAACAACGGGGATAACGTGGTAGACCCAGCTGCACAGGTAGTGGAGCGGCTCTTGTGCCAGAGGCTCCTCTATATGACTGGGCGCAACCCACAACAGAGAATTTGGCCACAACGATAATAGTCCCTCAGATACAGGCTGAATCTTTTCAAATCACAAACAACATGCTGCACTTGTTGCAAAACAAGGGACTATTTTCGGGGTCATACATTGAAGATCCTCAACAACACTTGAAGAATTTCCTGTCAATCTGCAAAACTCAAACGCAGCCCAACGTAACTCAAGAAGCAATAAAGTTGTTGTTGTTTCCATTCTCAGTGATAAGAGCTGCCCAGACTTGGCTATTTTCACTCCCTATTAATTCCATCACAACTTGGGAAGAGTTAGTCAAGAAATTTGTGAATATGTTTCATCCACCTAACAAGACTGCCCAACAAATTGATGAAATTTTGAGCTTCAGACAGAAACCAATGGAAACATTGCAAGAAACATGGGAACGATTCAAAGGGATGTTGGTTATATATCCGCACCACGATATTCCAGACCAGATGTTGGGGCAGTGATTTTACATGGGTCTAACAAATAGCATGAAGGCTAATGTTGATGCTTCAGCTGGTGGAGCACTCTTGAGCAAATCATGGAGAGAAAGCCAGATCTTGCTTGACAAGATGGCACAGAATTCGGGGTGGATAACCAGGAATGCACTTATCACTCCAGTAGTTCACTCAATGGCCTTAGATCCAGCCAACAGTCTTGCTGAAAATATGGCCACCTTAATGACACAAATGAGCATATTCACCAAAAAAGGTGGAAGAGTAAACACATTGTAGACACAACCAATGGGCATGCACATCTTGCATTAGTCAGCCAATTGGCAGCCAATGGAATGCAAAAAGTGATCATCATCATTACCCTGAGAACATGAATTATGTGTCTAATTATGGGGGCCACAGACAGGGTGGTCAGAATTGGGGCCAACAGAATCAGCCTTACAGGCCAGTCTAGCCGCAATACAACAATGGAAATATGAGAGTCATGCGACCTCACGGTAATGTAGCGCCCTACCAAAGGCCACAGGGGTACAACAACCAAAATCAGCAGTAGGGTTATCATCCTCCTTAGCAGCAACATGGTGGGAGACAGGAAGATGGGTTTGCTAGACTCGAGGCAATGATGCAACAGATTATTGAGTCAAATGCAAAAATGAGTGAAAGAGTAGATGCACATGAGTCAGCCATAAAGAATATTGAAGTGCAAATGGGCCAGATCTCGATGTCTTGAATAATCGTCCTCATGGGACATTGCTTGCAGACACTCAGGTAAATCCAAAAGATAAAGGCCCAAAGCAGCTGATGGCATTGAATCTACGTAATGGCAGAGACTTAGACTTGGAGCAAGAGAGGGCTCGAGAAAGCAGACAGGTTGAGACACTTGTACCAGTGCCCATTGAGCTAGATGATTCAGCAAAACTGATAGAGGTGACAATACAGCCTGCCCAGGAAGAAATCAACACACAGATTGAGGCTGAGAAAGAAGCTGAGACAGCCCAGGAACCGGTAGTTGAGGTGGTGTCTGACAAAGAGAAAACCCAAATCACTGGGAAGAAGAGACCTCCAGCACCATTCCCACAGAGGCTGGCCAAATACCAGAAAGATGAACAATACAAGAAATTCTTGGAGATGTTAAAACAAATTCAGGTAAATATTCCATAGATTGATGCTTTGACAGAGATGCCTAGTTATGCAAAAATGATGAAGGACTTGATGTCCCAAAAATTCGAGTTCCAAGACTTGGCCACAGTGACTCTAACGCAGTCTTGCAGTGGTGTGGTGAGTAGACCAGTTGCTGAAAAGTTGTCTGATCCAGGGAATTTCCAATTCCCTACACCATTGGTAACTTTGCCTTTGCCAAGGCACTCTGTGATTTGGGGGCTAGCATAAATCTTTTGCATCTGGCGATTTATAAGAGGTTGGGGATTGGAAGAGCTAAACCCACGTGTATATTGTTTCAGCTGGCTGACAGAACTGTGAAAAGATCCTCAGGTATTTTGGATGACGTGTTGGTACAGGTAGGGAAATTTGTGTTCCCTGCAGATTTTGTGATTCTGGATTGTAGAGTGGATGAAGAAATTCTCATAATTTTGGGAAGGCCGTTCTTGGCCACAGGGCGTGCCCTCATTGATTGTGAAACTGGGGAGCTCAAGATAAGGTTGAACGATGAGGAGATAACATTCAACGTGCAGAAATCTATGAGGCAACTAAGTGAATTTGCCAATTGTTCTCTTATTGATGCCTTGTATGTAATCATGGAAAAGAATGATAAGACATTGACTATCGAGGATCCTCTTGCTGCATGTCTTATGCATTTAGATGAGGTGAATGGGGAAGAATTGGCAAAATGGGTGTTGGCTCTTGAGGGCAAAGGCTTTTGGGAGAGATCACTTGAATTTGAGCCCCTGCACTTAGAAAAAAGAGAAACTCCTCCAGCCAAGCCATCCATAGAAGAACCACCAAAGCTGGAGTTAAAGCTACTGCCCCCATCTCAGGTATGCGTTCCTAGGAGCTAACTCCACATTACCTGTTATTATCTCATCTAGTTTGTTAGATGTGCAGGCACAACAACTTTTGCAGGTACTCACGGAGTGCAAGACTGCCATTGGGTGGACCATCACAGACATTAAGGGGATCAGCCCGTCATATTGTATGCATAAAATTCTGCTGGTAGAGGGGCACAAACCTTCCAGGGAGCACCAAAGAAGGCTGAACCCTGGTGAAGAAGGAGATCATTAAGTGGTTAGATGCGGGAATCATTTTCCTCATCTCTGACAGCAACTGGGTTAGCTCGATGCAATGTGTTCCTAAGAAGGGTGGTATGACGGTGGAAAAAATGATAACAATGAGCTGATCTCTACAAGAACCGTCACAGGATGGAGAATTTGTATGGACAATAGGAAATTGAATCTGGCCACCCGGATAGACCACTTCCCTTCATTGATCAGATGCTTGATAGATTGGTAGGGAGGTCTCACTTCTGTTTTCTGGATGGGTACTCAGGGTATAACCAAATCTCCATTGCACCAGAGGACAGAGAGAAGACCTCGTTCACATGTCTATATGGGATTTATGCCTTCAGGAGGATGCCTTTTGGCATATGCAATGCACCCGCCACATTCCAAAGGTGCATGATGGCCATATTCACCGACATGGTTGAAGACATAATGGAGGTGTTCATGGATGATTTCTCAGTGGTTGGAAACTCATTCGATGAGTGCCTTACAAACCTGACCCGAGTGTTGAAAAGGTGTATCGAGACTAACTTTGTACTTAATTGGAAAAAGTGCCATTTCATGGTAAAAGAGGGTATAGTCTTGGGACACCTAGTATCAAGCAAGGAAATCAAGGTGGATCGTGCTAAAGTTGATGTGATAGCAAAGCTGCCACCCCCCACATCAGTCAAGGCAATCAGGAGCTTCCTCGGGCATGCCGGTTTCTACCGTAGATTCATCAAAGACTTCTCAAAAATTGCCAACCCTCTATGTAAGTTGTTAGAAAAAGATTACCCTTTCGTGTTTTCTAATGATTGCAGGGTAGCATTTGAGGAGTTGAAAAAGAGGCTAGTCACAGCACCCATCATTGTTGCCCCCGACTAGGAGCAACCATTCGAACTCATGTGTGACGCCAGTGACAATGTAGTGGGGGCAGTGCTAGGACAGCGAAAAGACAAGATAATGCACCCAATTTACTATGCCAGTAAAACGTTGAGTGGAGCCTAGCTGAACTACACTATGACTGAAAAGGAGATGCTGGTTGTGGTGTTCGCATTCGACAAGTTCAGATCATACCTGATTGGCTCTAAGGTAATTGTATATACTGATCATGCTGCTCTCAGGTACTTGATTGAAAAGAAGGAGTCCAAATTGCGCCTAATTCGTTGGGTGCTACTACTGCAAGAGTTTGTCCTGGAGATTCGTGACCGTAAGGGCACGGAAAACCAAGTCGTTGATCATCTATCACGACTTGAAGGAGCTGAAAACTCAGTTGAGGCAGAGGATATTCTGGAAACCTTTCCAAACGAGCATCTACTCGCCACAAGCCTTGAGTAAGTGCCATGGTATGCAGACATTGCAAATTACCTAGCAAGCGGTATAGTTCCCTTTGACCTTTCCTCTGTGCAAAAGAAAAAGTTTTACCGTGACTACCACATGTATTACTGGGATGAACCATATTTGCTTAGAATTTGTGTTGACAATATGATCCGGAGGTGTGTCCCCGAGATAGAACAATCTTCTGTTTTGCAGGCATGTCAAGCATCGGCATATGGTGGACATTTTGGAGGAGTCAGGACGATAGCAAAAGTTCTAGAAGCTAGGTTCTACTGGCCAACCGTGTTTAAAGATGCACATCAATGGGTGAAGGGCTGTGATGAATGTCAGCGAACCAGGAACATATCCCGTCGCCATGAGATGCCCATGAACCCAATTCAAGAGGTTTAAGTGTTCGATGTATAGGGGATAGACTTCATGGGCCCCTTCGTCAGCTCCTTTGGCAATAAGTACATACTTGTTGCTGTAGATTACGTGTCCAAATGGGTGGAAGCTGCAGCACTCCCCACCAAGGATGCAAGGGTAGTGGTGAGGTTTTTGAAGAAGAATATATTCACCTATTTTGGGATTCCGAGAGCTTTTATAAGTGATGGAGGCACTCATTTCTGCAATCGAGCCTTCGAGAAATTGCTAGCAAAGTACGATGTGCGCCACAAGGTGGAAACCCCATACCATCCTCAGACCAGTGGATAGGTCGAAGTGTCGAATAGAGAAATAAAGAGTGTGCTGACCAAGACTGTGAATGCCACAAGAACTGATTGGGCAAAAATGCTAGATGATGCACTCTGGGCCTACAGAACCACTTTCAAAACACCAATTGGTATGTCACCATACAAGTTGGTGTTCGGGAAGGCCTGTCACTTGCCAGTGGAACTAGAACATAGAGCTTGGTGGGCAATGAAACAGCTAAATCTAGAAATTGAGGCTGTGGGAACAAATAGAGTCATAGAATTGCATAAGCTAGATGAGTTCCGATTTCTTGCTTTCGAGAGCACGAGGTTATATAAGGAGAGAATGAAGAGGTTGCACGAAAAGAACATTGTTGAGCAAAATTTCAATCCCGGAGACATGGTGTTGCTTTATAACTCAAGATTAAGGCTATTTCTAGGTAAACTCAAGTCACGGTGGTCTGGACCATTTCGGGTGGTCGAAGTGCTCCCTTTAGGTGCCATAGAGATTGCCTCAGAGAAAGATTCCCATACATTTAGAGTTAATGGGCAAAGATTGAAACCATATGTGGGCATGGATGAAACCAAGGAAGTGTCAGTGATCCATCTGACTGAACCTTAGAGGTTGAGCAAGCCTTAAATGCGCTCATCTGTGTCGTGCCGCGACGTTAAATCAGGCGCTTGTTGGGAGGCAACCCAATTTTTAACCTCACTAACCCATAATTGTAGTTTAGGACTATTAGAATTTAGGAGTTATGTGACTTGATTGGGCAGGTACAAGCATGAATTGGACATAAAATAAGTACATAATCGAGTCGGGGTGCAACCCGTAAGCTAAATGTCAAAAATAAATCGAACTATGTGAAAAATGGTCTAACGCGCTGCATGGGAAGCCGTGCCATGCGCCGCGCTAGGCCAAACGGGTCTGGGAACAAAAGTGCAAGGCCTCTGGTAACTCGCACTACTGCACCACATGGGGCGCCCTAGTGTATAATTTATAAAAAAAAATTAATCTCTTTTAAATACTCACCCGTTCAGCAACCCCCCCCCCCCACCCTTTTTTCTCTTTTCTCTCTAAGAACAAACGTCCAGCCCTTCCCCCAAATTCCCTCAATCTTTTTTTCTTCTCAAATTCCTCTCCCACACACCTCTCATCCCTTCCATTCATCCTCAAGGTAAGTGTTTCTTTACTCTTCTCTTTTCTTTGAGTAATTTACTGTGGTAAGTAGTATAGTTTAATTTGAACTAAACCCTAGGTAGTGTAGTTGTGCTAATTTTTTTCTTTTGTTTAATTTGTTTGCTTATTTTGGCCATGCTTGGTGCTTAATTTGTGGGGTTTCCATTGTGCTTATACTTGTGAAAGATTTTTATTATGTCTTGATGCTTATAATAAATTTTAAAGGTGAAGTTGGGTGGAGGTGCCTTAAAGGCCAAAAATTATTGTAATATTTGTGCAAATTTGGAGCACTTTGTGCCCTTGTTACATTGTGGTGGTAGTAGGATGGTTGATTGGTATGGTTGTGTAGTAATCTTGGAAGAATTATAGTTGAAATTATGAGGTAACTTTGGTGAATGCCATGTGCTTAATTAAATGCCTCAATGGCATAGAAAGTGACATTGTAGCTTAGTGGCGGATAATTGCTGTGAGATAATGTGGTGTTAGGTGCTAATTGGAATATTCGATTCATGCTTTGTGCTTGTGTAGTGTTGTGTTGTACTTTATGAAGTTTGTTAGTAGTGCATTAGTATAACTTCTTTTATTTCTCTTCTTAGTTACTAGATTAGCTTCTTAATTTTGTATGTTAAGTTAGCATAGTCTGTGGTTTTGTGACTGTACCATTGTGTTGGTGGTTGGGTGAGTTGTTGATTGCTTGTGGAACACTTCCAATGGGGTAGTCTGAGTCCTTGATATATGTCTTACTTGTGAACATGCCAATAACATAAGTGTGGGATAGTTATCCCGTTTAGTCTTGTTTTGGTTTTCGTGTTGTGGCAAATACTGTTCGTCTTATGCAGGTATAATGTCTCGCCGCCCGAGAAAATACTCTAACACTGGTTCTTTTGAGGTTGCTTCTAGTAGCCGTCGTGGTGGAAGACGGGCACCTCCCCCCGCCCCAGTAGAGGAGGAAGAGGAGCGCATTGAAGTGCCAGCGTCCAAATATGGTATAAGGGCTATCCCCGCCCATGCTCGACACTGGTTCCAGACATTTGTCCCGTCGGTGAACCCAAACCTTGAGGTTACTATTGACGATGGGAAGTTGGCCCGCAAATATAGTGAAATTTACAACAACATTCGGGCTTTGGGTTTCAACAATTTGTTCCGTCTGGGTGATGCAGTGAATGTGAACCTAGTCAAAGAGTTTTATGCTAGCTGGCAACCTGAAGCCAACTTGGATGCAGTTTACGAAGTGCGGGTAAGGGGTAAAGATTCCATTCTCCTCCTAGGTGATCAACCCGATTATGGGATTCACAAAGCATTCCCATAAGCTCTTTCAGAGGTTTCTCCATCGGCCAGACTATCCGGCTATCCACCGCCTGTTATGTGGCACTGACTCTTCTGCCGCATGGACACGGAATGCGACTGAATTCCATAAGGACATGAAGAAGGCAACATTCCAGCGGCCAGCCAGGGTTGTTTTATGGTTGATTAATGCCAAGATCACGCCCACTCAAAGTGACATTGATGTCCCCTGACTGAAAGTGTGTTTGATCTATGCCCTGTTGACTCGGATGCGGTTCGATCTTGGTAAAATCATGCTTGAGCATATGGCTAAAGTATGATCACTTAGGGCTCGCCGTCTGCATTACTCAAGTATGATCACTCGATTGTTGCAAGCACACCATGTGGAGGAATAGTTTCACTATGACAGTACTATTCCAGTGTCTTATCCTATTAGGGCCTATGATGTTACGTCGGTGATAGACCCTCTTGCTAGTGCTGTTACTTTGGACCAGAGGTTGGTCCGCGTTGAGGAGACGCTACAACTACTGTTTTCTGACTTGCGCCTTCGTGCTGCTCGGGGGGAGACCGACCTGGAGGAGTTGCAGCAAGATCACCCCCTTTCTACTATCACTCAGTAGTGGTTGGGATTGGCGAGAGGAGGACAGCTGCCACCTGAGGAGGATGTGAACTCCATTCTCTCTGATGATGAGGAGTATTTGCGCACCTTCGAGGGTGCTGATGATTAGGCCTTGGGCCTCAGGGAGTCACCTTTTCACTCTTGATTTTACTGTTTTGCACTGGGGACAATGCAATCTCTTAAGTGTGGGGTGGGGTGCTCCTATTTGATTGTATTTGTACTTTTTTTTTTCATTTGTCAGTTGATTTTGTTTGATTTGTTTATTTTTTTCTTAGACAATTGGTCTGTAAACTATAATTCTGAATTCTATTGGGCCTGTAATAGTTAGTAATTAAGTATGCAGTTCGACTCTTCCCGACGATGGATTTCATCGACTGGTTTCTTGAGGGAGATGAGTCGAAAGAAAAAAAAATTCATATATGTGAAAATCCAAAAATATGTCTTTTATTTTAGTTTTTTTAGGTAGATTAACAATCCCCCCTTTGTTTTTCTTTGTGTCGCGGTTCTTTTCCAAGGATTTTGCTTGAACCGGGTGTAGTTAAATCTTTTTATTTTTTAGGAATTAAGAATCTTTAATTAGGAAGCTAAGTTGAAGGATCAATTTCCCTTGATTGCATATGCCTTGAGAGTGGTAAGGGCCTTAGTTGTGACACCTAGGCTCAATTCTTGACTCTTAAATAAGTGCCCTAAACTGTGTGATTAAAACAGTTCTTAACTGCTTTGACTAGAGTGTCTTGATTAGTCCAATCCTGAGTGGGTTACGTGCCATGTGTGTGTAAAGTTTTGTGTTATTCTATGCATTGCATTTGATGTCTAGAACTTGCCCCGTGTGTTTACAAAGCGAAATAGTAGTTTTGTTCAGTCTTGGAAGTGATATAGGCGTTTCTTTGTTGAGCCATATATATATATATATATATATATATATATATATATATATATATATATATATATATATATATATATATATATATATATTACCCGCCTAATTATTATTTAACGTAGTTAACCCCTTTGAGCTTGTAATCTTGTTTCTTTGGCAATCACATTACAAGCCTTACCCAATTGTTTGAATTAACCATCTATTTGAACCTTTTCACCTCTCATAAGCACTTGAATGTTATGAACTTTGTAAAAGTTAAAGTGTGGGGTGGTTGGTTTGACTTCTAGGTGGAACTAATGGAATAAGGAGAAAGGTGCATTGTGTTGGAAAAAAAAAAAAAATGATTGTATTGTAAAGAAAAAAAAAAGAAAAAAATTATATATACATATTCTTTGATAGTGGTGGCTCTTGACGTAATTGTGCTTAAAGACGTAGGGAGTTAATATATATTGATATGAAGGTGGAGTTATGGGTTGACATAAGTATGGGCGTAAATGTTAAAATGTATGTATTAAAGTGCTTAGGGAGGTGTAGTCACTCTTATATCTAAATGTATCCTACCCGTCCCGCAGCCTACATTACAACCAATTAAAATCTTACTTGATCCTAGATTGAATGAGCTCGATTAGTAAAGTATTACACTACGGGCAAGCCTATGGTGCATCTTTTGTGGTATATGAATATTATTTCTGAGAGTGAGTGAACTCTTTCTATCTTGAGTTCCTAAGTGTTTTTAAATTTTATTCTATGGAACTACTCTCTTTTGTTGTGTGAGGGCACTAAATTCATGAAGGAAAGGTAATGCCATTAACCTCTATGTTATAGTAAGTGGGCGAGTGACTAATGCATGGTACTTTTGAGTCGAATCTTGAGGGTGAGATGTTATGATAAGGTGCTCAGTCTACTTTAATTAGTCTTGACATGATGTATCAGTGAGGTTGTTTGATGAAAGGTTATCCCTAGGTGTAGTGTAGTTCAAATGCTCGAGGACGAGCAATTGTCTAAGTATGGGGTATTGATGTTAGGCTAGAGACCTGCGTTTTAGCCGTAGTATTACATTCCAATTACTGTATTTTTACGTATGTTTGAGCTCGAATGATAGTGAATTACACTTAGTACGTATTTTATGCCTTGCAGGAAGTGATCTGAGCTCAAGAGTTAATTTGGAGTTAAATTGATCAATGTGGAGCTTTGAAGTTTGAGTAAAAGCCCAATACATTAAGTCAGGATCGTGTTCGGAGGTCGTGTACCAAGTCTGGATGTTAAAAGAGGACGAAATAAGTTCACTTTGAGGAAATTGCACTGCCCCGCCGCATGGGGTGCCACAAGGCGTGGCGCAGCAATACAAAAGTGGGCCTGACAAGAAAAGTGAGAAGCTGCTGATAAAGGCCATTAGCGCGCCGCATGGTGCGGCGCAACAGTATAAATTTTACAGAGCCAAGTCCTATTTCGCGCAGGAAAGGGTGTTTCGTCTGGACCCTACCCTACTTGGTATAAATACATATAAAAACGCTATTTTGAGGACTTTTGACACATCTTAGACCTAGGGAGACTATTTCGGAAGGGAAAAAACATTTGGAGCAATTTCCGGAGGAGATTAGCATCGAATTCTTCATTACTTCATCTTTACTTTGTAATTTAATTATGCAAATTATTTGAAAAATTGTTACTATGATTATTAGTAACTAATTATTTAGTCTAAGGTTTTGATGAAACCTGTTGAGGGATGAACTTCTTGTTGTGTTAATATAGTTTGCCTAGTTTAATCTCTATTTGTTCAACTACGTTCTTGTTGTAGTTAATTGATAGGATTCTCAATTAGCTGGGCCTATTTAATATGTATTACTCGAGTGAGAGTGCATATTTTAGATAGTTGTTGAACAAACACCACTCCCAAAGTATATGAGGAATCAATAACCGAGGGTTTAAAGGTGGGATTAGGGATAACGAACGAAATCTTGGGGGCGATCTAAATGAGCTGTAATAAAATCCAGCTAGCGTAACTCGGGAGAGTGCGTCTAGAAAATTGTCGTAATTACTCGGGAGAGAGTTACGGTAGTAAGAGTGCTCATGATCGATATAGATGATTAGGCAAATCTATACGAAACATAACACGAAAGGATTCCATCAATAGGGGAAATCACAACCTTAGATCCTTCTCTTATTTGTTTACAACTCAGTCATAGTTAGCTTTTAGTTTACTTAATTTTATTTAGTTATAGTTAGTAGAAATATCACCAAGTGTTATTCGAAATATCTGAAAAGTTGATTACGCGAATTCAGTGAGTCTGACAAAAGTAATTGGTAGGTTAATTCCCTGTGGGATTCGACTCTGGGCTAAATATCCGGATTATATTTGCAACGACCGCTTTGTCCTTTTTATAAGGCATAGATAGGCGTGATTAGTAGGTTGCATACATCACACCCTCTTGGGTGCGATCCTTCTCCGGACCCTGCGTGAATACGGGATATTTTGTGCAACCGGCTGACCAACATTGCTTAAATAATCATGAAGAAAAGTTATTTATAAAGTCAATATAGTGTCAAATTACTCAAATCCAAACTTAAAATGCAAAGGTCCATACGTAAAAAAAGAGAAGAATAGGGAAAATTGGATGATTGAAAAAACAATACTTGCCACTGCACATATGTGTGGAGATTTGAGATTAGAAATTTGCTGTTCGTTTAGATATATTGTTGGCCAGTAGGTGGTGCAGTTATATTTAGGGATATAGACCAAACAAGCTTGTAAAAGTGAGAAAACAGTCATCTACTAAGAACAATTGGTATTGGAGAGAATTTATGTCATATGTATAAGATAGAGATACTCCCATGAATTTTTCAGTTTATACAGATACCTTCTTGTCATCTTCATTTTTCACTAAAGGTTAGCAGCAAATTGTGTGCTTGACAGAAGTGAGCTCATAAAATGGGATTAATACATAGAAAATCAACTGAAGTTAATGTCACTGAAAAAATTCCTAGTAATCTGACTTATTGTACAGAACTTAGAGTACTTGCTCTAGAATCAGGGGTGGACACGTTAAACGAAGTGGTGTTACGCGACACCGTTTGATCAAATTTTTTGTTAAATATATGTATTAATATTGTAAGGAATCGAACAAGTGTGAAAAAATGACACCACTTCACACAGATTATCTCTTGGCATGTTGGTTATGTGTTTGATTTTGCTTTAAGAGGTCAAAGATTTTTTTGGCAAATATTTGAGAGAGCCTCTGCGGTTAAAATTTGTGATTAAGTAAAATTAAACTCAGGACCTTTTCTAACTTAAGATTAAACAAAACTAATGAATTAAGGCTATTCCTTATATAAAAATATGATAGTTAAAGTTATTTATTCCCATTTCTTTAAGAATTTCGACATCTTTTATAAAAATTCCTATGTACCCCGTGCTTATCTAATGGTCTAGTTGGGAAATTACCTGACCAGCTCAGTTCATTTACTTGGGGCTTGGAATAAACAATCTCACAGGAAGATTTCCACCTTGGATAGGAAATTTTTCGTCGCTTTGGTGTCTTTCCCTTGCAAGAAATAATATTCAAAGATGAATACCTTGGGATCTTGGCGAACTGCCAAACTTAAAATTTTACAAGTTTCTTTAAATCAGTTGACTGGTACGATTCTTCAATCTATTTTCAATATCTGCTTCATTAGCTACTTTTCTGTTGCTGATAAACTAGAGCACTTGGTTATTGGTAATAACTTGTTTCAAGGAAGAACACCTGAATCCTCGAAAGGTTTAAGAGGTATAGAAGAAATTGATTTGTCACACAATAACATCTCAGGAGGAATACTAGAGTTTATTGGGAAACTTCCATATCTTAGGAAACTCTATCTTTCATTCAATGAACTTGAAGGCAAAGTGCCAAATGAAGGAAGCTTTGAAAATACAAGTGCAATGTCTATTATTGGAACTGATAAACTATGTGGAGGTCTGTCCATTTTCAGTTTACCTGCATGCAGTAAACATAGAAATCCCTCATCAAACAAAAAGATTGGTTTAAGAGCAATACTAGTAGCAACAATGGTTTCCCTTTTCGTCTTGCTCTGATGATATAATAGTAACAGGGACATCGAATTTGTGTACGTGTTAATAGCAGCGGAAGATTGTTGAAATTTGTGTGATAGAAATTGCTTCATGCCGATTCTATTTTACTTTGAAAATAGAATTTTTGATTCCACAAACTAGGTTTCCTCTGTGTGTTTCTTGTGAGAAGAAAAGGAGATGAGTTCTCTGTATTTTTCGTCTTCTTCTTGTATCTCTCTGAAAAGTACATATGTTCCCTTTTATTTAGGGTTAAGGAAGAAAGCAATTCTGAAGGAAAAATTGTTCCCACCCAAAAAAAATAATCGTGTAAAATATGCTCCCACAAATTCAACGTGTAGAGTAATTTCTGATAAGAGGTTATTTAATCTTATCTATTCATAAATAGGTCGGGTCAGCCTACATGGAGCGACCCGCGATCCAAATTGAAAATAAATCCAACATCTCCCACTTCGCTCACGGTGGGCTGTACCCAAACCAATATCATGCCAATAAAACACGCTATTCATACGGACAAATAGTTCGTGCGACCTGCGAGCATCAAGAGATATAAACTATTTCAAACTCATTAAGGTTATTCTAAAGCTCTACGTAGAAATTCGATTACATTCGGAAAAGATTCACTACTAACATGAGGATCTTATTACTCGCTATATCCCAGACATAACTCGCTACTCCAGTAGCTAGTTATCCGATCCCTCATCCTCAAAAAGAGATAACTCGAGTTCATATTTAACTTTATATTCATAATCACATTTGATACCCTCATGGTAAGTGTAATGGCCAACCTATGAATACAAGTTAAATTACTAAATTTTTAGTTGTCTTCCTTTCTACTCGAATCTTTTCCATTCCAAATCAACTGCTTTTCTAGACATGCACTGCATTGCCGAATCACTCATGGTTATTAGTTGCATTCTAAAGTAGCAACACTGATTGGCACTTCAAGAGACAATAAAAGGTCAAGGGTATTCTAATAAAAGTTGATATAACTTCTTTGGGATCTCACACAATGAAGAAGCAGGGACTCATTATTCCATTGGTCGATAGCTCACGTGGTATGAAACACATGTTACGGTATTCTCACCTTATATTGGCGCGTGTGTCTTATTCTTTTGATCATTCAACACCGTACAGATCTTGGTCTAGACACCTTCAAGTTTCTAACCCGAGTTTCTCACTTCAATAATCCTCAAACCATCTTCTTAGAGAAACTCGCATCTGGCTTACAAAACAAGTCATAATCGAATAGTGAAATTCGTAAGTCTGATTAGTTATCAAGAACAACCTCTACAAGTAAATTTAACCTCACATTATCCAAGGTTCTATAAGGTCTCATGTTTACCTCAAAAAATGGAAGTAACAATTAAAGATATTTTGTGATTTTAAAAGATATGTGATTTATTCTAATACTAGTGATTATACAAGTAATATTAAGTTTAACCAAGAGGAATTGATGAACCAAACCAGTGTTTCTATAACAATGAGGACCTCGAGCTTGACTTTCTTGGGGCCTCGAGGTCAGCTATGAATAATGGAGTATGAATAATAGAGTAAGAGCAATAAAGCTGAAAAACACTTGTTGAGCACGTAAACAAGAAAAACAAAGTAGAATATTCTATTGCAGTCAATAATGTGTGCTACAAATGATTAGGGTCCCCTTTATATAGGAGGAGCAAACCCCAAGATAGTACATTCCTAATTGAGATAAAGAATTCTATTGGTACATGTGTGCAACAACCTAGTATGGACCTGTACCATTTCGTACAAATCTTATCCTTTAATTTATGCTCTGATCCACGTGTCCTTAAGAAATTCTCGCTCTTTCTTGATTGCCCTCGATATAGGTCGCGCCAGGTCTTTGATATGCTTCCCCGAGGTGCATATCTTCCAACCGGGTCCGACCTCTACTTCGAGTCGCCCGGGCTCGAACCCATAGCCCAGTTTAGGACTTCAAAATTAGGCTTCTTGATTTTGACCATATACAGATAGTCCCTACGTTTCTTAGAATGAAATGATATGAAATGATTTGAACCTCGATCTTCCCGATCCTCTCGTGATGATGTCATGCTCGTGACGTAGGCATTTGAAGTGATCGAAACGTCCCGTCGGTCCATTTCCCCAAAAGCATTGAGTGTACCGCTGGTCCGTTTCCCCAAAAGCATTGAATGTATGCTAGCATTGGTCGGCCACTAGTGCTGCCGAACCGTCACTGCTTTCTATAAATATGAGGTTACTCGGCTACACTCATTCCTTCATCATAAACATTTAGTCCTTTCCCTTCTCTATCTTTTCTTCTAATCTCCTATTTTTATGGTTCAAATCTGCGACCACAAGGTCACATGGCAGAAACTTTACCAGTTACGTCATGGCTCCTTTTTTTTTACGTTTTACCCCACTAAGTGGGACTATACTGGGTTGTTGTTGTTGTTGTTGTTGGCTTGAGATAACGAGAGAAGGGCACCGAATTCTTCCTGTATCAGAAGATATGCGAACTTTACACTGCTGCTCATCTCTCTTAACTTCAACCTGGTGTGGCACTTCATTCCCTTTGCTTTCCGTGGAATGAGGTGACACTATCATCTACTAACTTTTACATCCCACACCGGTACAACGTCTTAAGAAGTGGCTTCAAAAGAGTTGTGCTGATAAGACCCATACTCGCCGGGTTTTTCACCATGCCACAATTTTCTCTAAAGATCGAGATGGAGTCCCCAAGGAGGAGGTTCCCGAAGATGTCACTCTCGAGGATATGCCCCCAAAAGTAGATTAGGTTTTTGGCTTTTTGTTTTTGCTTCTTTTTTTCTGTGTAAGGGCCCCTTGTGGGCTTTGTAAATATTTTTATCAATACAAAGAATTTCTCTATTTCATCTTTGATTCGTATTGAATTCCATTCTGCCTTCGTTTATGAAAAATTTGAGTGTATAACTCTACTGATTAGTCCGAATACTGGACCCGGATCATAATAAACCTTCAGGTTTTTAATCGACCAATATAATACCTCTTAAGGTCCTTTGCTAATCCTTAAATTGATTTGATGCGAGCTCGGGATACCGGGGCTCCTGAGTCCTAGTTAAGTGAGAGCAAGATCTCGGATTTGAAATAAAGTTAGCTCATTTAGGCTTCGTAGATAATCCTCGAGTGAGAATATTTTTTTCGAACTCGGGTAGTCTTTTGGTTTAGTAGTCGAGTGCTTGCTTGCTCGAACTCGAAACAAAGTTAGCCCTTAGGCTTCATAGGTGGTCCCCGAGTGAGAATTTCCTCGAACTCGGGTAGCCCTTGGGCTTAATAGTCGAGTGAGTACTTGCTCGAACTCGAAATAAGTTATCCCTTAGGCTTCATAGATAGTCCCCGAGTGAGAATTTCCTCGAACTCGGGTGGCCTTGGGCTTAATAGTCGAGTGAGTTCTTGCTCGAACTCGAAATAAAGCTAGCCCTTGGGCTTCATAGGTGGTCCCCGAGTGAGAATTTCCTCGAACTCGGGTAGCCCTTGGGTTTAATAGTCAAGTGAGTACTTGATCGAACTCGAAATAAAGCTAGCCCTTGGGCTTCATAGGTGGTCCCCGAGTGAGAATTTCCTCAAACTTGGGTAGCCCTTGGTCTTAATAGTCGAGTGAGTACTTGCTTGAACTCGAAATAAAGTTAGCCCTTAGGCTTCGTAGATAGTCCCCAAGTGAGAATTTCCTCGAACTCGGGTAGCCCTTGAGCTTGATAGTCGAGTGAGTTCTTGCTCGAACTCGAAATAAAGCTAGCCTGTAGGCTTCGTAAATAGCCCCCGAGCGAGAATTTTCTCGAATTCAGGCAGCCCTTATGATTTTTGTTGAATTAATCCTTGATGCCTTGGTCCTGACGCAAATATCTCAACGTCAGTGGTTAAAGCGACTGAAAAGTTACTTTTGTGCGATTCCAAAAGTCATTAATTGGAGGAGGTTGATGGTCGGCCTTTTGGCTTCCTCAGCAAGGTTAAGTGACCTTTATAAATAGACATATTCCACAACCTTACAAACTTTTTTCCCATATTGTATTCAAAGTCTCATTACCCTTTTTTCAATCTCCCTGAGCTCTCCCTTCTCTTTACTATCAACGCTCTTCACTTTCTTGGATCTTCCGTATCGTGATGGCTAAAACCTCTAAACCAGTTTCCCAAAAGGAAAAAGCTTCATCATCTTCTCGATTGACCAAGGGTAAACCGGTAGTGCCTCCTCGTATCAAGGAGTGTATTCCCCCGCCATGTGAAATAACAGACGATTTTAAAATCGAGAGACCTGTTTCGACGCTGGGCCGATGTGAGCCCATGTCTCGATATGTTTGTATAGTGATCTAGGCTGAGCTCAAGCAAGTAAAGGAGGATTGTAAATGGGAAGATAAAGAAATAGTGATTACTTCCTCCGAGGAGGGCATCACCACGTATAGAGCAGGGTACCTGAGCATATACACCAACCCATTTACATTGGGCCCTGCAATTTCGGCTTAGGGTCCCATAGATCCAGTTATCCTTGACTTTTGCCAACGATACCGAGTGACGCTTGGGCAGATTTACCCCTTCTTCTGGCGAATCATTTACTTAATAAGGTTCTTTTCGAGCCAAATCGAGGGGATGTCCTTTACCCTCGATCATTTGATCAAACTGTACAACCCCCGACTTTATCGTGAGGGTTTGATAAAATTGCAACGCCGATCCTTAAAATCTCTTTTTACTAGTATCGATGAGGACAAAGGCCGTGGGTAGATGAGCCGGTTTGTCAAAGTTAGGACCTTTGATCTGATTCCTGCTGATTGGATGTCGTTCCTCGAGGAGTGAAACATGAAATGTGAGTACGTAACATGTTTATGCCATGCGTTCTTTTCATCCGTGGCTTTATATTTTTCATTAGTCCAATCCCATTACGATGGTGCAGCTGCTGCTTGAATTCTGGTGGGGTCCCTGACCTCGAGGGCTGGGTCCAAAAGCTGGCCTCTACCTCTTCTTACTCGGAGCGTTGCTGACGAGATCTGGCTAAGGGTCGATGGGAGGCCAAAAACCATGGTGAGCTCTTTTGTTTGTTTTCTTGTGCTTCTGCTACGGGATACTTACCTCGGTTTCATGTAGGTCTTGGAGACGCCGTAGAATTGTTGTCGGCCCCGGTTGATGAAGTGGAGGTTCCGAAGCTTCTAAAGAAAGAAAAAGAAGAAGGGAGTCATCTGAGAATCCTCCGAAGCCAAAGAAGAGCGTGGATCGAAGATCTAAGGCCGATACAGTGGCCTTATCTCCAAAAATGGCCCAACGCCTTCGGGAACAGGAGGAAGAAGAGGATGACGGCTGTCTACTCATGACCCGCAAGAGAAAAAACACTGATGCTTTAAAGCCCATCGAGCTGGTAGCGGTTGATGGGCTCATTCCAGAGCCAAAGAAATCTCCGAAGGTAGTTCAAACAAAGTCCTTGAACCATCATCTAGAAAGAAGGCACCTCGCCTAGGAGAACATTTGGAGGGCGAGGCCGAACGACCTGATCCCAAACCTCTGCAAGTAAAAGAGAATGCCCCAAGTGGATCACTTGGGTAATCAACATGGATGATTCACCTTCTGGCCCCGAATTCTCCGAGGGACAAATCCTAGAAGCCTAGAATATGAGGTTTTCTGAAGTGGAAGTAAGCCATGAAGGGCATGACATCTTTCGAGAATGTTTCGAAGGGCTTGAAGATGGTCCCGACCCGATGCCTCTTTCATTTTTGATGAGGCTCGCAATCTCTTTAAACAAGTGAGTTTCTTGTTTTATATGCCTGCGCCTTTGTTTTAGCTGTTCTGAACCCATATTTCCTCCTTTTTTGTGAAGGCTGTGGTGCTCCATAAGAGGGAATTTTCCAAGTCCCAAGCTGATCTTGCTCGATGCGAGGCCGAGCTTAAGAAGATTTTGGAGGAGAGGGACGTCGTCAAAGCCCTCTATGCTAAGAAAGAGATGGTGATCCACGATCTCCGAGTTGATTTGATGTAGGCATGCCAAGGTCGAGTTGAGTATGTAGAGAAAGTAACACAGCTCTCGAAGTTCTGTTACATACCTGCTTGTTTTAGCGACTGACACTTTTAATTCGCAGTTTTAGCAGAAGGCCGACTTGGAGGTGCAGCTTTGGGAGGAGCTTTAAATGAAAGAAAATGAGACCCTGGGTTAAGGCAAGGTATGGACAATCTCGCCTCTGAGAAGGAAATTTTAAGAGAGCAGTTAGCTTCGCTCGAACGCCAACTTCGAGGTGTGAAGGAGGAGAGTCAAGCTCGGGGCCTCGAGATCGAGAAGCTTAACGCTAAATCTCCTGCTGAGCTGGCCAAGGCTAAATCTAATGTTGCGGCAATTATGATTTCGTATTGAGCTGATGCCGAAGTTGCTAATGCTCAGCCAAGGGAGATTTCTTCTATGGCGGAGGCTATGTTATCAAGTGCCCTTGACCATGCTAGGCGACAATCCCGAAAGATGACCCTCGAGGAGATACATGCCCGCGGCCTCGATCTTTCAGTCGATATTGAGGCGGATAAGGTTTTAGAAGAAGAGGCGGTCTCTCTACTTTTCTATGAGGATGATTCAGCCAGTATCTTTGAGAGTGAAAGAGACGGGGATGAAGACCCCGAGGATGAGGCTCTCCAAGATGCGACTCCTGAAGATGCAGCTGCTAAGGATGTGACCCCGAAGTAGCTTTTGTTTTCTTGTAAATCTCCCTTGTGTAAATATTTCCTGTAATCATCTTTTGGAAATACGAGGGGAACTTTTATCTTATCTTCGGTTTGTGTTGGATTTAACATTGTCTTTATTAATAGAAAACTTCGTCTGAATAGTTAATCCGAGGATTGATTTAGGGCCCGGGGTGTTATAAATCGTTAGATCTTTATCGATAAATATAATCATTTTCTAGCTAAGCTTAAATTGATCCGATGTTAGCTCGGGTTATTGCGAACCTTGAGTTCGGATCGAAGTGAGAGTGGAGTCCCGAACTATAAGTTTTTGGCTCTTAAGCCTTTCGAAGTTGGCCCTTGGGCTCTTATATATCGACCCTTAGGCTTTTTTAAGCTAGCCCTTAGGCTCTTTATATTGAGTCGTTTCGGCCTCTAAAATGGCTATGTAATTTTTACCTTATTTCGGCTAAAAGACTTAGTCAAATCTTAGTTATGCCTTAGCATGTGTTTCGTGTACCCGCTGGGTTTTTCAAAGGCTCGACGTATCGGAACCTTACTAGTCATTTTGTTTGCGTAAGCATGACCGAATACCTCTAAAGGTTTTCCCAAAGGCCAGTATTATCGAAGCCTTTGGATCATCCGAGGGCTAATTTATCGGAGCCCTTAGGTTTTTCGGGGGCTAAATTTATCGAAGCCCTACATATTTTGCTTTTGCCGAGGGTAGCCTGATTTAACCGATTTTTTAATAGTTGAAGGCCTTAGTTTATAGCGGAAGTCGGATGTCTCCGAGCTGTATTATTTCGGCCGTAGCCTTTTCTTATGACTGTAGTTTTTTATATTGTCGTAGCCTTTAGTCCCCGAATGTGATGGACTTGGCCTTAATATCGAGGGGATGCCTCTTCGAGGACTTCTGAGCTCAATTGTTCCTCTTTGAGGTATGATGAGCTTGAATGTGCGTCTTTGAGGTCTTGTGAGTTCGAGTGCTCGATAACTCTGTATATCAATAGTCAACAATAGTCCCCGAGTGTTCGGGCGCATTCGGGGTTTTGGCCCTTGAGCCGTTACATGTGAAAATAGTGGACTTCTTTGAGGCACAAAGTGTTTTGATATAAAAAATGCTTCTTCAAATAATCGATACATGCGTACATGTTTTGCCGCTGGGGGTTCGACTATTCTATGTGGACATGGTTCTTTTGACCGTTTGGCCCATTACCCTATCGAGGTCCTCCTTGGCACGAATTGCTTTCATCGAGGAGGTCCTCCTTGGCATGAATTGCTTTCTTCGAGGATATAACCTCCGAGGGTGATGCCCCCCAGTATTCGAGGTTGATCAAAAAGAAGCCTTGAATACTTTGTCGAATGTTTCTTAGGTAGCATATAGGTGTTGCCTCGTTAAGAACCTTGTCGATAAAACCCATTTGGGACGAAATCCGAGTCAAGGAAAAAAGAGTGCAACGCATGCTTTAAAGCCTAGCCTTCATGTAAGAGGGGGTGTCTTCGAGATCGTGACCCTTTAAAAGCTCCTATCGCACCGAGCTTATAAGATATTTTACCAATGACTCCGAGGCCTTGCTATCCGTGATCATGGTATCTTCGAAAGACTTGACCTGGTAGGGGATGATTCTTAATGCCTCGATTTAACGCTATGGGCCGAGAAATTTACTCATGCCAATTCCGAAGACATGTTTCTCTAGGTTGAGCTATGTGTTGTGTTGCCCCGAAACGTTGACTGTTTCCTACAAATGAATTAAAATGGTCCTCTGCGCACAGTGACCTAACTAGTCATATCGCCAATATAGTCTTTCATTACTTTACCTGTCTATTCTTCGTACATCCTGTTGACTAGGTGTTGATAGGAAGTTTTTTCAAACTGGGGCTTCCCTTTTTGTTTTACTAGCTTGAACCTGGGACTGTTGCTCAGTCTATATATAGTGATTTAAGGTTGGATCCCTGTCATATTTGAATGGGGCCAAGCAATGCAATCTATATCATCAATAATAAACTAAAAGAGTTTTTTTCCTAAGTTCGGGGGTTAATCCTGTTCCTAGGTGTACCTTTCTCTTGGGCGGTTGTCTTGGTAGCATCGGGCTTCTCGGGGACAATGGAGGTTCGTGGAGCTAAGGAGTTCCCTTTTTCACCTTTGGTTACCTGTTTATCCTTCTTCCGTCTAGACTTGGAGCTATGATTGCTACTTAGCCACCTGTTTTTATCCTTGAAGTTCGACTTCTCCGAGGTCAAGGGTTCTGGCATCGGCACCGCTTCCTCGATTGCAAACATCTCTTTTGCATCATGCTGTTCTCCGTGGATTATTTTCACTCCTTCCTTTGTTGGGAACTTCATCATCTGATGGAGGGTCGACGACACTGCCCTCATGTTGTGTGTCCATGGCCTTCCGAGGAGTGCATTATACCTCATATCGCCATCGATGACATGGAACCTGGTGTTTTGTATGGTCCCGGCTACGTTCACTTGCAAAATAATTTTCCCCTTCATTGTTTCACTGGCCATGTTGAAACCATTCAGCACCCGGGATGCAGGTACAATCCGATTTTGCAGGCCAAGTTATTTCACGACCCTCGATCTGATTATGTTCGGTGAGCTACCTGGATCCACTAAACACGTTTAATCTGAACTTTATTTAAAAGGTATATATTACCAAGGCGTCGTTGTGAGGTTGGGATACGTCCTCTACTTCCTCGTCACAGAACGATAGGACGTCCTTAGGCACATAGCTCCGAGTTCATTTCTCTTTCATGATGGATACTTTGGTACGTTTGAATATGGGTCCCTGCGGGACGTCGACTCCACCGATGATCATGTGAATGACCTGTTGAGGTTCTTCAGGTTCATTTTTCCTGTTTGCATCTCTTTCTCGGAAATGGTTCTTAGCCCAGTCACTGAGAACTTCACGAAGATGCCCTTCGTTGAACAACCGGGCTACCTCCTCCCTAAGTTGCCTGCAATCCTCGGTCATATGCCTGTGAGTACCATGATACTTACATATTAAGTTGGGATTCCTCTGAGAAGGGTTGGTCTGTATGGGCTTGGGCCATCTAGTATCTTTAACTTTGCAAATGGCTAAGACGATACCCGAGGCATCAACACTGAAGTTGTATTCTGACCATTTGGGTGCCTCCATCAGTCCCGAGTACCTGTTGAACCCGGTATGTGATTTCACGAAGGCATGTGCTTTCACGAAGGCGTCCGCCAACATAGCAAACGAATCTATTGAGTTAGGTACTATGTTGTGATACCATATCATAGATCCTTTTGATAGTGTCTCCCCAAACTATTTCAATAATACTGACTCGATTTCATCGTCATTCAAGTCATTCCCTTTGATTCCACAAGTGTAATAATTAATATGTTTGTTAGGGTCAATTGTTCCGTTGTATTTTGGTATATCGGGCATGCAAAATTTCTTGGGAATGGGCATCGGAGCCGCACTTGGGGGGGGAAGGTTTTTGTATGAATTTCTTGGCATCTAGACCTTTCAAAACTGGATGTACTCCTGGTATTTGGTCTACCGGGGAGTTATAAGTGTCCACCTTTTTATCGTTGTCTTCTATCTTCTTTTCTCCCGACTCGATTCTTTTAGTTAGTTCCTCGAGCATTTTCATGATTGTAGGGTCAGTCCCCGAGCCACTTTCGTCGGGCATTTCTAGCGTTGGCTCATGCTGGGCGTTTACAGGTTCGGCGGTGTTAGGAGTTCTATTTTGACTCTGAAGCTGAGCGATGGCGATTTGTTGAGCTTGCAGCATCTTGAATATCACTTGGAGGCTGACTCCTCTTTCTTCCATCCCTCGTGTTTCCTGACCTCCTGCTCGGGATTCCCTGTGCGCGTTCCTTGCGGGGTCTGTGCCTGCATCCGCACCTAGAGCATTGTGCGAGCTGATATCGACTGGCTCCATGTTTGGCGCTCCTTCAGGGTTTATGGGTGGTACACCGACCCCTATACCACTATTTTCTCCAAGACCCTCATCCTCCTGAATAGGTGTATTCTGTGTGCTAGACATGATTAAGCATGAAATCAAAGAATCTTTGACAAGAAAAAGTGTGAAGAATAACGTGTGTTATCAGAAAACTAGCACTAATACAATCACTATTATCTTTAGCCCCACGGTGGGCGCCAAACTGTTTACCTTAAAAAATAGAAGTAACAATTAAAAATAATTTGTGGTTTTAAAGATATGTGATTTATTCTAATACTAGTGATTATACAAGTAATATTTAGTTTAAGTAAGAGGAACTGATGAACCAAACCAGCATTACTATAACAATGAGGACCTCGAGCTCGACTTTTTTGGGGGCCTCGAGGTTAGCTATGAACAATGGAGTATGAATAATAGAGTAAGAGCAATAAAGCTGAAGAACACTTGTTGAGCACGTTAAACAAGAAAAACATAGTAGAATATTCTATTGCGGTCAATAATGTGTGCTACAAATGATTAGGGCCCCCTTTATATAGGAGGAACAAACCCCAAGATATTACATTCCTAATTGAGGTAAAGAATTTTATTGGTGCAGGTGTGTAACAACCTAATACGGACCTGTACCATTTCGTACAAATCTTATCCTTTAATTTATGCTCTAATCTACGTGTCCTAGAGAAATTCCCGCTCTTTCTTGATTGCCGTCAAGAATGTACTGCCCTCAATATAGGTTGCGCCAGGTCTTCGATCTACTTCCCCGAGGTGCATGTTTTCCAACCGGGTTCAACCTCTACTTCAAGTCGCCCGGGATCTGACCCATACCCTAGTTTAGGACTTCAAAATCGGGCTTTTTGATTTTGACTGTATACATCTCATCTCTTCATGATTCTTGACATAAGAGACGATTGCTCGTGTGAGAGCCAATCTGGCGACTTGTTCGACACACTTTATCAACAAAACATTCATCACATGCATACGAGATATAAGCATCATTCAAGAGTCAAATATTGATGAGCATATTATAATACTAAAGTCATTTTACAGTAGATAAATATATTCATATCCTTCACAAACCTAGAGCCATAACATGTTTCTCAAACAGGTCTCTGGATATATCGCCTTTGTAAAAGGATCAGCTATCATGCTTTAGGTAGGAATGTACTGTAAATTTATCTCTTCACTTGCTACCATATCTCTTACAAAGTTATACTTGATGTCAATGTGTTTGATCTTGCTGTGATACTTAGAATCTTTTGTATATGTAATAGCCGTTTGACTATCACAATACAGAGTCATAGGACCCTGAGAGTTATTTGTAATATCCAAATGCTCAAAGAATCTCTTAAACCAAACAACTTCTTGTACTGCAAAGCACAAGCCAAGAACTCAACTTCCATCATTGAAAGGGTTGTACAGGTTTGTTCTTACTTTTCCATGATATAGTACCACCATTAAGTAAGAAGGCATAACCGGATGTTGATTTTCTATCATTCTAGTTACCAGCCCAATCAGCATCTATATATCCTCTCAAGTATAAATCATTTCCACTATAACATAGTGAATAATCTACAGTTCCCTTCAGGTTTCTGAAAATTCTCTTCACAGCTTTCCAATGATCTTTTCCAGGAATGAATTGATACCTGCTAACCAGACCTACGGCATAAAAAATGTCTGGGGGAGTACACATCATAACGCACATCAAGCTCCCGACAGCACTTGAATATGAAACTTGAGACATGTCTTCTTTTTCATTTTCAGTCTTTGGACACATTTCAAGGCTTAAAGTTTCACTCGCTAGAGTATCCATGGATTTGCAACCATTCATGCGAAAATGTCCAAAATTTTCTTTATATAAGTTTTTTGAGATAGACTCAATAACCTTTTGGAACGGTCTTTTTGGATCTTAACTCCAAGGATATAGTTTGCCTCACCCATATCTTTCATGTCAAATGACATGGAAATCCATGACTTGATATTTTTCAAAAACTCCAAATTGTTTTCGGCTAATAAAACATCATCCACATAAAGAGAAAGAATTAGAAATATCCCATTGGACTTCTTCACATAAATGCAATGGTCTTCATTGATCATGGTGAAATCATGCGAGATCACCTGCCTGTGAAATCTCAAATACCATTACCTTAAAGATCGCTCCAGGCCATAAATAGATCTTTTCAATTTACATACCTTCTTTTCTTGGCCTTTAACGATGAAGCCTACAGAAAAGCTGTCTTCACGTCCATTTGATGTAATTCCAAATCCAAACATGCAACAATAGCCAAAAGTAAGAGAATTGAGGTAAACTTCACAACTGGTGAAAATGTTTCCTCATAATCTATTCCAGCTTCTTGAGTAAAGCCTTTTGCCACCAATCCTGCCTTGTATCTTTCTATTGACCCATCCGCTTTGCGTTTAACTTTGAGAACCCATTTGTTCCCAATGACTCTACGCCCAAGCGCAAGGTCAACTCCTAGACTTCTGTGGTTTTCATGGATTCTAATTCTTCTTTCATTGCTTTCATCCACTCATCTTTTTTAGGGCTCGATAAAGCCTCAGTCACAGACTTTGGCTCATCCATTTCTGTTGGAGATACCAAGAAAACATAATCTTCAATTTCATACGTTTGGGTATATTTTTTCTGGCACTCTTTCGTAGTTGAAATTCAGGTTCGTTAGAAGGATTTTGGGATTAAGAGTTTCCAGTCCCACTCAGATCATGAATAAGATCTTGATCAATTTGATTATCAATTGTTTCAGAAGACACTTGCTGACTGTCTGTGTTCAACATTTCATAAAGAGTCTCTCCATTATTTACCTCGCCCTTCTTTGGAAAATCATTTTTCAGAAATGTGACATCCCGTGATTCAATCCCAGTAACACCTCCATCCTCTAATTCACCAATGAATACATACCCTTTAGAGTGTTCTGAATATCTTATAAAGATATATTTCTTGCCTTTTGGACCTAATTTACCAAACTTGCTAAAAGAATCTTTTACATATGCAGCACAATCCCAAGGCCAAGTTTGATTTTTGACCAGTCCATAGCTCATAAGAAGTGGAAGAAACTGATTTAGAAGGCACTTTGTTCAATATGTAAGTTGTAGTGAATAATGCATCTCCCCAAAGGGAGACAGGTAAATTTGTCTACGCCATCATGGACCTTATCATGTCCAGTAGTGTTCTATTCCTCCTTTCTGCTACACCATTTTGTTGAGGTGTGTACGGAATAGTTAACTGTCTAGTGATTCCCTTTTCATTGCACAATTCTTCAAATTCTTTTGAAAGATATTCACGCCCTCTATAGGTTTTTAAAGTCTTAATCCTTTTGTCTAATCGATTCTAAACTTCATTCAAATATTTCTTAAAACATTCAAGTGCTTCAGATTTATGAGAAATCAAATAGACATAACCAAAGTGTGTGAAATCGTCAATGAACGTAATGAAATATCAAGCACTAGACCTAGGTCACATACGGCAGGATCGAATGAATAGATTGGCTAAGGAAGGACATTTGGGTTCTACATCATTGTTACTAGAATAACATGCCATAACACAACAATCAACATAATAGTTATACGTAGAAGGATTATAATCTAACACAATAAAATCATCATAACGATGTCCAAAACCATAAAAGATATTGTCTTGATTAATTCTAAGACCATTGCGACTAAAGTTCAAAATGAAATCTAAATATAGAAGAACAGATACAGAGACTAAGTTTCATCGAATATCTGGAACATATAGGACGTCATGCAACATCAAAGATCGGCCACCACGCATGTCCATTCTACAAGTGTCTATCCCTTTGACTTCAAGCTTTGCACTATTTCCCACATATACATGCTTTGATCCAGGTGGAACTCGGGGAAACTCTATAAACACTTCTCTATCGCGGCTCACATGGTTGGTGGCCCCTGGGTCTACAACTCACACAGGATAAGATTCAGTTAGTAAAACAATACTAGAAATATATATGGCACTAAGAGATGCATTTTGAAATGCTACCTTTTTCGGCTCAGTGCACTCACGAGCAAAATGCCCTGGGATGGCAATTGTAACACTTCATCTTGCTCTTGTCTTTCTTTTTGTAGAATCGTTTTCCTTTATTGGAATTTGGCTTGTTTCTTTTCTTAAAGGATCCTTCTCTAGTATCCTTACCCCCTTCCGTCATTTTTCAGTTTCTCTTGCGCTTGAAGCTTGATCTCTTTGTACCACTTGATTCTGCCACAAAAGCATTAGGTACAGCTTTTGTAGCACTAAGCCGCTCATCTTCAAGCTCCACATGATGGGCAACATCAGCAAAATTTTGATGTTATCATTGTGGGTCAAGTTAACCTTCAGATGTTATCAATTATTGGGAAGAGACTGAATGTCACGACCCCAAAACCAACCCGGTCATGATGGCGCCTATCATGGAACTAGGCAAGCCGACACATTCCACAAATAGTTCAAAATTTCATTAAAACTTAAATAACAACCTTTTTTAACTGAATTTTCCATAAAAGATATAAAGTCAAAACCAAAATGCAGAAAAATAAAAGCCTCACCTCGGGTGTCACTAAGTCATGAGCAAATACTACAACTGATCCGAAGTATAACAAGAGCAAAATAGTCTGAAGTAGCCAAAGTATACTAGAAGGAAGATAAAGAAGGAGAAAACCGGGACTGCAAATGTCAGACAGCTACCTCGCTATCTCTAGTGAAATCTCCGTCTGGAATAGTCAACAGCAGCTAACATGGCCTGAGATACCTGGATCTGTACACAAGGTGCAGGGGGTAACGTGAGTACACCAACTCATTAAGTAACAAGTCCAAACTATGGACTGATAGGTAGTGATGAACTAAACCTCAGCAGTTATAACACAATTAAACTGTACAGTAAAGTAGGCATCTTGGCAATTCAAGTATTCAACTCAACAGTAAAGTAAATGCCAATCCGAACAATCTGAAGTATAAAGCTCAGCAAATCTCTACATGTCAATGCCAAAAATGCATGAAAATGTACTGTGTACCTCCACTCTCAAGTGCTCAACCACTTGGTACTTGTATATGGCCATCCGACCCAGGGAAGATCCATCCCGGAACTATATACACATCGCTGACAATGGGCGCTTAGTACTGAGGAAGGCCATTCCAGCCCTATGGAGAAGATCCATCTCCAAGTATAAATACTTCGGACAAGATCTATGTCCAGGGAAAATCCATCCCTCAAAATATCAACTGCACTCACTAGATGTGTTACAGACTCCGGAAGGGCTCCTACAGCCCAATCGCTATCATAATCATCAACATGTCTGTTGCGACGTGCAACCCGATCCCATAATTGTCACAATCAGGCTCTCCGCCTCACTCAGTCATCACTCTCCAGTCTCACACACACGGGCTCACAATGCCATGAAACTAGCCCGAAACAATGATATGATATGCCAAATAAAAACAACCGAGACTGAGACATGATATGATATGCATGAACAAGACTGAGTACAGAATATCAATGAAACTAATGAGATGACAGCAAGAAACGACCAGTCGGGTCTCAACAGTATCAGCGTGAAGCCTTAATATGATAATTGGCATGATTTACAGCTCGTTTACCTAATCACATAATCACAACACAGATATCAACAAGAAGGAGTCACTAAGCGGTGCCATGGAATGAACCAAGCCACAATTCTCATGGTGCATGCCCACACGCCCGTCACTTGGCATTTGCGTCACCTCAATGTAAATCACATAACACATAGTTCGGGGTTTTGAACCCTCATAACCAAGTTTGGAAGCGTTACTTACCTCAAATCAAGCCAAATCCTACTCGGCTACGAATTTGCCTCTAGAATCGGCCTCGAAACGTCCCCAATCTAACCAAAAGCAATACAACGCAATCAATATAGGCCAAGGAATCAATTCCACACGAAGAATTATCAATTTAGACCAAAATCCCGAAATTCACCCAAACCTAGTCTTCGGGCCCACGTCTTGAAATCCGACAAAAATCGCAAAACTAGAAACTCGTTTCACTCCCGAGTCTATACATACCAAAATTATCAAAATCCGACCTCAAATGATCCCTCAAATCCTCAATCAAAACTCTCCAAAACTCAAGTCCTAACCCCTTCAACTTCACCCCAAATCCCCTCTAATTTCATGATTAAACAATAGAAAAACCATCATAAACACAAGTAATAAACAGGGCTACAATTCACGAAATGACCGGCCGGGTCATTACATCCTCCCCCTCTTAAACAAATGCTCGTCCTCGAACGAGTCTAGAAACAAACCTGAAGCCTTAATCAGGTTTGGATATCTGCTCCGCATCTCCCGCTCGGTCTCCCAAGTAGCCTCCTTCACGGGCTGACCTCTCCACTGCACTTTTACTGAAGCTATATCCTTTGATCTCAACTTTCGGACCTGTCGCTCCAAAATAGCCACTGGCTCCACATCATAAGTCAAATCACCATCTAACTGAACCGTGCTAAAATCCAAAACATGAGACGGATCGTCGATATACTTCCGGAGCATAGAAACATGAAATACCGGATGCACCCCCGACAAGCTAGGTGGCAAGGCAAGTTCATAAGTCACCTCCCCAATCCTCCGAATCGCCTCAATGAGCCCAATGAACCGAGGGCTCAATTTGCCCTTCTTCCCAAATCTCATAACAACCTTCATGGGTGAAACCTTCAGTAGAACCTTCTCCCCGACCATGTGAGACACATCACGAACCTTTTTGTCAACATAACTCTTTTGTCTTGACTGCACCGTATGAAGCCATTCCTGAATCATTTTCACCTTGTCTAAAGCATCATGTACCAAGTCTGTACCCAAAAGCCTAGCCTCGCCCGGCTCAAACCAACCTACTAGAGATCTACAACGTCTCCCATATAAAGCTTCTTATGGAGCCATCAGAATACTCGACTGATAACTGTTGTTATATGCAAACTCCGTGAGCGATATAAACTGGTCCCATGAACCCCCAAAATCAATGACACAAGCGCACAACATGTCCTCCAATATCTGGATAGTGCGCTCGGACTGCCCGTCCGTCTAAGGGTGAAACGTTGTGCTCAACTCAACCTAAGTACCCAACTCTCGTTGCACGACCCTCCAAAACTGCGATGTAAACCGAGTACCTCTATCTGAAATGATGGAAACTGGGACACCATGCAGGCGAACAATCTCTCGGATATATATCTCAGCTAACTGCTCTGAAGAATAGATAGTACAAATTGAAATGAAGTGCGCGGACTTGGTCAGTCGATCCACAATCACCCAAATAACATCGAACTTTCTCAAAGTTCGTAGGAGCCCAACTACGAAATCCATGGTGATCCGCTCCCACTTCCACTCTGGAATATCCATCTGCTGAAGCAAGCCACCCGGTCTCTGATGCTCATATTCCACCTGCTTACAATTGATACACCGAGCTACAAACCTCACTATATCCTTCTTCATTCTCCTTCACCAATACTGCTGTCTCAAGTCCTGATACATCTTCGCCGTTCCCAGATGGATGGAATACTGCGAGTTGTGGGCCTCCTCAAGAATCAACTCCCGAAATCCATCTACATTAGGCACACATATCCGGCTTTGCATCCTCAACACCTCGTCATCACCAATAGTCAAATCTCTGGCATTGCCGTGCTGAACTCTGTCCTTGAGGACAAGAAAATGAGGATCATCATACTGGCGCTCTCTAATACAATCAAACAAGGAAGATCGAGAAACCACACAAGCTAAGATTCGACTAGGCTCTGAAATATCCAACCTCACAAACTGATTGGCCAAGGCCTGAACGTCAACTGCAAGAGGTCTCTCCCCAACAGGAATAAATACAAGACTGGCCATACTCACCGCCTTCCTACTCAATGCATCAGCCACTATATTGGCCTTTCCCAGATGGTACACGATAATAATATCATAGTCCTTTAGAAGCTCCAACCATCTCCGCTGCCCCAAATTGAGATCCTTCTACTTGAACAAGTGCTGGAGGCTACGATGATCAGTATACACCTCACAAGACACACCATAGAGATAATGCCTCCAGATCTTCAACGCGTGAACAATGGCAGCCAACTCCAAATCATGAACAGGGTAGTTCTTCTCATAAGGCTTCAACTAATGGGAAGCATAAGCAATTACTCTACCCTCCTGCATCAACACACACCCGATGCCGACCCGAGAAGCATCATAATATATCGTATAAGAACCTGAAGTTGATGGCAAAACTAACACTAGAGTTGTGGTCAAGGCAATCTTGAGCTTCTGAAAACTCACCTCACACTCGTCTGACCACCTGAAAGGAGTACCCTTTTGAGTCAATTTGGTCAAGGGTAATGCTATAGATGAAAATCACTGGACGAACCGACAATAACCCGCCAAACCAAGAAAGCTACGAATCTCTGTGGCTGAGGTCGGTCTGGACCGCCTCTATCTTCTTCAGATCAACCTGAATACCCTTACTGAACACCACGTGCCCCGAGAACGCCACCGAACTGAGCTAAAACTCACACTTGGAGAACTTTGCATAGAGCTTCTCCTCCCTCAACCACTGCAATACAACTCTCAAATGCTCAGCGTGCTCCTCCTGACTACGCGAGTACACCAGAATATCATCAATGAATACAATAACAAATGAGTCGAGATAAGGCCAAAACACGTTGTATGCATGAACACTGATGGGGAATTGGTCAGCCCAAAAGACATCACAAGGAACTCATAATGACCATATCAGGTCCTGAAAGCTGTCTTAAGAATGTCCGAGTCCCTAATCTTCAACTGGTGATACCCTGACCGGGGATCAATCTTGGAGAACACTCTCTCTCCCTGAAGCTGGTCAAATAAATCATCAATACGAGGCAAAGGATACTTGTTCTTGATTGTGACTTTGTTCAACTGCCTGTAATCAATGCACATTCTCATATTGCCATCCTTCTTCCTCACAAATAGGACATGCGCACCCCAAGGCGACACACTAGGCTGAATAAACCCCTTATCAAGGAGTTCCTAGAGTTGCTCCTTCAACTCCTTTAACTCCGCTGGTGCCATACGATACAGTGGAATAGAAATGGGCTGAGTGCCCGGCACTAAATCAATACCGAAGTCAATATCCCTGTCCGGTGGCATGTCCGGCAGGTCTGCAGGAAAAACATCTAGGAAATCTCTCACCAACGGAACCGAATCAATACTAGGGGTCTCTGTACTAACATCCCTCACAAAGTCCAAATAAGAAAGACAACACTTCCCAACCATCCGCTCGGCCTTCAGGTATGAATCACCCTACTGGGAACATAATCCGTCGAACCTCGTCACTCAATTTGTGGCACCCCCGACATAGCCAACGTCATTGTCTTAGCATGACAGTCTAAAATAGCACGACACGGAGACAACCAATCCATGCCCAATATCACATCAAAATCAACCATACTAAGCAACAAGAGGTCCACCCAGATATCCAAACCCCTAATAGTCACCACACACGACCGATATACGCGGTCCACAATAATAGTATTGCCCACCAAAGTAGATACACGAACAGATGAAATAAGAGACTCGTGGGGCGTATCCAAAAAATGAGCAAAATATGATGACCCATATGAAAAAGTGGAATTAGGGTCAAATAATACAAAGGCATCTCTGTGGCAGACTGAGACAATACCTGTAATCACAACATCTGAAGCAATAGCATCTGGTTTGGCTGGAAGTGCATAAAAATGGGCCTGACCGCCACATGATCTGCCTCCCTCTCTAGGGCGATCCCTAGCTGACTAACTTCCACCCCGAGCTAGCTGGGCGGGTGGGGAAGTAACCGGTGCTGAATCCGAAGGCTGACTCCTCTACCGGGATGAACCTCCCGTAAGACAGGGACAAAACCTCTTGATATGACCCAAATCTCCACACTCAAAGCAACCTCTCCCGGCAAATGGCGGTGGGCCGCCAGACACTCTCTCTGGTCATAAGAATATGTAGCTGATAAGCGAGGCCCTCCACGAACTTCCTGATCCTCTCCCTATCTATAGGAACCAACCAAACAACATGACGGGCTAACTTAGAAAACCTCATCTTGTATTGCATCACAGTCATATCATCCTGACGCAACTGCTCGAACTATCTACGCAGCTCCTCTCTGTGAGATTGTGGTACATACTTCTCTAGAAAGAGAACGGAGAACTACTTCTAGGTAAGCAACGCTGCACCAACAGGCCTACGCCTCTCATAAGCCTCCCACCAAGTAAAGGCAACTCTAGAGAACTGAAAAGTACTGAACGAGACCCCACTGGTCTCCAGAATACCTGATGTACGAAGAATCCTCTAACACTTATCCAAGAAACACTGGGCATCCTCGCCCTCTGTACCACTGAAAGTCAGAGGCTGAAGGCTACCAAATCTCTCCAATCGACGTAGGCGTGTCTGGTACCGAAAAATCCTGATCAAGTGCAACCGGCTGGGCTGTGGTGCCTCAGGTGTCTAAAGTCCCTGAGCAACCTACTCGGGTGTATGGGCGGCGGGAGTCTGAGTGCCTCCCCCGGCCTGGGATGTAGCTGTTGTAGCAGAAATGGAGACCGCCGTAGCAAGACTGGTGCACATGGTCAAAATCTGAGCAAAGGTCTCCTGAAGACCTGGATAACAATAGGCACAGTCGGTGTTTGAGCTGGTCCTGCTGGAGCGTCCACAACTGGGACCTGATCATGAACTGGGGCAGCTAGTGGATCTGCAAGCACTGCCCCAACTGTTGTACAGGCTGGTGGCATGGTGCTCGACCATGACCCCGATCTCTAGTGGCCCCAACTGGTGGCATGGTGCTCGTCCGTCCTGACCGGTAGCACGTGTCCTCACCATCTATGAGAGAATAGAATAACAAAAGTTTAGTACCAAAATCAACAAATTCTCCCGACAAGAATTCAAGAATGTGAAATTTTCCTAAAGGTTGTGTAGCCTCTCGAAGATAAGTACAGACGTCTCCGTACCGACCCGCAAGACTCTACTAAACCTGTTCATGACTCGTGAGTCCTATGTAACCTAGGCTCTGATACCAACTTGTCACGACCCTAAAACTAACCCGCTCGTGATGGCGCCTATCATGGAACTAGACCAGCCGATTTTCATTAAAACTTAAATAACAACCTTTTTCAACTGAAAAGTAGATTTAAAGTCAAAACCAAAATGCGGAAAAATAAAAGTTCGACCTCGGGTGTCACTAAGTCATGAGCAAATACTACAATTGATCCGAAGTATAACAAGACCAAAATAGTCTGAAAGTAGCCAAAGTATACTAGAAAGAAGATAATGAAGGAGAAAGGCGGGACTGTGAATGCCAGGCAGCTACCTCGCTAACTCCGGTGAAATCCACGTCTGGAATAGTCAACAACCGCTACCATGGCCTGAGATACCTGGATCTGCACATAAGGTTCGGGGGGTAATGTAAGTACACCAACTCAGTAAGTAATAAGTCCAAACTATGGATTGATAGGTAGTGATGAACTAAACCTCAACAGTTATAACAGAATTAAACTATACAGTAAAGTACAAATGTTGGTAATTCAAGTATTCAACTCAACGTGAAGTAAATACCAATCCGAACAATGTGAAGTATAAAGCTCAGAAAATCTCTACATGTCAATGCCAAAAATTCATGAAAATGTACCGTGTACCTCCACTCTCAAGTGCTCAATCACTCGGTACTATATATGGTCATCCATCCCAGGGAAGATCCATCCCGGAACATATATACACATCGCTGACAATAGTCGCTCAGTACTGAGGAAGGCCATTCCAGCCCTATGGAGAAGATCCATCTTCAGGTTTAAATACTTCGGACAAGATCCATGTCCATGGAAGATGCATCCCTCAAAATATCAATTGCGCTCACTGGGGGTGTGTTATAGACTCTGGAGGGGTCCTACAGCTCAAGCGCTATCATAATCATCAACATGTCCGATGCGGCATGCAGCCCGATCCCATAATTGTCACTCATAATCAGGCTCTCGGCCTCACTTAGTCATCAATCTCTCCAGTCTCACACACACGGGCTCACAATACCATGAAACTAGCCCGAAACAATGATATGATGTGCCAAATAATAACAACCGAGACTGAGACATGATATGATATGCATGAACAAGACTGAGTACAGAATATCAATGAAACTAATGAGATGATAGCAAGAAACAACCACTCGGGTCTCAACAGTATCGGCGTGAAGCCTTAACATGATAATTGGCATGATTTACAGCTCGTTTACCTAATCACATAATCATAACACAAATATCAACAAGAAGGAGTCACTAAGCGGTGCCATGGAATGAACCAGGCCACAATTCTCATGGTGCACGCCCACATGTCCGTCACTTGGCATTTGCGTCACCTCGATGTAAATCACATAACATATAGTTTGGGGTTACGAACCCTCAGAACCAAGTTTGGAAGCGTTACTTACCTCAAACCAAGCCAAATCGTACTCCGCTATGCCTTTGCCTCTGGAATCGGCCTCCAATCGTCCCGAATCTAACCAAAATCAATACAACGCAATCAATATAGGCCAAGGAATCAATTCCACACTCGGCCCCCGGGCCCATGTCTCGAAATCTGACAAAAATTGCAAAACTAGAAACTCCTTTCACTCTCGAAACTATACATACCAAAATCATCAAAATCCGACCTCAAATGATCCCTCAAATCCTCAAGCAAAACTCTCCGAACTCAACCCTAACCCCTTCAACTTCACCCCAAATCCCCACTAATTTCATGATTAAACAATAAAAAACCATCATAAACACAATAAAGCCCACCACAATTTCTAGAATTTCATTCCGACCCTGATATCAAAATTTCCACTGCCAATCGAGAAACGCCAAATTTCCAATTTCGCCAATTCAAGCCTAAATCTACCACAGACCTCCAAATCACATTCCGGATGCGCTCCCAAGTTCAAAATCACCTAACGAAGCTAACTGAACTATAGAAATTCCCATCCGAGATCATTTACACATAAGTCAACATCCGGTTGATTTTCCAACTTAAGCTTCTAAATAAGAGACTAAGTGTCTCATTCCCCTCCAAAACCACTTCGTACCCAAACCAACCAACTCGATATGATACGATATAGTTGAACAACACATAAAGAAGTAGAAATAGGGGAAACGGGGTTAGAATTCACGAAACGGTCGGCCGGGTCATTACACCGAATCACTGCCTAAACCTGCTACTCATCAGAGAGAACACAGCCATCACTTTTGAGTTGAGCAATCATATTTGACATCACCCTTAGATGTTGCTTTATACCGTGATCATGACATTTTTTATACGTTTCAAACTTGATTGTCAGCTCTCGAAGGCGAGTCGCAGTTGTACCCCATATACCTCTCTTAAATGTGCCCACATGGCTTGAGCAGTAGAATATTGCTCACATTCGTAGATAAGATCATCAGTAACTGAACTTACAATAATTTCACGTGCAGTGGAATCTTTCGTTTTTCAAACATTGTAAGTTTCCATATCCCTCTTGTGTTGGGCAGTGTTTCCCTCCCCTGAGTGACTCATAACATAGTTAATACTTTAAAGAGCATCTTGCTCTTCGAGTACATACCACATCTTACGAATCCAGAGGTCGTAATTTTCACCATTCAGTTTGTCACCTTTGTTCAAGTCAGCAATGATACTTTTCGATACCATGCCTGTTATTAGAGATAATTTTACAAGTTTAACTCATCAATATATGCTTCAGTCAATTTATGCATGTGATTGCACACTCAAGTAAATTAATTATAATATTAATTCTACATTTAGTATAGAATCGAACTGTCACTACGTTTCCATTCATCATCTATATCTAAATATTTTAACTAATATTAAAATCACTTCTTAGTGTGTACTTTATTTCAAATCTCAATCCATTATAAAAAAAAATAATAAATAATGTATGTAACTGGTGAGACAAATAACATAATTTAAATTTCATTAAGATAAAATACATAACAACAATTTATATGTTTGCTAGGACATACATGTACCAGTCGAATACTAACTCTTCACATATACGCTAAAAGGTGCACTAGGCCAAATATCATGATAAATCTCAGTTAAAATTTCACCCCAAGGCTCTCGAAGAGAGTTCACTAAAATAACTAATGCTTCCAATCAGTAATTCTATGTAATTAGCCAATCCAGCTCTTTTTAACCTAAAAAGGTGTACATGTTCAGGAAAGGAAGTATCAGGGCCCATTTTAAATTCCTTTAACTCCCTAAATTTCTTTTCTCCTTTCCTTCGTTCAGCCTTTCGGCCCATTAATTTATTTTGCCTCGCTTTTGGGATATTCCTAATGATTTCAGGCTCCGAGTCTGAATCATTATAGAAATAAGTCCTGCGACGGCGTATTCTTCTAGGTTGTCCCCTTCCTTGACTTCGAGAACTCCCACTTGGAGTAATTCAAACTTGTCCCTATTCAGCCATATCTAAAATAGGACCAAGGAAACACTTAGAGCGGCTACAACCATTCATTGTGACAATATATGTCACAATAACTCGTAGAAGTATATTAATTTAAGGGATTAGGACTAAACAAAAAAATTATTTGAGAAATCAGGAGTTATCCATGGGCCAATTCTTAATATATTATAGACCAAGTAAAAAAGAACTCTAATCACTTAATGTCAAGATATCATTTAACAGTAAGGCTTTGACATCAATTAACAGTAAGGCTCTTAACAGTATCCAGCGTCAAGCAATTAATTCACATAGACAAATAATTTCGTTAACCAGATGTACATATGAAGAAGCTTTATATTATTCCTCAACTAGACAAGGAAGGAAAATTGTAGAAATCAAAATTACCATGGAAACTACTTTCATATTGCCTTACGGGACCCATTAAACTTTGGTAAATAAGCAAATATGTAATGCCATCCAAGTGGCAAAGAAAAAACTTTACACATGCCAAAGATATCATGTCTTCCTCACATGATGAGACTTTATATTATATTATATTTAATAAACTTCAAAGAATGCAAATAAAGCTGTCGAGCCATGGTGATCTCACATAATTTCAATTCAATTTTTGAAACTTTTGTTTAAGTTCCGTTGCAAATAGCAACACGGTAAATAGAGCAATTTTCAATCTCAAACACCGTCAATAGCAGCAAAATCCTATACACAGGATCTTTTAAAAAGGACAAAAACAGATTGTTCCTTTTCATGGCACCAACCATAGCTCTATAAGAATAAAATTTGCAGCGGAGAACGCAGAGTACGGATACAATCATGCTCTGATACCAATGATGATATAATAGTAACAGGGACATCGAATTTGTTTACATGTTAACAACAGCGGAAGATTGTTGAAATTTGTGTGACAGAAATTGCTCCACGCCGATTCTATTTTACTTTGAAAATAGAATTTTTGATTCCACAAATTAAGTGTCCTCTTTGTGTTTCTTGTGAGAAGAAAAGGAGATGAGTTCTCTGTATTTTTCTTCTTGTATCTCTCTGAAAAGTTCGTATGTTCCCTTTTATTTAGGGTTGAGGAAGAAAGCAGTTCTAAAGAAAAAACTGTTCCTACCCAAAAAAAAAACCGTGTAGAATATGCTCCCACAAATTCAACGTGTAGAGTAACTTCTGATAAGAGGTTATTTAATCTTATCTATTTGGAGCGACCCGCGACCCAAATTGAAAATAAATCCAACATGCCCTTATTTTCATTTGTTGCCTATTGCATATTTGGAAACCAAAAAAAGAGTTATCTCAATTCAGCCTCTTCAGCAGGTCTGCAACTTGGACATATTTCTGATAATGATCTACCTATTGCAGGGGGAATAACTTATGAGGATTTTTTTAAAGTCAACCAAGGGATTCCCTAAGGGCTTTAAATGTCTAATTTTGGAGTTCATGTCTAATTTTGGACTTTAAATATCTCAATCCGAAGAATGAAGGCTTTCAAAAATGAGTATGAACATTATTCATGTTATGTCAAGGAAGAGGCAACCCCGAAAATAAAGAAGATAAAGAACACCAAATTTTAATGTGAAAACCCTTCAAATCGAAGGTAAAACCCATGGGATCACAAAGATCCAAAAGGATTCACTATAACAATAAAAGGGTTACAAAAGTTCTCTAATTTGGCTACACAACAAGTGCCAAATACGGAGCAACAAGAGCAACAACAAATCAATTGAAGAAAGAAGAGAAGTCACAAAACTGGAGCTACTTTTTGGGGCTCTAAATCATATGGTATAGGCCACTAAATCTGATCTTCACTCTTCAAATCAAAGATCAAGAAGTTACAAACACATAGTCAAAATTTCAGCCCGATCCAACGGTTAACCAATCAAAAAACGGGATTTAAATTTGGTTGGTCAGAATAAAATCTGTAGCAAAACGAATATTTTGTTCTCTCTTCTCTCTTGATGAAAGCTCTCTCAAAAACTACTCTTATGTGTTGAAGTCTTTCAAAGACTTGTACCAATGATAGAATAATTCTCCAAGGTTGTCTTATTTATAGATCATGAATGGTGTTTTCTCTTAAAACCAAAACTACTCAAAATAGGAATAAACATTAAATCCAATTTCGAATAGGAATAAAAATCAAAAGACAATAGGATCATGCCATTGGGTCTCTGGCTGGACAATATGAGCATGGGCCCAACAATCTAAAGGCCGAACATAGCAATATAATAGATGTTGCTTCTACACTTGATTAGCTCCATAACCATTGCCATTTACCAATTGTTCACAGCAGCATAAAACCAAGCAACATTCTCTTTGATGAGGATATGACTGCTCATCTTGGTGACTTTAGATTAACAAAGTTTCTCATTAGATCATACAATACTTCCTGGAGTAAGCAGAATGTTGACGCGCTAAAAGATTCCATAGGATATTTACAGCCTATATTTATACTATCACAATATCATCATTTTCCAAGCATCTGAATCTTAAACACATACTTCTAATCCCTGAACCATATAATTGTACATACTAAACAGAACAAGATCTGCCATATTTAACTTAAGAAGATCTTATTTGCATATTCTGTATCTCCTAACAGTTTGCTATTTACTTGTAGAGCACGGATCAGAAGGTTATGTTACCAAACAGGGAGATATTTATAGCTATGTATTATGGTGCTTGAGTTGTTCATAGGCATAAGACCAACTGATGTGATCTTTAAAGACGGTCTAAATATTCACGAATATGTTGCAATGGCTTTACCTAAGCATGTCATGGAGATTGCAGAACCTTCATTGCTTATGGCACATGAATTACACAGCAGAAACGAAGATAAGGAAAAGGAATCAGAAGAAAAGGCAGTACCACAAAATGATAAATATCGATCCAAGCTAAGTGAAAACAATACAATAGAAGACTGTCTAGTCCCAATCCATGACATCAGGACTTATTTCTTCGGCATGAGAGGAAAGAATATAGTGTCAAATAGACACTATATTGTCTATTTGAGCTGAGCTCAAATATTGTCTTCAGCTTCTTCTTTTTTTCCGCGGTCTTCCTTGATTGCTAAGATATATATATGATTCATATTTCACAATTATGGATTAGTCTATCAAGTACCAGCATATTGTACAGGAACTTTTTGAAAAGTTATTGAGACAACTTACATTGTGTTGTGCGAGAGAAAGCAGCGGCGGATCCAGAATTTAGGGGTTACAGGTGTCAACCTAATCGATTTGATCAATTTGGGCGTCGGTTCGAGTTATTCGTCCTTTTTATTTATATAGACAAATAGGTCAAATGAAAGAAAATATAATAACTATAACTACTTGACGCAAAGCATAAAACTTCCAACAATATTTTTAATATCATATACAATTGTCCTCGACGAGCTTTCATATTTTGAAAACGATCAATAATGATATCATTACTTATATTTGTAAATACATCACGGTCTATGTAACAAACTAAACAATCATTTAAATATTGATCACCCATGTTGTTCCGCTCTTCATTCTTTATCTGCTTCATGAATGAGAATGCTCTCTCCACAGTTGCGGTAGCAACAGGTAAAATCAGAGTTAACTTCACAAGTAAATAAACATACGAATAAATCTCCACAAGATTTGTCTCAACTAATGTTTTTGCCAAATCACTAATCCCTTTCAAGTTGGAGAACTTGGGATTGCCAGCTCGCATATGAATTATGAAAGTATCTAGTTGATAACTCAAGTCTCGAATTTGTACTTCATCAAACTCATTTGGGTAACATTTTGCTAAACTCATTATTCTACCTTTATCAAAATTAGTAAAAGAATTGGCTGAATTCAAGCTAGCTACCCCAAGAAGCAAATCGCTACTCACTATATCAAAACGGTCATTAAGCTCTTGAAGTTGCACATCAGTTACAGCATAAAAGATTGATAACACGCAAGTGGTATGAATAACAAATACCAAAAGACTTGCGCTTCGACTTTCCAGGAAAATATAATTCATCCATCTTGGGAATTATAATATCATGCATATCACAAAATGAGGAAACATCATCTAGCAAAGATTCACATCCAGTTCCCCTCATATCTTACAATCTTTTCTTTGTAATGTTAAGAAACTCCATGGCATTAACAATATCTTGATCCCTCTTTGGTAGGATCTTGTTCAACTCATTTGACATTGCCAAAACTTTCAACATCAAGTGAAGCATAAAAACAAATTTGAATGTTATTATCTCACTCAAAAGATATTTTGCTTGATTTCTCTCATTTGAGGTAGAACCTTCATGTTCAAGCACACGAATAATAGATGAGAAAATAACAATAAAGTTATATAATGTTTTGAAATGTGATCCCCAACGAGTATCACCTGGTCTTTGAAGCCCGCGTTCTTGATTTAGTCTTCGCCCGATATGAACTTCACCGGACTCAAGTAATTTCTCCAATTCAAGTCTTCAATTATAGCCTTTAATGTTTCTTTTTCACAAGCATTGATAATACCATTTTGGATCATAGGGCAAGCAAAATATCATTTTGTGGAGTAGTTTCTAATATTAATTTTCTCACATACGAATGTTTGTCCCCATCCCATCATAAGAATCCTAGAAAGATGCCTTGGTTTGTTGAAGACTCACTTTTGTCATGACTCCTAAAAGGCAATCCATACAATAATAGAAGTCTTGTCACATCAATTGATGCTTCTAAACTCATTTGATACTCACTTTTTAACTTCTCAGAGTGCTTATCAAAAACAACTTGAATTGATTGATGATGATTTGATAAATCTAATATCTTCTTGAAACATTTATCATGGACACCATTAACATCACCAACATGCAAACGCAATCTTTTAAGACCCTTATTCCAAGCCCTAAAACCATTTTTTGTATAAAATTCACTTGCACTTCCATGAATAAATTCATTTTTGAACAAATAATAACACAAGAAAAATGCCGCATCTTTCTTCACGCTATACTCCAACCATTTAGAAAATTGACCGTTGAACCAACTTGGAATAAATTGACGCATTCGTCCTCGTATTTGAGTTTTAGGAAATTGATGCCTGAAAGGTTGACAAGGATCTTGTTGAATGTAATGTTTCCTTACTTCATCTCATATTCTAGGGTTAGCAATAGATATTCTTTCTCATGGATCGTCTTTAAGTGTAACGACCCAATCGGTCGTTTTGAGCTCTAGCGCATCATCCAGAAGTTTAAGGCAATGAGAAGTTTCACTTCAGATATTATGACTTGTACGCATGATCAGAATTGAATTCCAGGAAGTTCGGAGTTGATTTGGAAAGAGAATTCTCATTTCGGAAGCTTTAAGTTGAAAGAATTGACTAAGATTGGATTTTTCAGTAAACGACCTCGGTATCAGGATTCGAAGGTTCCAGCAGGTTTGTATGATGATTTTGGACTTGGGCGCATGTTCGGATCGGGTTTTGGAAGACCCATGAACGTTTCGGCACCTATTGTGGAAGTTAGCATTTTTGGAAAAATTTCAAAAGTTTGGGTTGAAGTGCATTTCAGTGTTATCAATGTCTGTTTGGGATTCCAAGTCTGGGAATAGATCTGTGTGGTGATTTTGGTGTTGGGAGTGCGATCAGAAGTGAATTCGGAGGTCCACGGGTCATGTTGGAGCCATTTGGTTAAAGAGAGAAATTTGAAGGTTTTTGAGGAGTTTGACCGAAAGTGGACTTTTTGATATCGTTTTGTGAATGCGATTGCGGAAGTTGGAGTAGGTCTGTAATGTCAAACATGACTTGTGTGCAAAATGTGAGGTCAATCGGACGTGATTTGGTAGGTTTCGACATCGAATGTAGAAGTTGAAAAATCTAAAGTTCATTAAGCATGGAATGAGGTGCAATCCATGAATTCGGCATTGTTTAATGTGATTTGAGGCCTCAAGCAGGTCCGTATTATGTTTTGGAACTGGTTGGTGTGATTGGACGGGGTCCCGGGAGCCTCGGGTGTGGTTCGGGGTGGTTTCAGATTGATTCGGGATGTTTTAGGACTGCTGATGTCTGGTTCTGATTTTGTTCTTTGCGAACGCGAAGGAGTTCCCGCGTTCGCGAAGAAGGTCTTGTGTTGGTTGCTGGTTTGTGCTTCGCGTTCGCGAAGGAGAAGAACTGGGCCCATGATTTTTAGCGTTTGCGTTCGCGAAGGGGTCGTCTGGTGAAGCTACGCGTTCGCGAGCCGGGTCTCCCGTTCGCGAAAGAGGAATTTTTTTTGGAAGCTGATTTTTGGCCTTGGCGAACGCGAGGGCAGTGTCGCGTTAGCGAAGAAGGGCAGTGCTGCGCAGTGAGTTGTTTTAAAGATGGGTCTTGGTCATTTTCCTCCATTTTTCATTTGAGTGCGTGATTTTTGGAGCTCATGGATGGGATATTTTTGTCATCTATGTCAAGGTAAGTGATTCTCACCTATTGCAAGTTAAATACTTGGATTATATGTAGATTTGAGCATGAAAATATTGTGGGTTTTTAGTAGAAGACCTAAAAATTGATATTTTGGATTTTTACCACGAATTTGGGCATGAAATTGAGAGTAAATTATATATTTGAGCTCGTGAGGTTATGGGTAAACTTTAGCTTCAAAAAATTTCAGAATCCGGGCACGTGGGCCCGAGGGCAATTTTGTCAACTTTTCGATCGGGGTTAGGAATTGCTATAAATTGGATTATAATGAATAATTGAACATATATTAATGGATTTACATAATTATTGGCTAGTTTTGGAGTGTTGTGCATCGATTTGAGTCTTCGGAAGGGCGTGGGATGCTAGTTATGGAACTTCGGAGCGAGGTAAGTCTCCTTTCTAACCTTGTAAGTGGGAATTGTCCCCATATGTAAAATAATTGAATATGTGCTACTATTTGTGGGGGGCCTATGTACGCACGAGGTAATGGGAGTCCGTGCGTAACTACTATCATGCTTATGTCCAGGTAGTTTTAGGCTTACATCAAGCCTTGTTGATCTTGTTGTTAAATTATGTTATTTTTGCCTTGAGAAGAAACAAGATTAGGGTTGCATAATAATTGAGTTGAAAAGGTTTTGAATTGAGGAGTTTAATATTTTAAAAGTTTCCATTAAACTTCGTATTTTTGAAAGAATTGAGAAATATTATAATAACTCAAGAAATCTATGTGTAACCGTGTCACAGGTATGATTCGCGAGCGGGCTAAATTCCTTAAAAGTTCCAAGTTGAATTTCCAATATTTTGAAAAGAATTAAGAAAGAGATATGATTTTAAATATTAAATTTGTATGTGACCGCATCATAGGTATGATTCGCGAGCAGGATTTTTTCTTAAGTTTATATTTGACCGCGTCGCATGTATGATTCGCGAGTGGGGACTGCGTCGCATTATATGATCGCGAGCAGGGAAACATATGCATCTATGGTTCGCGCCGTTGGACCCTCGGCAGTGCACAATTTACATTTATGTTGGATCGGGCCGAACGTTCTCGGTGGTATATATGTATAATAATAGTACTGGAAGTCCTTTTATTTAACTAATGTAAATTTTCTATTTGGTGAATATTTGTTTAAAAGAAGAAAGTGGTTTAAGCTCTTAAATATGGTGAAGACTCGTTCAATTACTCCTTGATCTGAATGTTATTGTTGTATATCATGCTTAGTTAGAATTTTTTTATTACCATATTGTTGTCCCTTAGTAAGTGTTGAAGTCGACCCCTCGTCACTACCTCTTCGAGTTAGGTGGGATACTTACTAGGTACACGTTGTTTTTGTACTCATACTGCACTTGCTGTTCATTTTTGTTGCACAGGCACATGTATGACTAGTGGCCTAGGCAGGCGCAGCGGCAGGTTTGATACGGAGACTTAGGTGAGCTCCACCTCTCGAGATGACCCGCAGCCGACAGAGTCTCCTTCAAAATACTGTATCATATTTTCCTTTCTATCCAATTTATATTCCGGACAGTTATTGTATTGCATTGTTTTCCTAGAAATTTGTTCATGCACTTATGACATAGGGTTCTGGTATGTCAATGAGACCATTCAGTGTTAAAATTTGTTAAAGACATCATTATTTACTCAGTAGAATTCTTTATTAATTGTTTAATTTTTAAAAAGGAACGATTTCAAAAATATTAAAATAAGAAACTACTAGTTATTTGGTGTTGGCTTGCCTGGCAGTAGTGTCCGGCGCCATCACGACCTTTAGTGGATTTTGGGTCATGACAACATGGTATCAGAGCACTAGGTTCCCTTAGGTCTCATGAGTCATGAGCGAGTCTAGTAGACTCTTGCGGATCGGTACCGAGACGTTTGTACTTATCTTCGAGAGGCTATAGGGTTGTTAGGAGCACTTCCCTTCTTGATTCCTCATCGTGCGACTTGATTCCTTTGACGCTCATGCCCTTGTTTCCTTCCTACTCAATCTTATGCGATGCGAAGCGCTTGTTATAAATCGAGAATTGAAGAATTGTAAAGGTACTACAAATGTGGTACGGGATGTTCTCCCAGCATAGTTGATTCGGCTATTGTCGTCGCCTTGTGAAAGGATATTCAGTCATTTCAGCTCGGACGCTACACTTCGTAGAGCTTGAAACTACGCACAGGTTGCTATGATGCTCATGAATGGTTATCGCACAATATTGATGTGATTGTTTAATACTTGCCTACACGTTGGGGCAGTGAATGACTTGAAAGGAGGTCTACTCAGTGCATGATTCAGAGATTTGGTATTTCATTTCCGACGGAGAAAAGTAATTGGCCTACGAATGTCCAGATTCGGATTGATGGAGCAACAAGATTTGGTGTTTTCAAGTGTGATGGAATTTTCATCTGCAACGTGGTATCATCGTCCCCGATTGGATGTGTGGTTCCTAATGATTTCGAGCCCATAAATATGGTTAAGAATCGAGCTTTTGCAGCAGATTATGAAAAAAGGCTTGGAATGTTCTATGATATCTTCGGTTTGTAGTGTAACATTTGGGGGATTGAGAGAAAATGACTCCGGATTCGTAGAGGAATTATCAGAATGGGCGTACCAGTTGAGGATGCGAATATGCGCACAAGGAAGGTATGAAATGGTTCATGGAATTTGAGGCAGCATGGTCTAGTGATACAAGGCCACTCAAGATGAGTGCGAATTTAGGTTGGTGATGTGAGGAATGGAGATATTATTCTCTCTAAGGCAAATTAAGGATGAATTAGAAGAAGTTAGATTGGTTAGCCATGGTTGAATCGGCATAATGATGGCAGTGATCAGTTCCTTCAGCATGATTAAGTTATGTATGTGATTCGTGACGGTGCGTGCCAGGCTTGATGGCTGCCGTAATTGGTTTTATTAGAGTATTCAAGTATTATGGCCTGTTATGTGTAGGCGAATCCTGGAAGGGTTATGGTGGTCTTGATCACTACTTGGAGGATTTGCATGTTCTACGGTTATGAGAATCCACTCGCATGTTGCTATGGTTCTCTTGGAATGAGTTAAGTAATAAGCTTCTATGTGATGAAGTGTTTGCCCTATTAGTGGTTCAGGAGTTATGATGAGAATCTTGTACTATCGCATATTGGCATGTTAGGTGCAGTGAGTGGTATGGAATTTGAAAGTGAAGATCAAGGTTGTGGTTCGGTGTTGACAAGGATGTCACGAGCTCGGATGAGCAAGAATGGAGTTTGGATGTTTAAAGTAAGTGAGTATTGTCTCCAGCGTCACCTTAGATCAGTGCCTTATGCAAGAGGCTTCGTGTATTGATTTGCAAATTCTTAATTTGCTTTATAGCATTGTATGGTTGGTGGTGAGGTTGTGCATACTTGTTACCTAGTGCGGAAGGTCGTGGGGGCGTATCCTACGGGAATATTGTATAAGTGTGACATGTAGCCACTTAATTTATTGAAGATTTTGGTAATATCACTAATTTGAGAATTTATGCCTGGAGCGCACTCGGTTTATTGGGTTGTGAACTGTGGAGGATTGCTCCGGTTATGATGGTTGTTCTTTGTGTTAGGGGAAAAGGGGGTTAATATGGACCCAGGAAAGATTATTGGCCTAGTTCGGTACAATCAGAATCGGCTTGAGGCCTGTGAATGGATTTAAATATGAATATGGGCTCTATATCAGGCCGGATGTGTTCATTTCAGTATAGCGCTCCTTATGGAGGATTACTCGGACGTTGGATGTCATTTCGTCATTGGCTATTTCCTGTAATGCTATATTGTGTCGTGTGAGTTGTGAAACGGCTTGATAAATTTCTTATGTGTTGAGGTTCCGCGTAACGATGGTGTTATGTGAGCAGGATGACTCTTGAGATTCAAATCATATATCGCACTTCAGTTGTGCTTGAGTTTTGTAGCTTATGGCGCTATCTGTCTCCCCATGGATAGTATTATGCACTTAGTGTGCTTGTGGCCAATATTCGATATTTTGTAGTGATAAGAGATGTAGCTCGGTGTGTAGCTTCTTACGTGAATTTTATGTGTGGATTGAGTGGCACGCCCCCACGGGTATGTTGTTTGAAGCGGGTTGCACGCTACAACAATATGATGATGAGTACAATTTTCTATATTCTAATTTTTGTGTGTTTTGTTTCCCATTTTCTGAGGAAAGTTCATATTAGTTGCGCGAGTTGAGTAGTCCCTTCTAGAGTCTGTTTTCCTTATGTATCACGTTCGATCTTGTAGCCTATTGGCACGTGGTGGCATCATATGAGAGTTTTGGTTATGTCCGGGGTGGCTTATTGCCTGAGTAGTTCATCCTAGGTGAGACGAGATTATTGAATCTAGGATCACTACAGTCGTATTATATGGAGTATATTAGAGAGCAAAGATCATTAGTTGGTTCAGAATGAGGTAATGGTTCTTGTCGGAAGTATAGACTCAATGATTTGTTGACTCGGTAGTTGGTTATAAATTCTACACATCTTTTCCATCGTGGTGGTATTGCGAGAGTTGGAACGAGACTTATATATATATCATAAGGTGCATTGTGAGCATCAGATTCGGGAAATGTCGGTTATTATGATAAGAGAATGTTATTATGGTCCTGTGAATGATGTGGTGCATGGTGAGAATTCAGCAAGGTATGCAGTCATGTTCTGGTACCTCGTGTAGTGATTGATAGGGTGCTCGTATATTGGGAGCAGGCTTGGCAGAGAATTTCGGATGTTGGAACTGGGCTAAAAGCTTATTTGCTTGAATAAAAGAGAAATATCTTCAGAATTGATCGAGCTAAGGTGCTCAACTGAGTTTTGGTAGCACGGGTAGGTGCACGAGGTGTTAAGCAGTGATTTCGGACAGCTCCAGCGTGGTTCTTAGCACGTTCGAGGACGAACGTATGTTTAAGTGGGAGAGAATGTAACGACCTGACCGGTCGTTTTGAGCTCTAGTGTGTCATCCAGCAGTTTGAGGCCATGAGCAGCTTCACTTCAGGTATTATGACTTGTACGCATGGTTGGAATTAAATTCCACGAAGTTCGGAGTTGATTTGAAAAGAGAATTCTCATTTCGGAAGCTTTAAGTTGAAAGAATTGACTAAGATTGGATTTTTGAGTAAACGACTTCGGAATCGGGATTCGAAGGTTCCAACAGGTTCGTATGATGATTTCGGACTTGAGCGTATGTTCGGATCAGGTTTTGTAAGACCCGGGAATATTTCGGCACCTATTGTGGAAGTTAGCATTTTTAGAAGAATTTCATAAGTTTGGGTTGAAGTACATTTCAGTGTTATCAATGTGTGTTTGGGATTCCGAGTCTTGGAATAGATCTGTATGTTGATTCTGGTGTTGGGAGCACGATCGGAAGTGAATTCGGAGGTCCGTGGATCACGTTGGAGCCATTTGGCTAAAGATAGAAATTTGAAGGTTTTTGAGGAGTTTGACCGGAAATGGACTTTTTGCTATCGAGTTCAGAATCTGATTCCGAAAGTTGGAGTAGGTCCGTAATGTCAAACATGACTTGTGTGCAAAATGAGAGGTCAATCGGACGTGATTTGGTAGGTTTCGACATCGAATGTAGAAGTTGAAAAATCTAAAGTTCATTAAGCATGGAATGAGGTGCAATCCATGAATTCGGCATTGTTTAATGTGATTTGAGGCCTCAAGCAGGTCCGTATTATGTTTTGGAATTGGTTGGTGTGATTGGACGGGGTCCCGGGAGCCTCGGGTGTGTTTCAGGGTGGTTTCAGATTGATTCGGGATGTTTTAGGACTGCTGATGTCTGGTTCTGATTTTGTTCTTTGCGAACGCGAAGGAGTTCCCGCGTTCGCGAAGAAGGTCTTGTGTTGGTTGCTGGTTTGTGATTTGCGTTCGCGAAGGAGAAGAATTGGGCCCATGATTTTTAGCGTTTGCATTCGCGAAGGGGTCGTCTGGTGAAGCTACGTGCTCGCGAGCCGGGTCTCCCGTTCGCGAAAGAAGAATTTTTTTTGGAAGCTGATTTTTGGCCTTAGCGAACGCGAGGGCAGTGTCGCGTTCGCGAAGAAGGGCAGTGTTGCGCAGTGAGTTGTTTTAAAGATGGGTCTTGGTCATTTTCCTCCATTTTTCATTTGAGTGGGCAATTTTTGGAGATCTTGGAAGAGATATTTCGTCATCTATGTCAATGTAAGTGATTCCCACATATTGCAAGTTAAATACTTGGATTATATATGGATTTGAGCATGAAAATTAGTGGAAATTGTGGGTTTTTAGTAGAAGACCTAGAAATTGATATTTTGGATTTTTACCACGAATTTGGGCATGAAATTGAGAGTAAATTATATATTTGAGCTCGTGAGGTTATGGGTAAACTTTATCATCGAAAAATTTCAGAATCCGGGCACGTGGGCCCGAGGGCAACTTTGTCAACTTTTCGATCGGGGTTAGGAATTGTTATAAATTGTATTATAATAGTAATTGAACATATATTAATGGGTTTACATAATTATTGGCTAGTTTTGGAGCGTTGTGCATCGATTTGAGTCTTCAAAAGGGCGTGGGATGCTGGTTATAGAACTTCAAAGCGAGATAAGTCTCCTTTCTAACCTTGTAAGTGAAATAATTGAATATGTGCTACTATTTGTGGGGGGCTACGTATGCACGAGGTGACGAGAGTCCGTACGTAGCTACTATCATACTTATGTCCAGGTAGTTTTAGGCTTATATCATGCCTTGTTGATCTTGTTGTTAAATTATGTTATTTTTGCCTTGAGAAGAAACAAGATTAGGGTTGTGTAATAATTGTGTTGAAAGGGGTTTGAATTGAGGAATTTAAGATTTTAAAATTTTCCATTATACTTCGTATTTTCGAAAGAATTAGAAATATTATAATAACTCAAGAAATCTATGTGTAACCGCGTCGCAGGTATGATTCACGAGCGGGGTAAATTCCCTAAAAGTTCCAAGTCAAATTTCCAATATTTTGAAAAGAATTAAGAAAGAGATATTATTTTAAATATTAAATTTGTATGTGACCGCGTCGCAGGTATGACTCGCGAGCGGGGTTTTTTCTTAAGTTTATATTTGACCGCGTCACATGTATGATTTGTGAGCGGGGAATACGTCACATGTATGGTTCGCGAGCAGGGAAATAGATGCATCTATGGTTCCCGTCGTTCGACCCGCGGCAGTGCACAGTTTACATTTATGTTGGATCGGGCCGAACGTCCTCGGTGGTATATATGTATTATAATAGTATTGGAAGTCCTTTTATTTAACTAGTATAAATTTTCCATTTGGTGAATACTTGTTTAAAAGAAGAAAGTGGTTTAAGCTCAGGCGCAGCGGCAGGTTTGATACGGAGACTTAGGTGAGCTGCACCTCTCGAAACGACCCGCAACTGGCAGAATCTCCTTCAGAGTATTGTGTCGTATTTTCCTTTCTGTCCAATTTGTATTCCGGACAATTATTGTATTGCATTATTTTTCTAGAAATTTGCTCATGCACTTATGACACCGAGTTCTAGGATGTCAATGGGACCATTCAGTGTTAAAATTTGTTAAATACATCATTATTTATTGAGTAGAATTTTTTATTAATTGTTTAGTGTTTAAAAAGGAACGATATCAAAAATATTAAAATAAAAAATTACTAGTTATTTGGTGTTGGCTTGCCTGACAGTGGTGTCCGGCGCCATCACGACCCTTAGTGGATTTTGGGTCGTGACATTAGTTGACCCCAAATCGAGTTCATTTATAAGATAGGAATGATTAGCATTCGCTTGGATCAATGATTGACAACTAGGATGTCATGACCCTAAACCCGGACTCGGTCGTGATGGCGTCTTTCGTGGAGACAAGGCCAGCCGACACACACACCCAATTAATTTTAAGCAATTAAAATAATACAAATTAAGTCTTTAATATAATAATAATCTCAAAATAAAAGTGAATAATACAATTTACGGAATAGACATAGCCCAACATCGGGGCGTCACCAGTCATGAGCATCTACTAACCGATTAAAACAGGAAGAGTCTACATAGTCTATTACAGAACTAGAACAAGAGAAAATAAGATAGGGGGAGAAGCACTGGGCTGTGAACGCCGAGCAGCTACCTAATAAATCTCTGAACCGCTTGAGCTAGAAGGAATCAACACTCGCTAGCGGGACGTGAAGCGCCTGAATCTGTACACGGGATGGAGGGAGTAAAGTGAGTACTCCAACTCAGTGAGTACTAATAATAAATGAAGACTGAGTGATAAAAAATCACGTAAAAACACAACAACATGCTATACAAAGGCAGAGTAATACCAGTAAAATGCAAGAAAACAGTGAAAACATATAAAGTCGCCTTAGTTCATAATAAACTTCTTTAAAAATACCTTTTTAACAGTTAAACAAGTAAATGACAGGCAACTAGAAGAGATAAACACATAAAAATCACCCCTCGGGCACAATACCAACAGAATCAGCCCCTCGGGCAATAACATGGAATAACACCAGCCCCCCGGGCTATATCTCATATCACAATAGGTATCCGTGCTAACTGGGGGTGTACAGACTCCGGAGCGACCCCTTACGGCCCAAGCACAATATCAAGCCATCTCATGGCATAATCAATAGGCTCTCGGCCTCATATCAACAAGCCACCTCGTGGCGTACAATCTCAGGCCCTCGGCCTCATAATTATAATCAGTGTATCACTGCTGCGGCGTGCAGCCCGACCCAAAGTATCCTCATAACACAGGCCCTCGGCCTTACTCAGTCAGAATTTCATAAGCCACCGGGCAATAGTAAAACATGATGCTTAGCCCAAAATATCATTTAAAATAACATTTAATGTGTTAAAACAGAGTAAACATGGCTGAGTTATGGAAACAGTAGAATAAAGCATGACTGAGTACAAGTATAACGTCAAAACAGTGAGGACATAGTAATAAAAATCCCCTGAGAGTCCAAATAGTTGGCACGAGGCCCAAATACGGCATTCAGCCCAAACTATGATGATAGCAAATAGTTTTCAATCAAATACGCGATAAAACAATCATTTGGGATGGACTAAGTCACAATCCCCAACGGTGCACGACCCCACGCTCGTCATATAGCATGTGCGTCACCTCAATATAGCACAATGATGTATAATCCGGGGTTTCATACCCTCTGGACAACATTTACAATCATTACTCACCTCAATTCAGTCCAAACTCTAACCCGCGACACCTTTGCCACTTGAATCTGCCTCAACTCGCGTCGAATCTATCCAAAATCAGAATCACGACGTCAAAATATGCTAAGGGAACGAAGCCCATGCGAAAATAATCAATGTACAACATAAATCCCGAAATTAACCGAAACCCGACCCCGGGCCCACGTCTCAGAATTTGATAAAAGTTACATCAATAGATTCCTTATCTCCCCACGAGTTCATACATATCAAAAGTTCCAAAATCCGACCACAAATTGCCATTCAAATCCTCAAGTCAAGGTCTCCAATCTTACCTCAACGAAGCTCCCTCGAATTCCCTGTTCAAAATCTCCCAAAAAGCTCCAAAGCCGACTTAGAAATGGTGGAATAACCCAAAAAATTCGCGAAGGAAACAATTTATACCTTCTGGCCCAGGATTTTCACACCCGCGGAGCATATCTCGCTCCTGCGCAACCACTTCTGCGGTCATCAGTTAAGTGGCCAAAAATCGCATTTGCAATGCACTACCCGTACATGCGCTATCGCAGGTGCGCTCCCCTTACCGCTTCTGCGGTTCCAGCTAGTCCTCCTCTTTGCCACATCTGCGGCTCCCTCTATGCTTCTGCGAGCCCGCACTTGCGGTCCCCTAGCCGCAGGTGCGATTATGACAGCAAATTACAACTTCAGCTGCCATTTCCAATTTTCATTCTTTCCATCAACCACCCGAAATCACCTCGAGTCCCCCGGGACCTCAACCAAAAGCACAAACAAGTCACACACCACCATTCAAACTTATAACAATCTTCAAAACACCTCAAACAACATCGAATCAACCAAAACACATCGGATTCAAGCCTAAGTTTTCAAAATCTTCTGAATTACGCTATTGATCAAAAAGTTTATCAAACCACGTCCGAATAACCCGAAATTTTGCACACACATCCCAAATTACACGACGGACCTACTACAACTACCAGAATTCCATTCCGACCCCTATATCAAAATCTCACCTATCAACCGAAAAACGCCAAAATTCCAATTTTGTCAATTCAAGCCTAAATTTACTCCGGACCTCCAAAACCCATTCTAATCACGCTCCTAAGTCTCAAATCACCTCCCAAAGCTATCCGAGCCATTAGAACTCACATCCGAGCCCTCTAACACATAAGTCAACATCCAGTTGACTTTACCAACTTAAGCTTTCCTCAGAAGAGACTAAGTGTCTCAAACCTTACCAAAACCTCTCCGAACCTGAGCCAACCAACCCAATCACAATAGAACTGATAAACAAAGCAAGAAGCAGAAATGGAGGAAACAGAGCGGTAACTCATGAAACGACCGGCCAGGTCGTTACATCCTCCCCCTCTTAAACAAACGTTCGCCCTCGAACGAGTCAAGAAATATACCTGAAGCCTCAAACAGGTGAAGATATATGCTCCGCATCTCCCGTTCGGTCTCCCAGGTAGCCTCCTCTATTGGCCGACCTCTCCACTACACTTTCACTGAAGATATATCCTTTGATCTCAACTTTCAAACCTGACGCTCCAAAATAGCTACCGGCTCCACGTCATAAGTCAAATCACCATCTAACTGAACCGTGCTGAAATCCAGAACATGAGACGGGTCCCCAATATACTTCCGGAGCATAGAAACATGAAATACTGGATGCACACTCGACAAGTTGGGCGGCAAAGTAAGCTCATAAGCCACCTCCCCAATCCTCCGAAGTACCTCAAAAGGCCCAATGAACCGAGGACTCAATTTATCCTTCTTCCCAAATCTCATAGCACCTTTCATGGGTGAAACCTTCAACAGAACCTTCTCACCAACCATGTAGGATACATCCCGAACCTTCCTATCGGCATAACTCTTTTGTCTCGACTATGCTATACGAAACCTCTCCTGAATCACCTTCACCTTCTCTAAAGCATCCTACACCAAGTCTGTTCCCAATAGCCTAGCCTCACCCAGCTCAAACCAACCAACTGGAGATCTATACCGCCTCCCATACAAAGCCTCATATGGAGCTATCTGAATACTCGATTGGTATTGTTGTTATAAGCAAACTCTGTGAGCAGTAGAAACTGATCCCATGACCCTCCGAAATCAATGACACAAGCATGCAACATGTCCTCCAATATATGGAGAGTACACTCGGACTGCACGTCCGTCTGAGGGTGAAAAGTTGTGCTCAACTCAACCTGAGTACCCAACCCTCGCTGCACATACCTCCAAAACTGTGAAGTAACAAAGTGCCCCTATCTAAAATGATGGAAACTAGAACACCATGCAAACGAACAATCTCCTGGATATAGATCTCTGCCAACCGCTCTGAAGAATAGGTAGTACACACAGGAATGAAGTGCGTGGACTTGGTCAGCCGATCCACAATCACCCAAATAGCATCGAACTTCCGTCAAAGTCTGCGGGAGCCCAACTACAAAGTCCATGGTGATCCGCTCCCACTTCCACTCTGGAATATCCATCTGCTGAAGCAAGCCCCCCGGTCTCTAATGCTCATATTTCACCTGCTGACAATTGAGACACCGAGTTACAAATCCCACGATGTCTTTCTTCATTCTCCTCTACCAATAATGCTGTCTCAGATCCTGATACATTTTCGCGGCACCCGGATGAATGGAATACCGCGAGCTATGGGCCTCCTCCAGAACCAACTCCCGAAGCACATCCACATTGGGCACACATATCCAGCCCCGCATCCTCAACACCCCATCATCACCAATAGTCACATCTCTGGCATCATCGTGCTGAACTCTGTCCTTAAGGACAAGCAAATGAGGATCATCATATTGGTGCTCTCTGATGCGATCATATAAGGAAGACCAAGAAATCACACAAGCCAAAACTTGACTGGGCTCCGAAATATCTAACCTCACGAACCGATTGGCCAAGGCGTGAACATCAACTGCAAGAGGTCTCTCCTCAACTGGAATATATGCCAAACTCCCCATACTCACTGCCTTTCGGCTCAAAGCATCGGTCACCACATTGGCCTTCTCTAGATGGTACAAGATAGTAACATCATAATCCTTTAGCAACTCCAACCATCTCTGTTGCCTCAAATTGAGATCCTTTTACTTGAACAAGTGCTGGAGGCTACGATGATCAGTAAACACCTCACAAGACACACCATACAAATAATTCCTCAAAATCTTCAACGAGTGAACTATGGCAGGTAACTCCAAATCATGAACGGGGTAGTTCTTCTCGTGGGGCTTCAACTGACGAGAAGCATAAGCAATAACTCTACCCTCCTACATCAATACACACTCAATACCAACTCTCAAAGCATCATAATACACGGTATATGAACCTGAAGCTGATGGCAAAACTACCACTGGAGCTGTGGTCAAGGCTGCCTTGAGCTTCTGAAAGCTCTCCTCACAGTCATCCGACCATATAAATGAATCACCCTTCTGAGTTAACTTGGTCAAGGGCGATGCGATAGATGAGAATCCCTGAAAAAACTGGCAGTGATAACCCGCCAAACCAAGAAAGTTGCGAATCTCTGTGGCTAATGACAATCTAGGCCAACTATAAACCGCCTCTATCTTCTTCGGATCAACCTGAATACCCTCACTGGACACCACGTGCCCCAAGAAAGCCACTGAACTGAGCCAAAACTCACACTTGGAGAACTTTGCATAAAGCTTCTCCTCCCTCAATCTCTGCAACACAACTCTCAAATGCTTCGCGTACTCCTCTTGACTACGCGAATACACCAGAATATCATCAATGAAGACTATGACAAACGAGTCGAGATAAGGCCGGAACACGTTGTTCATCAAATGCATAAACATTGTTGGGGCATTGGCCAGCCCAAAAAACATCATCAAGAACTCAAAATGACCATATCGGGTCCTGAAAGCCGTCTTAAGAATATTTGAGTCCCTGATCTTCAACTGGTGATAACCTGAACGGAGATCAATCTTGGAGAACACTCTCGCTCCCTAAAGCTGGTCGAACAAATCATCAATACGAGGCAAAGGATACTTGTTCTTAATTGTTACTTTGTTCAGCTACCTATAATCAATGCACACCCTCATCGTGCCATCCTTCTTCTTCACAAATAGAACTGGCGCACCCCAAGGCGGCATACTAGGCCGAATGAACCCATTATCAAGGAGTTCCTGAAGTTGTTCCTTTAACTCCTTCAACTTCGTTGGTGCCATACGATACGGCGGAATAGAAATGGGCTGAGTGCCCTGCACCAGGTCAATACCAAAATCAATATCCTTGCCCGGCGGCATGCCCGGCAGGTCTGCAGGAAACACATTGGGAAAATCCCTCAAAACTGGAACAGAATCAATACTGGGAGTCTCTGCACCGACATCCCTCACAAAGGCTAGATACGAAAGACAACCCTTCCCAACCATACGCTGGGCCTTCAAGAATGAATTTACCCTACTAGGAACATAATCAGTCGAACCTCGCCACTCAATCCGTGGCACACTCGGTATAGCCAATGTCACTGTCTTAGCATGACAGTCAAGAATAGCACGGCACGGAGATAGCCAATCCATGCCCAAAATAACATCGAAATCCACCATACATAATAACAAAAGATCCACTCGGGTCTCCAGACCCGCAATAGTCACCACACACGATTTACAACAATAGTATTGCCCACCGGAGTAGATACATAAATAGGTGAAACAAGAGACTCACGGGGCGTATCCAAATAACGAGCAAAGTATGATGACACATAAGAATAAGTGTAACCATGATCAAATAATACAGAGGCATCTCTATGGCAGACTGAGACAATACCTGTAATAATAACATCAGAAGCAATAGCATCGGGTCTAGTTGGAAGTGCATAGAAACGAGCCTGACTGCCACCTAATCGACCTCCCCCTCTAGGGTGACCCCTAGCTGACTGACCTCCACCACTATCTGGCTGGGTGGGTGGTGGTGAAGTAACTGGTGCTGAAGCCGATGGCTGACTCCTCTACTAGATGAACCCGCAAGATGACGAGGACACTGCCTCCACATATGACCCATCTCTCCACACTCATAGCAACTCCCGGGTGCTGGAGACGGGGGGACTGAAGGGAACCCCTAGCACCGGAATGACTAGCAGATGCACCTGGCATAGAAGAGCCCTGAACTGATAGAGCACGGGACGAACTCTGAGCTGGAAGGGCACTAAGTGATGACTGGTCCTAATGAGAACTGTGAGAACCCGATGATGCCCCACGATAACCTGGGCGAGCTGGCTGAGCATACCTGAATGGACGGCCTCTGCCGTGCTGAAACTGACCTCTCGAAGGAGCACCACCAAAACTACCAGATCCTCGAGGCCTCTTGGCCTCCCTCTCGTCTCGCTCCTGGAGACGAACTGACTCAATCTCACGAGCAATGTCTACAACCTCCTCGAAAGTAGCACCAGACACCCTCTCCCTAATCATGAGAATACGAAGCTGATAAGTGAGGCCATCCACAAACCTTAGAATCCTCTCTCTATCTGTCGGAAGCAACCAAATAGCATGACAAGCTAACTCGGAGAACCTCATCTCATACTGCATCACAGTTATCACTCCCTGACGCAACCACTCAAACTGCCTGCGCAGCTCCTCTCTGCAAGACTACGGCACATACTTCTCCAAAAAAAGGACAGAGAACTACTGCAACATAAGGGGTGCTGCACCACAGTCCTACACCTCTCATATGCCTCCCACCAAGTGAAGGCAGCTCCAGAAAACTAAAAATTAGTGAAAGCGACCCCGCTGGTCTCTAGAATACCCGTTTTGCGAAGAATCTTCTGACACTTATCCAAGAAACCCTGGGCATCCTCTCCCTTTGCACCACTGAAAGTCGGAGGCTGAAGTCTACCAAACCTCTCCAACCTGCGCTGCTCATCCTTTGGCATGGCAGGAGCTACATAGTCATGAGCAGCTGCAATCGACTGGGCTGGATGTGCCCCCGGTGTCTAAAGTCCATGCACAACCTGCTTAGGTGTGCGAGCGGCGGGAGTCTGAGTGCCTCCCCCGGCCTGAGAAGTAGCTACAGCTATAGTAACTGAAACCACCTGAAGAAGGGAGCCGCAGATGCGGAAGCTTGAGCGTAGAAGCAGAAAGGTCTGGGAGGCTTGGGATCACAGAAGTGGAAGGGTCTCCGCAGAAGCGGGATCGCAGGTACGGTCCGTGGTCCGCAAAAGCGGAAACCCCTCTACATTCCCTATTGTCCGATATTGATTCAGCTCGAAATATATGACTTATGTCCCTCTACATCCACTCGGGTATAATATTATGCTCTCAGCGTATGCTATGCACCGATAGTTCATGATGCTATAGACAGGCTACAAAGGAGTCGGGGATGCTTAGGCATTGCCTCGACGTGTTGTCCAGACTGAAGATACAGAGGCAATGAGAGACTATTCAGTTGTTCGTATAGAGGTGCAACGGTTTCCGGCACCTGACTGATGAGTGAGAGCTGGGAAGGTTTAATTGGTTGACTAGTCGTCGTAATTTTTGGCAAGGTCACGAGGTGGGTGTTGATTGGGGGTAGTTAGTGGTATTGGAGTACCTTGTGATTTGTGTTGTGCAAGCTGTGAAGAGTAGTTTTGTGGATTATCAAACGTTGTTTCCCATGGCTTTGCGCCAATTGGAGGAGTCCAATAGCGGCATTCAGATTGTAGAGTCAGACTTATATCAGTTTGGGCTGGAGGCATGTATATATGTAATATTGGTGGATTACCGGATTTTGCATTTGACCAAGGATAGATATTTAGCATGAGATGATTTTGGGACTTGCAATCTTTCTACGTCAATAATGCGTCTACATTTCAACATCAAGGGGAGTCGGAGGAACAACTTCAAATTTATAGAAGGTCCTTCTATTCAGCGTAGGTGTCGTGGTTGCGGCAGGACAGGGTGCTTCAGAGGAAATGCAGTGGTTTATGAGCTTCTGGCTATGTGGTTCCTGTTGGGATTATCTGTATTTGGGACATTGATTGGGATTATTGCATATCGACTATCCGAAGAAATGAGTCAGTTCAGTAGTGATGGGTCAGCATAGCAATGAAAGTAAATGGTCCTTTTGAATAGGAATTCTCTACTGGCATTTGTGGCAGCACTCTTATATTGGACGGTTTGTGTGACTCGGTCGAGTTGGGGAGGTGTAGTCCCTATGGCTTAGTTGCGTGCGGGCGGATCTCGGAGGGTTCTCGATGGTTTGACTACGACCTGAGTTGGGTGCCTTCTATGGGCATAAAGAATATATGGTACATTGCGGTTTTCTCCTGAATCAGTATCTGAAATTAATAGACTGTTGGCATTACTGGCCATCATATGTGAAGAGTGTGTATTTTGTAAAGGACCTTGAGTTTTGGTTTGCGGGTGCGTGGCTAGTAGCATGATGACAACTGGGTTCTGAGGCTTTCGAGGTTAATGTTTTGTTGCGCGGTCGAAATCTTATATGGGTGCTTAGACTGGATGATGGGGAGTGAGTGATGTATCAGCCATTTGATCTGCATAGTTGAGTCCGGGTGTGGGATTTTTAGTATTCTTAAGGTTTTGGGACTAGGTGTCCCTGTATGTGGGCTATTTCTTGTTAGTGGATTGTGAAGAAATGTTGAGAATGGGGTTATTAATGGCATGTATTAACGATAGGTTACTATTGATTTTCGAAGAATATTTACCTAATTAGGAAGGATCCGGATTTGGGTTGGGCCTATTTGGAAGACCAACGAGAATATGTGTTTTGTATCAGGTTCAGTTTGTGTGCTCCTATGAGATTGTCATTTTGATCATGTTACCAGGGAGGATGGATATTATTTGTGCCCTAACCTATGTTATGTGCTACTCTTTTATGTTATGCCATACAGCGAGATTTTATGATTATTCCCCACGCACGTTGTAATTCTGTTCAGGCCTTATGGTGATGTGGGTAAGATAACCCTCCTGATGTTAACTGCTCATTGCACCTCAGTTGTGCTTGTTTCCTTTATGTCTTATTACTTCTATTCACTTTTTCCCACAGTTTTATTTGTGCGCTCTATTGTACTTGATATCAGTGTTCATATGATCAGTGAGCCCGAGCATTTTGGCTCGATGAGTATTTGGGAGCGGTTGCATGCCGCAGCAGATGTTATGTGGTATACTGTCTTGATGAGTATTTGGGAGCAGGCTGCACGCCGCAGTGGATGTTATATGAGATACCCTTTCCTTGTGTTTATATGGGGTTCTGCTTTTCCTCTGTAGAACAATTTGATGAAAACTATATTTTCGTTGTTGCACATGTTACACTTGTTAGAAGAGTTCTTCTACTTTGCTTTTCCTTATTTGTGTTACGTAAATGAGTTATTGTGGGTTCAGCGTACAAGATGTGTAGTGTGAGAATTTGTGTGTTTCCATGATGAGTCATCAGTTGGGCTGCTTGTATTGGTCGAGATGTGGTTCTTAGACTTGAGATTGGTACTATGGTATTGGGGTGAGGAGTGTTTGGGAGTATGTGGGTGTTTCTGCTAAGATTTGGGTAATGCCCCTGGCGGGCGAAAGGGTTTCTTGACTTGTTGTCTTCATGGGCGGCTATGGGTCCCCGCATGTTTCTTTATTATGAGCAGTGATGTGGAGGTCCGAAACAAGGTTGTATTCAATGTGAAGTATATTGCCGGCATACAGGATATTATTTGAGCGGTCATAGTGGTAAGATGTTATTGCTTCGGGCATTTGAGTTGTGTGGAGCAGCGTGTGATTGTATTCTGGAATGGAATTTGGCTTGATTCAGCTTATTAAGGCTCATGCAATGTGATGACGTGGGATTCTGATCCGATGATGAAATTTAGATGTTGAGGTTTGGGTCATGTTCTAAGGATATGGGTTAAGGGGGAGATGAGACCTTCAGCTAAGTTGCATTGTCAGTTCTGCTTAAGTTGGGTGATGGAGAATCACCCCCGGGTGTTTGTATGGTGAGCTCGTGCAGTGGTTCGATGGCTTTGGAGCTACTCCGGGCACGTTTGAGGACGAACGTATGTTTAAGTGGAGGAGGATGTAACGACCCGACTGGTCGTTTTGAGCAATTTCGCCCGATTCGGTAGTTTGAGGTCTCGAGCAGCTGCACTTTATGTATATCGACTTGTGTGCATGGTTGGATTCAGTTTCCGGATGAATCAGAGTTGAACTGGAAGAAGGAACCTAGTTTTGGAAGTTTAAACAATGAAAATTTGATCGGAATTGGACTTTTGAGTAAACGGCCCAGAATGGGTCGTGGATGATCTCGACAGCTTTGTATTGTAATTTTGGACTTAGGCGCGTATCCGGATTCATATTTGGAGGTCCGTAGGGTAAATTGAGGCATTTCGGCGAAAGTTAGAAAAGTAGAAGCTTGGAAAATGGAGAAGTTTGACCCATAGTTGACTTTTGTGATGTTGGCGTCGAAATGCGATTGGAGCAGCTCCGCTATGTCATTTTGGACTTGTCTGCAAAATTTGGCGTCATTCCGAGTTGATTTGATCAGTTTCGGCACAAGTTATCGAATTTGGAAGATTTTGAAGTTCATAGTTCGATGCATGGTGTGATTCGTCGTTTCGGTGTTGTTTGATGTGATTTAAGACCTCGCGCGAGTCCATGTTAGGTTATGAGACTTGTTTGTGAGTTTAGACGGGGTCCCGGGGGCCTCGGGGGCTCGGGGGTGTTCCGGGTGGGCTACGGGTATTTTTTCCCCATTTTTGGAACTGTTGTTTTGCTACTTCTAGTATCCTTCTTCGCGATCGTGAACAGCCTCTCGCGTTCGCGATGCCTTGTTGCTGACCATCTCTAAATCCTTCTTTGCGTTTGCGTCCCTCCCTTCGTGCTCGCGAAGCCCTGCATTTTCCTTCTTCGCGTTCGCGACATTCCCTACGCGTTCGTGTAGGTCCCGGCTCTTCTTCTCCGCGTTCGCGAGCTCAGCATTGCATTCGCGATGAGCAACCGGGCAGCATTAACTTTTCTTCTTCGTGAACGTGTTCCTCTCTTCGCGTTCACGATGCACAAAAATCTGGGCAGACAGAATATATCCCAAAATTGAGGGTTTCACCATTTTCATTATATTTTGACTTCTAGAGCTCGGTTCTTGGCGATTTTTGGTGGGTTTTTAACGTAATTCGATTGGGTAAGTGTTATTCAACTATAATTAAATATATTCCATGAATTTGTCTTTATTTTTTATTTAAATTGTGTTTGGGGTTGGGGAAGGAGTTGGTTTTCGAAGAAAATTCTAAAACGAAAAATCGTGATTTGAGGGACCAAATGGTACTGGAAATTTGATAAAATTTGTATGGTTGAACTCGTATCAGAATGGGTATTCAGTTTTTGGTAAAATTTGATGGGTTCCGAGGTGCGAGCCTGGGGGTCGACTTTTGGGTCGATTTTTATATTTTTGTAAAGATTGAAACTTTATTCCTCGGAATAGTTCCTTATTCGATTTATGTGTGTTTTGGAGTTGTTATAGTTGGATTTGAGCTGTCCGGAGGTCTTTTCGCCCAAGAAGTCCATTTTAGAGTACCGAGTTATCTTCTTTAAGGTAAGTATCTTACCTAACCTTGTGTGGGGGACTTCCCCCTAGGAATTGAGTCTTCTATGCTAATTGTAGTCTGTGCATGCGAGGTGACGAGTGAGTGCTCGGACTTATTTGTGGAAAATATGCTCTAGGGTTCTTAGGTCCTTATGTTCAGTATGTGGAGAGTATTCCGTTATGATTGAGTTTGATAATTACTTAAATTGTCTCTTTATGCTTCATATGATGTTGCTAGCTTTCCTAGAATTCCTACCTGTGGCATTGACCCTTAATTGCCTTAATTAAAGTGATCACCTTCCTTATTGTTTTGATACTGCTGGATTGTGAGTTCCTCTATGACTTCGTACAAATAGGTTACATGCCCAATCGTTGTGATTACCGGTGTAGTTATCACGTGCTTGTTATGTTTTGTTGTTTAGTTGAGGTTTCATTGTGAAGTTAATTATCAGCATAAGTTTGGTTATAGTTAACTCCCTTGCCGGGACATATTTAATCCTTACTGTTGGTTCCCTTGCCGGGACGTATTTTATTCTTGTTGTTGACTCCCTTGCCGGGATATTGTTGTTTCCTTATTATTCCCTTGCCGGGATTCTTTCGTGATTGGAGTTGATTTGTATATTGAGATCGGGTTGCACGCGCACAACAATATTATATGGATCGGATTGCATGCGCGCAACATCACAATATTATATGGATCGGGTTGCACGCCGCAACATCATAATATTATATGGATCGGGTTGCACGCTGCAACAATATTATATGGAGGGGTTGCACGCCGCAACAAGACTATATGTTTTGGATCGGGTTGTATGTCGCAACAGAAATATATGATTGGGATCGGGTTGCACGCCGCAACAAAAAAGAATAAAATTGAATATTGATCCTTATGGTGAGAATGAGAGTAAAAGCACGAAGGGTGATGCCGTGCACTTTCTGCTGCTGTGTTTATTTGTTGTTTTCAATTCAAATGTTTAAACTGTTTAACTCCTTTATTGTTGTGATCCTTTGTGTTAGAACCCACAATGTTTTCAATACCTCACCATATTTATATTTATTTATTTCTACGTTCCAATACTTCAAACTTCAATAATTGTTACATCCTTAATTCAATTAGTTTCTCAATTATACCCCCTTAAACCGTCTGAGGTTGTATTTTTCTTAAAAAGGAATCTCTACTAAGTTTTAAGTTATCAACTCCCCTGTTAAAGGTAATAATTCTTTCGATGTTGTATTTCAAGTTAAAAAGGGGTACTTTCTTTACTCAAAGGAGTTCCAAAAAGGCAACTTCATCTTTTCTCGCTGGCTTTTCTTAATTAGCTTAGAAATTGTAATTTTACTTATATTAGGTAAATGGGACGTCTTGGTCATATTGAGTGCATTGTATGAACGTTATTTATTATATAGCATGAGGATTTTGTTGTTAAAAGTGAAAAGAGAAATGAAATATGGGGGCACAATGTGTCGTGTGGGCTGAAGGTTCGGAAGTTGAGATTGTGAGATGAGGAATCGAGGGTTGAGATGGTCGGGATTGTGTACTAGGCATAAAGTGATATTTAGTTGGCATTGCTTTCTTTATTTAGATAAATTCTTACTTGTCTCTGTTCTTGTTATGTCAGTGTTGATTTACTTGGTTATCTGATTTACTGGATTATCTGATTTACTTAAATCCCCCGATCGTAGGCATTATGTATTTCATCCCAAGTGGTTGGGGGATATTTCTCTTTTCACTTTTAACAACAAAAATCCCCCGATCGCTCAGCAATTCTTTGAGGTATCCTTGGCGAAGCATGTTTACGACCTCCTGCCTTAGGGCGATACAGTCCTCAGTTTTGTGACCTCGCTCTTGGTGGAACTCGCAGAGGGCGTCTGACTTTCTGGTACTTGGTCTGACCTCATATTTTATGGACACTTTACTTTTGGTCCGAGTTTCTCCAATGCGTAGACTATTTCTGAGGGTGACACAAAAAATTGTGAGCGGATAACAAAGGGGGCATACCTCTCTCGTTCCAGTGAGTCCCAGACTTTTAGTCTGGGTGGGCCCTCCTCGTGGCGGGAGGTGGCATGATGGTGCTTCTAATATACGACCGGTGCCATTCTCGATTAGGTCGTGGAGCTGCGAGATCTCTCTTGACATCGTTTTGTCGATCCTTCCTGGACTCGGCCTGTACCGAGGTCAACCGATGAGTTGGCCCATTTAGGTCGTCCTCGTCTGCACAGACCTCAACACAGTAGGCGTTATGTATTTCATCCCAAGTGGTTGGGGGATATTTCATAAGCCGACTTAATAACTTTCTAGTCTCCCTTGAACTATTCCTGCTCAGCCTGTTTTGGAAAGTTGCTATGACCATTCCTTCCGATACATTTGGTAAGGTCATATTTACTCGGTTGAATCGAGCAAGGAAGTCCTCCAATCCTTCACCGAGGGATTTTTTTATGGCGAATATATCGTTCACTCTTGCCTCTTTCTTTTTGGTCCCAGCATGGGCTGTTACGAACTTGTCGGCCATCTCTTCGAATGTTTTAATGGAACGAGTGGGCATATGGGAATACCAAGTTAATGCTCCTCCAGTGAGGATCTTGCAGAACATTTTCAACAAGATGGGGGATACTTGTTCATTGACAAGGTCATTGCCTTTTATAGTAGTGACATAGTGAGTCACATGATCTTCAGGATCGGTCGTGTTGTCATATATTTTCAGATAGGGTGGCATTTTGAAGGTCTTTGGTATGGCATGCGGGGCGGCTTCATCACTGTATGGTTGTTCGACAAACCAACCAGAATCTCCTTTTGGCAAGAGTTTCGGGGCACCCGGTATTTTGTCGACTCTTTCTTGGTGCTCTCTCATTTTGTCCCAACTCACTTTGTTCTCGTTTTTTATTTCCTCTATCTTTTTAAAAATGGTTGTGATGGTGTCGTCACAACATTATAAACAATGTGAATAATACCTATTACTAGAGGGAAAGGGCCATGCTTCTCGACCATTGTCAGTGTAATGCAAGTCCTTGCGTTTTCTCTGACTGTCTCTTGGGCGGGCTTGTTGAGAATGCTGGTTAGTGTGCTAGCTAGCCAAGTCTCAAGGAGCTTTTTCACTGCTGGTGGCATCTCTTCTGTTGTGGATGTGGAAGTTCCTTTACCGCGGGACGTCGCGATACTGCCGTGAGGGAAGGGCGATCCATCTCGCCTGGGGGAGGCGTTAGGCGTTATTTCCTCGCCTTCTGTCTCAGAAACCTCATTGATGGTATTCAAGAGATTGGTGGTGAGGTCGGCCACTACCCTCATTCTTTCTTTTCCATTACCTGCCATGTCAGATTTGTGTGTACAAGAAAAAAAGAGTTTTGTTCTGTGTTTTTTTAGCAACCCGTGCTGGTTATAGATCTATAGGAAACTAAAAATTTAACTAGGGAATCCCCACATACGACACCAAATTGTTTGACTAAAAAGTGTAAACCTTCGGTTAAACTAATTAATTTTGTGTAACGAGGGATTAAACCTAGTTAATGATAATATTTCGAGATTTAAAACTAGTTAACATAGGTAATGTAAGATATTGCTAGTGGGAAATTAAATATAGTGCGCATTTAATATTCCAAATGACTTGAGCAGTAATAGAGGAACATCAAGTAATAAATAACAATAAATGGCATTAGTGTAAATAAGGAGAATGGTTCACCCAATATTGAATGAGGTGGATGATTCTTCTTTCTGACAGTGATGAATGCCAGACAAATCCTAGAGTATTGGAACTATTCTCGGATCTGATGGTAAAGTATGAAATAATGGATGGTAGAATCTTAGTAAAAAGGTAGTGTTTGTATCTTTTCTAGAGAGAGAGTCTTCTTCTCAAAAAGTGCTCTTATCAAATGAATATTACATGCCAAATTCCCTTATCTCTTTTTCTATTTATATGAGACACATCTCCAATCAACCATAATAGTACAAGTGCAGAGAATATTCAACGGAATAATCTCTTAAATATCCTATTACAAAAACTAGTCGTTAGTGCTCCGTTCTTGATACTTGACCTCGACCATTATTGACGACCGACAACGAGCCCCACCGTTTACTAGTCGACCTCCGCGATATCATTTTCTGTAACGCCATTTTATGCTAAATTCTTTTGGGGCAGATTTTGACCTATACAATCACTAGGCGAGGATTGACTTTGAATTAATGGTCTATAATCTAAATCAAATTTTAAAATAGGAAAATGACTTTGAAAGTACTGTACCTGGTCGTAATTAGATTATCCTTTTTTTTCTTCAAACTAGCGTAGTACATGATTTATCGACATCATTACGTGGCTTAGCAATATTAAAGAGAAGATTAGAACTAGAGAGGAATGTGAATTGGTTTCGTTTGCCATTCATTACTTTCTATTTCTGATCTAACATTAAGCTAGCGTTTGGATATAGATTTGGTTAAAACTTGGGGAAAAAATTGGTAAAAATTGCATGGGGTACCTTATTTGGTCGCCTCCATTTAAACTATACCCACTTTTTAAAAAAATTTAACTTGTACCCACTATTTAAACAACTTCATGCCTCTTTCTCCTCCTTCGTTTTCTGAATGCTGAAGCTTGAGATATTGTTATGCGTTTTAACCTGATGATTCATATATATCTGCTTGTCCCAATATGTTCAGTTTGGTCTTATTCACAATAATTTAACCTCTTAGATATTTTAGCTTTACAGGCATATTGGTTTTTGGTCCTAATTTATCTATAGTAACTTGTTTTCATGTCGAAAGTATTTTTCATTCTTTAATCTTTGAAATGAACAGGATCAATCGCTGCTAATCGTGATTTATTAAATTCATTGTTGTTTAGAACTTCAGCTCTAATAATGCTGAAGTTTATCACAAACAGAACAAAACTTCAGCTAAAACATGCTGAAGTTTAGCAAATACAGAAAAAAGCTTCAGCTAAAACATGCTGAAATTTAGCACATACAGAACAAAGCTTCAGCTATTAGAATGGTGAAGTTCAATAATTACAAACAAAAACTTCAGCCAAAACATGTTGTAGTTTTATTGAGCTGAAGTTTGTCGTTTGCACTATGAACTGAAGTTTGCGTGATTGCTTTTGCAAAAATATCTGAAGTTTTGCTACACTTTAGGCAAAACATTCTGAAGTTCAAAGTTCAGACTTAAATTTTTGCTACTTCAGGCCCGTATGTCTGAAGTTACGTGAAAAGTGGATACGCTTGCAATTTTTTTGCAAAGCGAGTATAAGTTAAAAGGTGACCCAAAAACCGGGCGCAAATGCAAATGCCCCTGTGAATTTGTGTTGAAAAATAACTTTTGGAAGCTAAGTTGTATTTGAACATGTATTTTATTTGAAAAAAATTGAATTTTTGTGAGTGAAAAAATTCCACCCAAAAATTGCCCTAAATTAATTTTTGGAAACTTGAATTTTTTTTTCAAAATTTCTCAAAAATTGATCGTGTTCCGAGAATAAACTGTATTTTCAAAAAAAAAAAAAAAAAAAAAGGCCAAAATTTATGACCAAACGGGAGCTAACTGTAATTGATCGTAGGCCCATCTTGGCCAAAAGAATGTCTCAATACTGAAGTTTTGTATAATCAAATATGGAGCATTAGTATTTGCAAATTTTAGTTTAGCTATTAGTATTTATAAATATTGAATTCAATATTTGAAATAGTGGCAAAATATTAAAATACTGATTTGAGGAGCATTTATGTGCACATTAATTTTCACTCACAAATCTTTTAACTCTTTTTCCAAATGAAACTCCATTTCCAAACATAACGTTTACTTTCAAATATTCTTTTTCATTTTCTAACGTTTATACTCTAAATGTTAGTTTCAAGCAAATATTGTCTAACGTGTACGAAGAGATAATAAGGACTCCTAGAAGATTTTAGATGAAGTTTGAAAAATTCAATTTCAGCTCCCTTTCTCCTCCTCCTTCTCCTCCTCAAAGTTATATTCACCCTCAATCCGATAGTTCCATTAAAAAAAATTCAAAGCTTTTCAGCTTTTTTCTTGTCTTCTCCTGCAGCAGAGGCTTGACGACCTAATGAATTCATATGTTACTAATAGATTAGAGAATTTAGTTCTTTTTGGTACTGTTACTTCTTGTGGCAAACATTAGAAAGTGGTCCTGCAAAAGGGGTATGTGATGGTTAACATCGAGCAAAGTACATGCATGTCCTTGTTGATGGACAGAAAATAGTACAACAACAACAACAACATCCCAGTATAATCCCACAAGTGGGGTCTGAGGAGAGTAATATGTACGCAGACCTTACCCCTATCCCGAGGGACAGAGAGGCTATTTCCAGGAGACCCTCGACTCAAGAGAGCAACAAGACGATATATTAGTACTATCAATAGACTAATAATAAAATAACATAAAATACATAACATAAAATAACAAAATAACAGCAATATAAGAGATATAGGAAATACGAAAAGGAAGGAAGATCTACTAATATCCAACAGATAAAGCCCTACATCAGTAGCTGATCAGTAGCATCCTAAGACTAACTCCTAACTGGCTAGTCTCACTCTAGTGCGTTGTAGAAATATTCACAATTTCCTTAACCTACAACCTTAATGCTCGACCTCCACAATTCTCTGTCAAGGGCCATGTCCTCAGAAAACAGTACCGTAGAAAATTACTTGAGGTTGACACCTCGGAGATGGGGCTATCCTCTTCGTTTTAGTCCTCACTCTTGAAGATCAGTTTCTCTTTGGTTGCTCCAGATCAACAATGACAATCTATCTTTACTTTAAAATTAGCTAAATAAGAGACAAACCTTTCAACAAGCTGAAAAGATATATGAAGCATTCACAATGTAGTAGGCTGAAGTTCAACTCTAAAAAGACTGAAGTTCGCCAGTTACAAACAAAAACTTCAGCTCTAGAGCTGAAGTTCCCCAATTACAAAACAAAAATTTCACCAGTTACAAAAACAAAAACTTCAGCTCTCCCCAGTTACAAAAATAAAAACTTCAGTTTTAGAGCTGAAGTTCGCCAGTTACAAAACAAAAACTTCATCTCTCCCCAGTTACAAAAACAAAAACTTCAGCTCTAGAGCTGAAGTTCGTCAGTTACAAAACAAAAACTTCAGCACACTTGCTACTTCAGTCTCGTCTACTAGAATGTTGAAGTTTTGCATGATTGCCTTTGCTACTTGCCTTTGCAAAGCGGGCACAAGTTAAAACGTGACCCAAAAAGCGGGTATAGATGCAAATGCCACAAAATTAATACCGTGCGGTGCGACTTCAATAATTGGAAAGCCAATCACGTGGGCTGCTATGAGAATTAAAAAGTTGACTTTCTATTATGAATCTTATACTATTACTTTAGTTTTTACTTTGAATTAACTACTTTGGGGAGAAAAAAAGAATGACAAATATGGGATGAAGAGAAAGATTATGATCATAAACTTGAGACCATAGACATTTGTTTTTTTTTTAATTTTCTTTGTGAAAGATTAAGAATTCATGGGAACCGTAAAAGTAATTACCCCAAGTTATTTTCCTCAAAGATAAGGGATTATTACAATTTTTTAACTTATTATTTTTTCTCTATTCTTTTCCAAGTATAGTTAACTACTCCACAAAGCATTTGACTATAGAGCATTGATATATACTACTAGTATAAAATAGGACTAGCAAGCAGTGTCAGACACAATTTTCGAATGTATCACCCAACATCCCTTACCTTCTTTATATATATATATATAGTCAACATTTTTTGAAAACATAATACCTATACAAATTAAGTATCAACTGAGATAAGAAACAAAATTTTAAAATTAACATAGTCCTAAATTCAAACTCATTAAAATAAGTGTTAAGTAAAATTTTGCATATGCACTAGTGATGTACAAATAGCACGAGTAAAAAGCTGCCGCCCTTTGAATTAGGCATCTATATCTATATATAAATATAAAGTTGGAAATAGAAAAGGTAATGTGGCATGCTTTTCTAACCAGTATGGTAGTTTATCTTTTTTTCTTGGATTTTTGAACTTTTTCCTTATTTTCTTTTTAAAAGATGCAAAAAAATATCTTTGTCATTATTACTCCTTTTATTGCTATTCATCAAGTCCATTTCATCTCTCTTGCTTCCGTTTTCTTTATGCTCATTATTACTCTATTTACTCCCTTTCCTCAAATTCATCTTTTTTCCTTACTTCTTTTCCGTTTTTTTCCCTCATTATTACTCGATTTATTTCTTTTCCTCAAATTCCTTTGTATCCATTTTCTTAGAATATTTTTTTTATCTCTCTATAAAATCCGAAGCCCTAAGGGCAGGCATAAGACTGAGAAGAAGCCAGTATTGGAGAAACCCTACGATGATAAAACTCTGGCGGAGAAGAAGCCGAAGGCTGTGAAGATGCATCTCAAAGATTATTTTTTGGTGCTGCCATCAGCTTTTTGCTTTCTCCCCTAATTTTATTTTATTTTTTTTTGCTTTTAACATTTTCCTTTTTCTATTCTCATTGATGTTAGTTGGAAGTATTTTCCTTTGTGTTTGAGGCCTTTTTCTCCTCGAATTGTTGAAAATTGAAATATCTATTGTGCTTAGCATGTTAGTCTCTGGTGTTATATTTATTGTAATTTCATTGTTTTGTATTTTATGTTAGGTTATTTTTAAAGGTTAATTTTTTTGCATTTGGATTATTTTGATTTTGAAGATATTTTTAGAGCTGTTTTGAAATTGGGATTTTGAGTGGAGTTTTGGTTATGCTGAATTTGCTTGTGAGAAAATAAAGACATGCTTCGCATACAAGTCTAATTCCACAAGAAATAGAAAAGAATATTAAATAGTGTTGGATATAAGGTTTGGGTCGTGGGTCACCCATGTGGACTGACTCGACCCGTTTTAAAAAGAGATAAAACCTAAGGAGGTTACACGTAGGTTTTATAGCTCCTAAAACTACCGCACGTTTCTTTTGAGAGACGTGAGAACGTGGAGTGGTGGTTTTCATCGGTAGTTCTCCTCATCTCTTCTTCTCTATATACTTCTCTTCACTACAGAGATTCGGTAGTGCAAAACACTGAAAAGGAACAACACAGTGAACTTTAGGCATTTAGTTTGTGAACAAAAACTCTATTTCCTGGAGAGTCAGAATACGATTTGGGGCAATTCTTTTGGTGGTGAGTTAAATAGTTTCCGCTGCATCAATAAGGTACACAATTCGTTGTTCTCTCCCCTCGGTTTAATCTATCAATGGTATCAGAGTCAGGTTTAATTGATTCCTACTTTGTGACTGAAATATTGAAGAATTAAATCTGCATTAAAAAAAAATTTCAGTATTAGGTGATCAATTTTTCTTGTGTATATTGTTAGAACGAGAATCGAGTAACGAAGATATTAGAATATTTTTTCTGTTATGTACTTTCTATGGAATAACCCATTAACAGACGTTGCTCTTTGTTCGATTTATCTTTTGTCTCGTTTTGATGGGAATTCTCTTAATTGGGAATCAAGAGGAAACCCGATGAAACTAATTGTGTTTTCTGCTAATATAGACAAATATTTTATTGCGGTGGACAAATTTAAAATAACCTAGATGCTTATCAAAGTAAACCTAGATTCCTTCTTCGTCCATGTTATTATCAATTTTTTTTTAAAACAAAAGGGGCCATGTAAGTAGCACTCCACTGAAAGGATATATACAGAGAAGAATAGTTGTATATGGGGTACAAACAAGGGATCATACTTTACTGTGCAATCAATTACTACTTTTTTTTTAATTTAAAAAAAAGCATTATTTTAGCTTTATGCAGTATCACCAAGTTGTCACGTGCAGACATATCTGGTTGAAATTCTTTTTAATATCATCAGCAATATTTAATTGTTCTCAACATCTATTCAAAGAATAGTCACATTATTATTTAATTGATTTGGTGCCCATGTGTTGGCTACAATTGTGGGTGTAAAGAAACCTACATATGCTAAATCAATTTTCTTATATGTGCTACTGGTTTAGTGAAGTACATATTTTTGCCATAATGCAAGATATAACAGTAACTGTGTTCTAGATTTACTAAGATCATTAATAAATATATTAAGAATTGGCCAGAGGAATACACTTGATTTCTTAAATAGAAACTTCGGTTAGACTTAATCCCTTAAATTAATATCTGATATATGTTGTCACATTAAATGATTGGAGTCATTCTTATTGTTTTCTTGGTCCTATTTTAGATATGGCTGAACAGGGACAAGTTCGAATTACTCCAAGTGGGAGTTCTCAAAGTCAAGGAAGGGGACAACGTAGAAGGGTACGTCGTCGCATGACTTATTTCTATAATGATTCAGACTCGGAGCCTGAAGTCATCAGGAATGTCCCAAGGGCGAGACAAAATGCATTAAGGGATCGAAGGACTGAACGAAGGGAAAGAGAAAAGAAATTTAGGGAGTTTAAGGAATTTAAGATGGGCCCTGATGTTTCCGTTCCTGAACATGTACACCTTTTAAAGATAAAAAGAGCTGAATTGGCTAATTACATAGAAATTACTAATTAGGAAGCATTAGCTATTTTAGCGGACTCTCTTTAAGAGCCTTGGGGTGAAATTTTAACTGAGATTTATCATGATGTTTGGCCTAGTGCACCTTTTAGCGTATATGAGCAAGAGTTAGTGTTCGATTGGTATATGGATGTCCTAGCAAACATGTAAATTGTTATTATGTATTTTATTTTAATGAAATTTATATTATTTTTTTTGTCTCACTAGTTACATACATTGTTTATTATATCCTTTTGTAATGGATTGAGACTTAAAATATGTACACACTAAGAAGTGATCTTAATATTAATTAAAAATATTTAGATATAGATGATGAATGGAAACGTAGTGACCGTTCGATTCTATACTAAATGTAGAATTAATATTATAATTAATTTTCTTGAGTGTGTAATCACATGCATAAATTAACTGAAGTATATATTGATGAGTTAAACTTGTAATATTGTCTCTAATAACAGACATGGCATCAAAAAGTATCATTGCTGACTTGAACAAGGGTGACAATCTGAATGGTGAAAATTATGATATCTAGAGTCGTAAGATGTGGTATGTACTCGAAGAGCAAGATGCTCTTGAAAGTATTAACCATGTTATGAGTCACCCAGAGGAGGATAACACTGCCCAACACAGGAGGGATCTGGAAACTTACAATGTTTGGAAAAAGAAAGATTCCACTGCACGTGGAATTATTGTAAGTTCAGTTGCTGATGATCTCATCCACGAATGTGAGCAATATCCTACTGCTCAAGCCATGTGGGCACATTTAAGAGAGGCATATGGGGGTACGACTGTGACTCGCCTTCGACAGCTGACAATCAAGTTTGAAACGTACAAAAAGCGTTATGATCACGGTGTCAAGCAACATCTAAGGGTGATGTCAAATATGATTGCTCAACTCAAAAGTGTTGGCCATGTTCTCTCTTATGAGCAGTAGGCTCAAGCTGTGATTCGGTCTCTTCCCAATAATTGGGAACATTTGAAGGTTAACTTGACCCACAATGATAACATCAAAACTTTTGCTGATGTTGCCCGTCATGTGGAACTTGAAGACGAGCGGCTTGGTGCTTCTAAAGCTGTACCTAATGCCTTTGTGGCAGAATTAAGTGGTACAAAGAGATCAAGCTTCAAGCGCAAGAGAAAGTGGAAAAATGACGGAAAGGGTAAGGAGACCGGAGAAGGACCCTCCAAGAAAAGAAACAAGCCAAATTCCAAGAAAGGAAAACGGTTCTACAAGAAGAAAGACAAGAGCAAGATGAAGTGTTACAATTGCTAAGCCCCAGGGCATTTTGCTCGTGAGTGCACTGAGCCGAAAAAGGTAGCATTTTAAAGCGCATCTCTTATTGCTATATATGTTTCTAGCACTGTTTTACTAACTGAATCTTATCATGTGTGGATTGTAGACTCAAGGGCCACCGACCATGTGAGCCGCGATAGAGAAGCGTTGATAGAGTTTCGTCGAGTTTCACCTGGATCAAAGCATGTATATATTGGAAATAATGCTAAGCTTGAAGTCAAAGGGATAGGTACTTGCAGAATGGACATGCGTGGTGGCCGATCTTTGATGTTGCATGACGTCCTATATGTCCGAAACTTTTCTAATGCCTTTTTGGGCAAACAATACATTTCTACTACTAAAAAAAAGTTACATAAATAACTAAAACGCAGTATAATACTGCATTTTACTTTAACGAAAAGTTAGCCGTTAAAGTAAAACGCAGTACTATACTGTGTATTATTAAAAAATTAATTTTTTTTAAGAAAAACGCTGTATAATACTGCGTTTAACTTAAACGCAGTATTGTACTGCATTTCCCTATTAATATTGGGCCCACCTATATTTAATTAAAGGGAAACGTAGTACAATACTCCGTTTAAGGAAAACGCAGTATTATACTGCGTTTTGCTTTAAAATTTAGGCCCACCAATAAGTGTTCTGCGGATAACTGACATACCAATAATTCAAATACATAAAACGTGGTATTGTACTACGTTTTACATTAAAAAAAATCTGCACCCCAAGCTTATTTAAAGGCGTTTGAATTTTATGAAAATCCATTCAATACTTTCCTTCAAACTTCTGTTCATACTTCTCTCTTCTTCTTATCAATCATTTTTTTACAATGTCTGAAGAGCCAAAAATAAGGGTTTCATTATATTGGGGGGGTGAGGTTGTGCTGGAGAATAACTCTGTAAGGTATAGCTCACCTCCACAGTGTCATGTTAAATTACCGCTTACAATGGAGTACGATAAATTGATATCGTTGTTACGTAAAAAAAATGAGTCAGAAGAAGCGTTCGGTTAACCTTAAAGTAACCGGTAGATTTCCATATTCAGTGACTCCGCAGGGGTTTGCTTATTACTCTGAGTTTAACATCGAAGATGATGAAACTCTTAGAGATTTTTTGCTAATTCCGGATGAATACATGGAATTTATTGTAATAAAATTGTTGGAAATGTACGTCAAAGTGGAAGACGTTCCCAATAATGAGGGTGTGCATAGTAGGGATACCCCCCAGTCATCGGGTGGTTATTCTAGAGCAGTTTTTGCCGGACAAACTGCTAATGAAAGAGCTTGCCTTGATTTAAACTTGTCACCACCGGCGAATGAGCAGCCACAAAATAATTTTTCGACTTTATATAATCCACCAGACGACTGGTAAACTTCAATTTTTCTACGCTTTAGCGATGTTTATTTTATGTTTGAATTGGATTTGTATTAACACTCATATTTTTTACAGGGGGTACCGTCGGATATGAATTTTACAAGTTATGGCCCCGACCCTAGTTGGAATATGCGTAGTTCTGGAGTATTGGACCACGGTGGTCCATCTGGGAGTCATCACCAACAAGAAAATATCCATCATAAAACGTCAAGACAGTACGACTTGTAAGTAAAGTGATATATCTATTTCTAAAGTATTTATCTAGTTTGGGTAACTTATCATGTTGTTCTTTTTGTGAAGTGAAAACGAGCTTCTTGATGTTCCTGACCTCACACAGTTGCCCATAGATGATGTATTCACTCGTGAGTTGGCAGATGCGCAGAGTTAGGAAGATGATAGTGATTATGACACCAATGTGGATGAGTCTGGAGATGACACACACTTCCACGATTAGGGTGATGATGAGGAAGAAGTGAACGTTGAACCTGAGCTGACGAGGGAACATATTCCTCCACCTCCCGCTAGACCAAGAGTGTACGAGTCCCACATGCCATTTCATGAGCGTAATATTCCCTACCTTGATAATTTGCCAAGTATGCCGAACGTGGATGCCCTCATAAGGGATGATGACGAAATTCGATCAGCAATGTGGGATGAGTCTAGACCAGCTGTTCTGACAAAGGGCAAGTATTTCCCCGACAAAGCTCGCCTAATTAGGGCTGTAAAAATCTACAGTATAAGAGAGTGTCGTGAGATGATAGTAAGTGAGTCAACTAAGGATGTATACAAGGCTGTATGCCATAGAGACTTTATAGGTTGTCATTGGATGTTGTGTGCCAGCAAAAAGAAATCAGGTTTGTGGAAAGTGGGTAAATTTATTAGCACTCACTGATGTGAAATGGACACATTCAATGAGAATCACTTCAACCTGGATGTGAACTTGATTTCTCTTGTCTTGATTCCATATTTGGAAGTGTCTATTACGTTCAAGATTAAAGAGTGTATTACAGTCGTCCACCAAGAGTATGGTTGTACTATAACCAAAAGAAAGACATATCTCGGTCGCAAACGTGCCTTTGAACTTATTTATGGCGATTAGGATAAGTCTTTTTCAAATCTGCCCAGGTACATGGCCGCACTGCAACACTTTAACCCCGACACTGTTATTGAATGGAGGCGTGAGCGTAGTCCGGACAGACCCGAATATATTTTCAACTATGTGTTCTGGTCATTTAAACCAGCAATTAATGGTTTTGTGCATTGTCGTCCTATAATTTCCATAGATGATACTCATGTCTATGGAAAGTATGATATTAAGCTTTTGATTGCAGTTGCAGTTGATGCCAATGGCCAAATATTTCCACTAGCTTTTGCCATTTGTGCCAACGAAAGCGAAGCGACGTGGACGTTTTTTTTTTGAACCACTTGAAGCATCACGTTGTCAAACAGTGTTCAGGTATTTGTCTAATATCTGATCGACATGGTGTTATTTTAAGTTCTGTACGGCACTTTCCTGAATGGCAGGAACCATATGCATACCACCGTTACTATGTAAGGCACCTGAAGGCCAATTTCCAGAAGAAATATCCTGACAAGGCCTTGCATGTCTTAATGTGGATGGCTGCCACTGAGCACCATCAATGCAAATTCACCAGCCGCATGGAAGCGATCCGGCAGATAGATCTACGAGCCTATACTTGGTTGATGGGACTTGAGCTTCACATGTGGACATTGCATCCTGATGGCGGCAGACGATTGGGAGCCCTCACTACAAACATGTCGGAGTCATTCAACGGCTTATTGAAGTCTGCCCGTGGACTGCCTGTCACTGCCATGGTCCGCATGACATTCAAACAGAGTACGGAGAGGTTAGTTGAAAGGCATGGAGCTGCATCGGCATTGATGGACAGGGGTGTTCAATTTATGCCAATACCCATGAGAAGATTTGAAAGGTACAGGAGGCGAGCACAGTGGTATTCGTTTCTACAGTATGATGATGACCGAGGTATTTCTGAAGTTAAGACCACTATCCGCGGACACCGTGGGAATAATCTACAGACGGTGAATGAAGCCAGAAGGTTTTGTTCATGTGGGAAATGGACCATCTACCACATGACGCGTGCACATGCGTTGAAGTGCTTTCAACAAGTTGGATATGGGGCAACCAACTATATTGATAGGCAATACAGTGTTGCTGAATACGTAGGCACATATAGCGGGCAGTTGCAGCTATTAGTTGCTGAGCATTATTGGCCGCCGGAACCTTTTAAGATGGTATGTAACAAGGAGTATTTGCGCAAGCTGCAAGTGAATAAGAGAACGTGTATACGGAACCAAATAGATGTTGGTGACACCGTTTATGCGCGTAAATGTGGCATATGCTCGTAGCCAGGACACGACCATCGTAAACGTCCTTCAGGTGGTGTGCGTGGCGGTGGTAATCCAGCTCCTGGTGCAAGTTCGTCGAATGTACCCAACTATCAAGGATACCCCTAGTCTTTTGTTTTGTTTTTTTAATATGTGTCTGTACTTGTGTATGTTGCAATATATATCAAATAAAATTATGTTCCACAATCTTGTTACATCTTATTTTTTAATGTGACGTTTTGATATGGTTTTTCAAATATTAAACTTATTTGTGTTAGTAAAGAAGACCAAGAATGTGGAATAAAAAAATGTACGTATTAAAAAATAAATCTAATATGTAAAGCGTGGTACAACAATACGTTTTATCTATTGTATTGTCGTTCTCAAAAAGCTGAAATGACTGAAGAAAAAGCTGTTTAATTGCAGAATAACTTTAATATGTAAAGCGTGATATAATACTACGTTTTGTTGAGTTGTCATGTCGTTCTGAAAAAGCTGAAAACCATGTGAAAAACTTGTTTTGTTGCAGAATAACTTTAATATGTAAAGCGTGGTATAATACTACGTTTTGTTGAGTTGTCATGTCGTTTAACTTCAATAACTAAAATGCAGTATAATACTACGTTTTGTGTGAACTATTGACTAACAATAACGGGCGCATGCTACTTATGTTCTGCGCTTAACAATAACCAAAGTTTCTCTTTAAGAAAAGTCTGAACAACCTGTTTATGTCCCAAAGTGCTATTGCGGAGAAAAATGCAGTTTGTACAAATGGTGGCCAGATGGTGGACGCTGCTACTGGGCATGTATGAACAAGGAGGACGAGCAACCCGACAAGCCTACATGTGAATTTGAGGTATGGATAGATGAACCATGTAACCAGGAGTACTACAAAGAAAGAATTTATGATCTTCATATTATCTGTACGAGGCAAGCGATATGCGAGCGCCGAACCAACCAAGAAATTGATGAGTTGAAGGCGAAACTCAATGAGGTAGAAGAAGAGAAAAAAAGCTGGAAGACCAACTCTAGTGGTTGGAGCAAATAGTAGTACGCGGTCGTGACTAAACAGTGGCTTGTACGTGTTGAGCATACTAGTGTATCTTTATGTTTCCCTTGTCAAGTGTTTTCATTAGTTCTACTGTTTGTTTTTGTTATGTGTATCGTTAGATTTGCCGTGTTTGTGTTTGTGTTGTCATATTTAAATAAAATTGTTGTTCAAATTCTGTCACAATAACATGTGTCGTTAAACTAGAATTGTTGCCATTATCTACATAATGTATTATTTTCTTCATAGAATTGTTCAAATATTCAACGTATTGGTGTTACTAAAGAACACCAATCTAAAAATTTTAAAAAAAATTATGTGCAAAGCGTGGTATAAGACTACGTTTGTATAGTACTACATTTTATGGAGTTGTCTTGTCAAACTGGAAAAGATGAAAAATATGTGAAAAAAGCTGTTTTCTTGCAGAAAAATTTAATACTTAAAGCGTGGTATAGTACTACGTTTTATGGAGTTGTCTTGTCATTCGGAAAAAGCTAGAAATGCATGTGAAAAAGTTGTTTCCTTGCAGAAAAATATAATATGTAAAGTGCAGTATAATACTACGCTTTGTTGAGTTGTCATGTCGTTTTGAAAAAGCTGAAAACCATGTGATAAAACAATGTCATTTCAGAGAAATTTAATATGCAAAGCATGGTAGAATACTACGTTTTACGTGTATGTAAAGCGTGGTATAATACTACGTTATATGTGAAATCTTGCCTATAAATAACGAGCGCATTCTAGTTATTTTCTGCGCTTAACAACAACCTATAGCAAATATTTCCATAAAACCAAAGTTTCTCTTTAAGAAATGTCTCGACAACCCCTTTATTGCCCAAAGTGCGACTGTGGAATCAAAAGCATGATGTACGATTGTTGGGAAGAAGCTGGATGCCGCTATTGGGCGTGTATGAACATGTTTTATAGGCAACCCGGCATACCTACATGCAATTTTAAGGTATGGATTGATGAACCATGTGAGCAGGAATATTACAAAGACAAGTTGTATCATCTTCATGATGTGTGTACGGGGCAGTGGGACAGAGAGCGCCAATCCAAGCAAGAAATTGCAGAGTTGAAGGCGAAACTCAAGGTGGCGGAAGAAAAGAAAAAAAAATTGGAAAACAAGCTCGTTTGGATGAAGCAGAGAATACTAGGCGGTAGTGACTAAACAATGGCATGTACGTGTTGAGCGTTGTAGTGTATCTTTATGTTTCCTTTGTCCAGTGTTTTCATTAGTTCTACTGTTTGTTTTTGTGTTAGGTTTGCAAGGTTTGTGTTTGTTACCATTATTTACATAATGCACTATTTACACAAAGTAAAAACATAAGTAAATCAATGAATCCCGCGGCATGTGTGCTTCAGTGCTGCTGCTGGCCTGAGTCACATCCCCTGTCGCTCGGGTACACTATCTGGATCATCATTATCAAGCTGCCTCTTTATGTGAGGATGTGCAGCAGCATCGACACTACAGTTGGCAGGATCGGAAGAATAGGTTGTCGGACCGTCAGCAACCTACAAAACAAGTACTAATCTTAGCATGTGAAAAAGTATATTTGTATTGTACGTGTTAAGTCAAAAAATATTTTCTCACTGTGGTCTCGTCGGCCTCCTGAGTATATGCATCCGTGGTGTCCTCATCAAAGCATGTAGTGGCCTCAAAGATGGGCTCGGGACGAAGCCTTCATAAGAAAGTTAAAAATTAATTAATGGCAGCTCATTAAGGAAAAGAAAACAAATTGAAATTTAAAGTAATACAAACATACGCCTGTGGTAGATCCGCATCAACCGCCAGGGATGAGGCATAACTCAACCTGCGTCGGCCATCAACGTCCCGGGTCGGCCGATCCTCAGCTGCGGTAGATGGGCATGCAAAGTACTGGTCTACATCCCCGTCGAATGTACCCGTGATTGACAATGCTCCTGACGGGGTGACCTGCGATGCTGGCAGAGATAGCTGAAGGTTGTACGACGGTATGCTGCTGGAAGGCTCATCTACCTGAGGTATATAACCCGGCTGATCATCTCCAAGATCCTCATCTCCAAAATCCTCATCATGTCCCTCAACAGGTGGGTCGACAGGTGCCTCAACGCCCCCTTGCTGGGGACCACCTCCTCTCCGTCCCCCGTGACCCTTGCGACCCCGTGGGGCGCCCCTACCTCAGGGGCTCCCCTCCCTCGTGCCCTACCCCTGCCTCGTGGGACAGCCCTACCCCGATGGTAGTCCTCTGGTGCCGCATACTGAGCCTCGTGATCCAACCTCGCGCCATCTCTCGCTTGAAACAGGGTCCGACGAGCCAGATCTGCCACCCGTCGGCCATACTCAACGAGTGCAGCACTGTCGGCATGCTGCTACATCTCCTGTCCCAACTGGTAGACCAGGTGATACCCAATAGCCTGTGAAACACTTAAGATATTAAAAAAATAACGCTATATCACAAATATAAGATATTAATAAGCCACAAAAACATACTAGTGACTCGTGCCTCCCGGAGTATGGTCTGTAGCGCTCGCCAAGTACATGAATGGGGTTCCCGATCATCAGTTGGGTGTGACGGCGGTACCATGACGTATACAGATGAATAGTGGCCTCCTGGGTAAATGAAGGTGGTGGCGGAATACGGTCACCTCGCTGCTCCCAAATATGGACCTACTGCTCTAGCCATCCCATAAATATATCGTCCACCCTGACACGGTCATCCCGCTGATAGTGTGTAGGGACCCATGCAGGCTCCCCCGATATAGGCTGGGGATGGTGAAACTAGCGAAGCACACGCTCTGTGGCATGATACTCAACCATATCAAAGAAGATCATCGGGACGGAGGTGCTCCAAAACAGTCGGTCGACTGAGCAATAATCGGGCAGCTGATCTAGCAACTCGTCGTTGTATGGCATCCAGATGAACTACCAAATAATAACATAAAAGTGAGTATGCACAACACAACTCAATTTATAACAAGTAAGAGTAGGTACATATTTACTTGTCCGGCCACCAGCATATCTAACACATCCCTGACAAGGGGGAGATTATGATGAGCATCGGTCTCTCGGTAGTTCCCACGCCGGAGAACCCACCTAGAAGCTAGAGGGAGAAACAAATAAGCCTCACCCGACGCAAGTGGTGGTAGAGGTGGCTGCAATGGCATGATCCGCTGCCAGGCCAAAACCTAAGATAAAAGGTTGACGTAAAATTTATGAGTCATTTCGACCATATAGAATTCGGAGTAATGAATAGAGTATTTAAAAATGTTGTCACCTGTAGAAGGGGCAGAAAACCATGTATGTCCACCTGGAAAAGTATGCTCGCCCGGCACATGCTCCTATACGGGTATGCGAGAACAGCAGCACCCCAGTTGTACAGGGGTAAATCATCTAGCTGCTGCAGATGATGGAGAAAGCGCATACTCACTAGACTTCCCGAAGTGTTCGGGAACAAGATACCCCTGAAAAGTAGGAGCAGCGCCAACCTCGTGTACCGCTCAACATGGAGATCCTCCATCTTGTCGGTAATGTCTGGGTGCAAAAATGCCATATGATCTCTGATGGCTGACAAAGCAACGCGACTGCCCCCTCTCTGTACAGCGCCACCCTGAGGTCTGTAACCAGTATACTGCCCCATCATATCCAAATATTGTCCACGCATCATGGATCTAATGTACTGGGGCAGTGCAACGGCCCGTCTATCTACGCGCTGCCCGTACAAAACCTGAACATCCTCCAGTGTTATGGTGGCCTCTCCAGTGGGCAAGTGAAAAGTGTGCGTCTCCGGTCGCCACCGCTCTACCAAGGCCGTGATGAGAGACCAATCAAGCTGCATCCGCCCAATTTGAAAAATCGTATAGAAGCTCGTAGCCTGTAGGCACGCGACTACGCGGGCATGGAAATGGTGTTCGCCATGAAGTCCCACAAATCGTCAAATCTCTTGGCGCGGAGAGACTAATCCGATAGATGTCCCTCCCATACAAATGAGGACCTATGGTCGCCCTGCAACACTAATAGCTGATCCTCGGTTGGTCCAGGATGCGCAGGCGGAAAGTCCATGTCGTCTACTATAATTTAAAGAAAATTAATTGTGTGTGTTAGTTTAATAAATTAAATAATTATTTTTAAAATTGAACTGAGTAATTATGTATGGGTTCCAGGCTCGATATTTGAGGCCCAGTAGCACCAAGTTATCCTTAATTATTATGCGTGTCAATTTCAATATTTTTAGAATTTTGTTAGTTTAAGGAATTAAATAATTATTTTTAAAATTGGACTGAGTAATTATGTATGGGTTCCAGGTTCGATATCTGAGGTCCGGTAGCACCAAGTTATCCTTAATTATTATGCGTGTCAATTTCAGCATTTTTAGAATTTTGTTAGTTTAATAAATTAAATAATTATTTTTAAAATTGGACTGAGTAATTATCTATGGGTTCCAAACTCGATATTTGAGGCCCGGTAGCACCAACCTATCCTTAATTATTATGCGTGTCAATTTTAACTTTTTTAGAATTTTGTTAGCTTAATAAATTAAATAATTAATTATTTTTAATATTGGACTGAATAATTATGTATGGGTTTCAAGCTCGATATTTGAGGCCCGGTAGCACCAAGTTATCCTTAATTATTATGCGTGTCAATTTCAGTTACCAATGGAATTTTGTTAGTTTACGGAATTAAATTAAAAATTATTGAATTGGACTGAATAATTATGTATGGGTTCCAGGATCGATATTTGACGCCCCGTAGCACCAAGTTATCCTTAATTATTATGCATGTCAATTTCAGCATTTTTACAATTTTGTTAATGTAATAAATTAAATAATTAATTGTTGAATTGGACTGAGTAATTATCTATTAGTTCCAGACTCGATATTTGAGTTAATTTGACAACATATATTAATTTTTTACTTTTGTAAGATTATTTTTATAAATTAAATAATTAATTTTGTAAAGTGTAATTGGATAGAGTTTGCAGTTACTACATACTTAAACTATAGAGACTCTACGCTAAAAGGCTATATATTTTACTACGCTAAAAGGCTCTATATTTTACTACGCTAAAATGCTATATGTTTTACTACGTTAAAAATGCTCTATATTTTACTACGCTAAAAGGTCACTATTACATATAAAACAACAAACATAACATACAAATATGAACAACAAACTAAATAAATAATATTTATTTATTATTTAAGCAAATTAAAACATAACATTAACAATAAAAATTATTTATCAAATTTTAATAATTTTTTGTCCCAAAGCTAATAAATCCGGGTATAAATAAGATACAAATTTAAACACAAACATAACACAAATTAACATGGAAACATATTCAACAATTCAAATATGCATGCACTATACGAGTTTCGACATAAACAAAATCGAAATACCTCGATTTAAGTTTTTTGAAATTGATTCAAATCGAATTTTTGCACCCGAATGAAGGAATCCAAAGCTTGTCTTGTGTGCAGGACCTACACTCTTTGCTTTTTGGGTGACGGGTGGGGCCCAAATTTTTTTTTAAATTTTGACGGGGGTGGGGGGGACCAGCAGGGGTGGGTGTTTTTTAATGGAGATAACGTTCTGTCGTTGTCTTGGGGAAGAAGAAGGGCTTTATTTTATTAAAGGAAAACGCAGTATAATACTGCATTTTCCTTAAACGCGGTATAATACTGTGTTTTTCTTAAATGCAGTATTGTACTGCGTTTCCCTTTAATTAAATATAGGTGGGACCAATATTAATAGGGAAGCGTAGTATTGTACTGCGTTTTTTTAACGGCTAACTTTCCATTAAAGTTAGTATCAGAGTATAATACTGTGTTTTAGTTATTTATAAAAAAAAAATTTAGTAGTAGAAATGTATTTTTTGCCCAAAAAGGCATTAGGAAAGTTTCGGACTCCGTCTTATTTGTTCCAGAGATTCGACGAAACTTAGTATCTATGTCTGTTCTTCTAGATTTAGATTTTAATTTGAACTTTTGTCGCAGTGGTCTTAGAATTACTCAGGACAATGTTTTTTATGGTTTTGGACATCGTTATGATGGTTTTATTGTGTTAGATTGTAATCCTTCTACGTATAACTATTATATTGGTCGTTGTGTGATGGCATGTTATTCTAGTAACAATGATGTTGATGTTATTACATGGCATGCAAGATTAGATCACATAGGGCAGGATCGAATGAATAGATTGGCTAAGGAAGGACATCTAGGTCCTTTCTCTAAAATTGAAATGCCAACTTGTGAAAATTATCTTGCGGGAAAGATTACACGTAAACCATTTGGAAAGGCTAAGAGAGCTCATTTTCCATTGCAATTAATCCATTCTAATATCTGTGGTCCAATGAATGTGAGGGCTAGGTCTGGTGCTTTATATTTCATTACGTCCATTGATGATTTCACACGCTTTGGTTATGTCTATTTGATATCTCATAAATCTGAAGCACTTGAATGCTTTAAGAAATATGTGAATGAAGTTGAGAATCAATTAGACAAAAGGATTAAGACTTTAAGAATCGATAGAGGGCGTGAATATCTTTCAAAAGAATTTGAAGGATTGTGCAATGAAAAGGGAATCACCAGACAGTTAACTATTCCATACACACCTCAACAAAATGGTGTAACAAAAAAGAGGAACATAACACTTCTAGACATGATAAGGTCCATGATGGCGGAGGCAAATTTACCTATCTCCTTTTGGGGAGATGCGTTATTGACTGCAACTTATATATTGAACAAAGTGCCTTCTAAATCAGTTTCTTCCACTCCTTATGAGCTACGGACTGGTCATAAACCAAACTTAAAGGATTTACGACCTTGGGGTTGTGCTGCATATGTAAAAGATTCTTTTAGTAAGATTGGTAAATTAGATCCAAAAGGAAAGAAATATATCTTTATAAGATATTCAGAACACTCCAAAGGGTATGTGTTCATTGGTGAATTAGAGGATGGAAGTGTTACTGAGATTGAATCGCGAGATGTCACTTTTTTGGAAAATGATTTTTCCAAAGAAGGGCGAGGTAAAGAATGGAGAGCCTCTTTATGAAATGTTGAACTCAGATAGTCAGCAAGTGTCTTCTGACACAGTTGATAATCAAATTGATCAAGATCTTATTCTTGATCCGAGTGGGAGTGGGAGTGGGAACTCTCAATCCCGAAATTCTTCTAACAAACCTGAATTTCAACTACGAAAGAGTGCCAGGAATAATATACCCAAACGTACTTATGAAATTGAAGATTATATTTTCTTGGTATCTCCCATAGAAATGGATGAGCCAAAGTCTGTGACTGAGGCTTTATCGAGCCCTGGAAAAGATGAGTGGATAAAAGCAATGAAAGAAGAATTAGAGTCCATGAAAACCAACAAAGTCTGGGATCTAGTTGATCTTCTGCCTGGGCGTAGAGCCATTGGGAACAAATGGGTTCTCAAAGTTAAACACAAAGTAGATGGGTCAATAGAAAGATACAAGGCACGATTGGTGGCAAAAGGCTTTACTTAAGAAGCTGGAATAGATTATGAGGAAACATTTTCACCAGTTGTGAAGTTTACCTCAAGTCGTTTACTTTTGGCTATTGTTGCACGTTTGGATTTGGAATTACATCAAATGGACGTGAAGATAGCTTTTCTCAATGGAGAACTGAACGAAGAAATCTACATGGAACAGCATGTAGGCTTCATCGTTAAAGGCCAAGAAAAGAAGGTCTGTAAATTGAAAAGATCTATTTATGATCTGAAGCAATCTTTAAGGCAATGTTATTTGAGATTTCATAAGGAAATGATCTCATATGATTTCACCATGATCGATGAAGTCCATTGCATTTATGTGAAGAAGTCTAATGGGATGTTTGTAATTCTTTTTCTTTATGTGGATGATATTTTATTGGCCGAAAATAATTTGGAGTATTTGAAAACTATCAAGTCATGGCTTTCAAAGTCATTTGACATGAAAGATATAGGCGAGGCAGACTATATCCTTGGAGTTAAGATCCAAAGAGACCGTCCCAAAAAGTTATTGAATCTATCTCAAGAAACTTATATAAAGAAAATTTTGGAACGTTTTCGCATGAATGGTTGCAAATCCATGGATACTCCTATAGCAAGAGGTGAAACTTTAAGCCTTGAAATGTGTCCCACGACTGAAAATAAAAAGGAAGACACGTCTCGAGTTCCATAGTCAAGTGTTGTCGGGAGCTTGATGTACGTTATGATGTGTACTCGCCCAGACATTTGTTATGTCGTAGGTCTGGTTAGCAGGTATCAATCCAATCCTGGAAGAGATCATTGGAAAGCTATAAAGAGAATTTTCAGATACCTGAATGGAACTGCAAATTATTCACTATGTTATAGTGGAAATGAATTATACTTGAGAGGATATACAGATGCTGATTGGGCTGGTGATCGGAATGATAGAAAATCAACATCCAGTTATGCCTTCTTACTTAATGGTGGTGCTATATCATGGAAAAGTAAGAAACAAACCTGTACAGCCCTTTCAACAATGGAAGCTGAGTTCGTAGCTTGTGCGTCTGCAGTATAAGAAGTTGTTTGGTTGAAGAGGTTCTTTGAGCATTTGGATATTGCAAAGAACTCTCAGGGTGCCATGACTCTATATTGTGATAGTCAAACGGCTATTGCATGTACAAAAGATCCAAAGTATCATAGCAAGACCAAACATATTGACATCAAGTATAACTTTGTAAGAGATATGGTAGCAAGTGGAGAGATAAATTTACAGTACATTCCTACGCGAAGCATGATAGCTGATCCTTTTAGAAAGGCGACATCTAGAGACCTATTTGAGAAACATGTTATGGATCTAGGTTTGCGAAGGACATGAATATTTTTATGTATTGTAAAATGACTTTAATATTATAATATACTCATCAATATTTGACTCCTGAATTTGTGCTTATATCTCGTATGCATGAGATGAATATTTTATTGATAAAGTGTGTCGAACAAGTCGCGAGATTGGTTCTCTCACACAAGCAATTGCCTCTTACGTTAGGAATCGTGAAGAGATGAGACCTTATGGAACCTTGGATAATGTGAGGTTATATTTACTTGTAGAGGTCGGTCTTGACAACTAATCATACTTACAAATTTCGCTATTCGATTATGACTTGTTTTGTAAGCCAGATGGATGTTTCTCTAAGAAGATGGTTTGAGGATTATTGAAGTGAGAAACTTGGGTAGACATATGGAGGAGTATAGACCAAGATCTGTACGGTGTTGAACGATTAAAATAATTAAGCACACGCGCGATAAGGTGAGAACACTGTAACATGTGTTTCATACCACATGTGCTATCGACCATGGGATAATGGAATAATGAATCCCTGTTTCTTCATTGTGTGAGATCCCAAAGAAGTTATATCAACTTTTATTAGAATACCCTTTGACCTTTTACTGTCTCTTGAAGTGCCAATCAGTGTTACTACTTTAGCATGTCACTAATAGCCATGAGTGATTCGGCAATGCAGTGCATGTCTAGGAAAGTAGTTGATTTGGAATGGAAAGTTTCGAGTAGAAAGGGAAGACGACTAAAATTTAGATTTAACATGTATTAATAGGTTGACCATTACACTTACCATGAAGGTATTGGGTATAATCGTGGATACAAAGTTAAACATGAACTCGAGTTCGCCTCTTTTTCGAGGATGAGGGATCGGATAACTAGCTACTAGAATAGCCAACAATGTCTGGCGTATTGCGAGTAACAATAAGATCCTCATGGTAGTAGTAAATCATTTTCACATGTGATTGGATTTCTACATAAAGCTATTAAACAACCTTAAAAGGATTAAGAATATTATGGCTCTTAACGCTCGCAGGTCGCACGAACTATTTGCCGGTATGAATTATGTGTGTTGCTTTCACGGTAGTTACTAGTTTGGATCTAGTCCACCTGTGCGAAGTGGGATATGTTAGATATAAGGTTTGGGTCATGGGTCACCCATGTGGACTGACCCGACCCATTTTAAAAAGAGATAAAACCTAAGGAGGTTACACGTAGGTTTTATAACTCCTAAAACTACAGCACGTTTTCTTTTGAGAGACGTGAGAACGTGGAGTGGTGGTTTTCATCGGTAGTTCTCCCCACCTCCTCTTCTCTATATAGTTCTCTTCATTACAGAGATTCGGTAGTGCAAAACACTGAAAAGGAAGAACACAATGAACTTTAGGCATTTAGTTTGTGAACAAAAACTTTATTTCCTGGAGATTCAGAATACGATTTGGGGCAATTCTTTTGGTGGTAAGTTAAACGGTTTCCGCTGCATCAATAAGGTACACAATTCGTTGTTCTCTCCCCTCGGTTTAATTGATTCCTAGTTTGTGACTGAAAGATTGAAGAACTAAATCTGCATAAAAAAGGTTACAGTATTAGGTGATCATTTTTTCTTGTGTATATTGTTAGAACGAGAATCGAGTAACGAAGATATTAGAATATTTTTTCTGTTATGTACTTTCTATGGAATAACCCACTATTAACAGACGTTGCTCTTTGTTCGATTTATCTTTTGTCTCGTTTTGATGGGAATTCTCTTATTTGGGAATCAAGAGGAAACCCGATGAAACTAATTGTATTTTCTGTTAATATAGATAAATATTTTGTTGAGGTGGACAAGTTTAAAATAACCTAGATGCTTATCAAAATAAATTCAGATTCCTTCTTGGTCCATGTTATTACCAATTTTTTTTAAAAAAACAAAAGGGGCCATGTAAGTAGCACTCCACTAAAAGGGTATATACAAAGAGGAATAGTTGTATATGGGGTACAAATAAGGGATCATCACTTTACTGTGCAAGCAATTACTACAAATAGTTTATTATTTTCCTCCCTTTCCCATCTCTTTTCTTGCTTGATTTTTCAGTTAGTAAGTGAATTTTTTGTCTCTATAAAATAAATTCGACTAATGCGTAGCTTTGGTGGGTTCATGTAGTAATATTATGATGAATGGAATGTGAAGAATTTAAAATATATTTATCATACACTTCTACTAGTATTAGCTACAAGGCAAAAAAAAAAGTTTAATTGTTATCATAGTATTGTGATAAAAATTTAACTTTTTGGAGTGTAATAACAACTATGGGGGTGGGAAGGTGAAAAAATGGAAATAAAGAACAGCACAAGAGTGAAACTAAAAACTATGGCATGAACTTTTTTTTTTTTTAATTTGATTCTGTCTAAACATGGAAACTTGGCATTGTTTGTTCTTTTATTCTTTTTTACTTTGAATTTTGTTTTCCTTAAAAAATTGAAAACTTGAGATAACGAATCACATCTTATATCACGCGTATAAAAATCAGATTTCAAATAAAAAGAAAGAAATTCAAAAGTACAACATGAATTTTTTTAGTTCAATTCTGTCTTTAAACACGAAAATTTGGTATTGTTTGTTCTTATATTTTTTCCTACTTTTATTAATTCATTTTTCTACTTTGATTAGTTTCGTTTTTCTTTTATACATCTTATATTGTATGTGTAAAAATTGGATTTCAAATAAAAAGAAGGAAATCAAATAACAAGATGTCCATTAAAAAATTATTTACTCAAAAGCATATAAATTAATTTATACATCGGAATTACTATTTGAGAAAAGTTAACCAAATATATCTGCTACAATGTAATATAATAAAAATATTACTATGCTATTTATAAAATTACTAGAAACGGTTAATACAGTTCTAAAATTAATAGAAAATAATTAACTTTGCCTTCTATTGTCTTTTTTTGAACTGGAAAAGATACTTATATTATATCATAACATAGGTAGGGCTAGAGCCCGTTAACATTGTCACTAGTACATATGCCTTCATAACCTAACATTATGCCTCGTAAGGCACTATCATTCCCAAGAGCATTCATACGACCACATTGGTCACTAGAACAGTTCCTAGCATATATATATCCAATCTGATCCTTGTCATATACATCTACAGCAAATTCAGATGGCAAAATAAGGGTACATAATTTATTGTAGCTAGTTTGCGTTAATGCTGCATTTGGCAAAAGATGTGTCACCATATTCCCTTCGCGGAAGCTATGCTTCAATGATATTGTCCCCTGCCTGGATGCCTCCTCCATTAACAACCTGCATTCGTAAATTAAATTATTGTTAGTAGGGTAATCTTCACTAATGACGCGTATGACCTCTGTGGCGTCAGTTTCAACTTCTACTGGAAATGCATGCCGAAGAGCTTGGAATTCCGTTTGTATTGGTAAGGTTGCTTGGATTTTCTTTAAAAATCTTGTCTTCCATGTCCCCTTGTAGTCACGAACTACTCCACTGATGCCCCTTTCCAGATAGTTACTTTTGAATGCACCATCTATATTTATCTTGAACCAAACTTTCAGTGGCCATTCCCATTTGACATCAATCTGTTTCACATTGTTGTAAGTAGTGTTGTTGCTTGTAAGCAATGTGTATTCAATTGTTTGTTCAATAATTTTTTTAACAAAGATGTGAGATATTTGGTTGTTGATGTTATTATGGTTTCTGTTGTTCCAAATGCCCCAAAGAACAAATGGTAGCACATCTTTCCATCCTACATGTGCCAAAGAAAGTTTTGGAGTTGTGTTTAGTAGTAATTCCAGCCAGTCATTAGCCGTCCCATTATTGTTAGTGGACACTCCTAGAGTTTGCCATAAAGTCCGAGCTATGTGGCATTCCCAGAAGATGTGGTATATGAATTCATTGTTGGCCTTACATATAGGGCATGTTGGATCAATACTAATACCAATGTTAGCAAGGTAGCCTCTTGTTGGGAGTCTCTTATGGTAGAGTTTTCAAATGAAAAACTTAATCTTGTTAGGGCAATGTAGCTCCCAAATCCACTTAAAGGTGTGTGTATGGGGTTTTTGGTCATCTATTAGCTTATAGGAAGAAGATGTTGTGAATATACCACTAGGGTTAAGACTCCAAATGAGATCGTTTGAGTGATTACTTTGGCAATCTCGATCGAGTGCATGTATACTGTTTATGACTAGTTGAGGGAGATTAAAAGAAATTTTTTCTAAGTCCCAACCTTGGTTATCCCAGATATCACTAATAGTTAACTTGTCCTCATTTTTATTCAAAGGCCCTGAAATAACATTACGAAGACTTTTAATATTTGGAATCCAATTTGCGTCTCAAATATTCATATGTGAATGTCTATTTACTAGCCACCTAATGCCCTTATGGCATATGGTCCAACCTGTTAGGAAGCTTTTCCAAGTGATTGAGGAGCCATTTATTCTCTTGCTTTTTCCATAAACGCTAATGAGTATTTTAGCCCATAAGGAGTTTGTATTAGTAAGAATTCTCCATGCCAAGCCTGTTAGGAGGGCTAGGTTTTTTGATTTAGCTTTCTTGATGCCCAAACCTCTATTAAGCTTAGTGTTTATGACTGTATTCCAGCCAATTAGATGTAGTTTCTTCTTATCCCTCGTAGTCTCCATAGGAAGTCTCTTTGTATCTTGTCTATTTCTTGAAGTGTTTTTATGGGTAGGAGGCTTATTTGCATAAGGTGGTTTGGCAGTGTATTTAGAGTAGAGGTTATTAAGGTGCATCTCCCCGCCATACTGAGTCACTTAGCGTTTCAGGTGTTTAATCTAGCACGCATTTTATCAAGTAATGGTTGGCAATCCTTATGCCTAGGGTAGTTGTTTAATATTGGAAACCCTAGGTAATTACCAAAAGTATTACTGATGGTAATCCCATGCATGTTGGTAGCCATGTCCTTTGTGTGTTTATTGCAACTCCTAGACATGACCAATTTAGATTTGTGTTTATTGATGTTTAGGCCGGATACATTACTAAAATCCTTGATGCATCTATTAATAGTATTAAAAGTTTTCTGCTTAGCTTCACCCATAAGAGTTAAATCATCTGCAAAAAAACAAATGAGATAGGGGTGGCGTCCTATGATTAAGTTTTATAGGCACCCATTTCCTTATATATACTTGGTGGTTGATATTTTTGGAGAGCATATCCATACAAAATATGAATATGTAGGGTGACATGGGGTCCCCTTGTCTAATCCCCCGTGTCGAAGTGAACTCCTTAGTTTTGTTACTATTGACTAAAATCGAAATTGTACTTGTAGTAATGCAACTAAGGATAAGGTCACGAATTTTTCTTGGAAATTTGAAAAATCTAAGTGTCTGATAGGACCATTCCAATTTATCGAACGCTTTTTTCAAGTCAAGCTTTAGTATAAAATTTTCCTTTCCTTTGGCTAAGTTAAACTTTTTTAGAACTTCTTGGATGATGATAGCATTGTCACTAGCTCTCCTACCCTTTATAAAGCTAGCTTGTTCGATATTGATCAATTGGTTAAGAAAAGGCTTGATTTCGTTGGCGATCACCTTAGTGATCACCTTATAGATCATGTTGCAAAGACTTATTGGTCTAAAGTTCCTCGGGGTATTAGCATTTTTAATTTTCAGAATTAGGCAAATATAGGTCTTGTTGACCTCCTGGGGCATCGTTGAAGTTTTAAAAATGTTTTGGCAAAGATTGATTACCTTGCTTCCCAATATGTGCCAAATCTTTGGAAAAAGAATGGGTGTAATCCATCAGGACCTGGTGCCTTATATGGCTTGAAAGAAAAAACGATTTTTCTAATTTCTTGATTTGTTAAAGGCCTGTCTAGGAACGAGAGATCGGTTGAAATGAAATTAGCAACATCATTTTTATTGAATTTCCAGTCAGACCTATCATGAGATGTTGTAAAAATCTTAGAGAAGTACTGTGTTACATGGTTTATTATGGAGGATTGGTCTTCGATCCAATTTCCTGAGTCGTCTTTAAAGAACACAATATTGTTTCTTCTCCTCCTATTAATAGCTTTTATATAAAAAAAAACCTAATATTAGCATCCCCTTCGTTTAACCAGTTAACTCTAGACCGAATTTTCCATTAATCTTCTTCCAGATTTAGAATTGTATTATATTCCTCAATTAGACTAGTTTCTAGGTCTTTAAGAAAATAACTGGTCTGGTAGTTAGGAGATTTTTGAATCCCATCAATTCTTTTTAGGAGCTTTCTTTTCCTTGAAAAAATATTTCCAAAGGTCATATTTTTCCAATGATTCAGTCCTTCCCATTAGGTCTTTATTTTTCTAGCTAGTAGTAACAAGCCGGCTAAAATCTGGATGTGTGCACCAATATGTCTCTATTCTAAAAGGTCTGTCCTTATTGGAATTTATTCTATTATTAAGGTTAACAAGTATAGGATTATGATCTGAATGGATTTTTGGGAGGTGAGTTATGGTTACGTTGACATAAGCTTGTAACCATTCATCATTTGATTAAATCCTATCTAGCCTTTCCATTATCAGACCCTTTTTTTCCTACGATGGTTTGACCAGGTGTACTTACACCCTTTAAACCCCAAATCAACTAGGTTACAATAGTTTAGGCAATCTATTAAGGAATTTGCTCTTTTCTGGTTTACATTCCTACCCCCATATTTATCACTAGTATTAATAACTTCATTGAAATCACTTCCCACTAACCAAGGGCCTTTGTAGTGGTCATAGATGCTTTTTAGATTATCCTATAACATACACCTATAATGAACATCAGACTAGCATAAATTGCAGTAAATAACCACGACAAGTTTTTAGGTTTTACCTCAATCATTGCATGGATGGCTTGCCCATTTTTAGTGAAGTTGTTGACTGTTACTACTTCATTATTCCACAGAATTACAAACCCTCCACTCTGGCCTACTGATGGAACCTCTATCATCTCAGTAAAGCTAAATGCCACAAGGATAGATAAGTGGCTCTCCATTTTTGTTTCCAAGAGTGCAACAAAACAAGGTCTGTGGGTGTCCATGAGTTCTCTAAAATTCCTACTGAAGTTTGCATTATTTGCACCTCTAATGTTCCAAATTATAATGTTGTTAGGCCGATGCATGGGGATGTTATTGGGTGAGTTGTTGTTTGGAATCATCCTGAGTGAGGGAACTAAGATCACTACATTCTTCCTCACAGTTAGGTCCTGTGGAGGTCGAATATCCAATGAGCATTTGTACAGTGTTACTGGGCAACTGAAGATAGACTTCTTGTCTAGCATCTCCCTGAATATGAATATTTTTACCTCCCTTAGGCTTGAAAAAGCCACTGCTGGCTCCCCCAAGTGTGACAAGTTTTCCATCTCCTCTCCTTCCTCCTGTATCCCTTCTTGGTTTGGCATGTTTTGTACTGGTACTTGCTCGTCAATTGGATCTGGTTGTGGGTCGTGTTGTTGGTTGTGCATTGCCTGGGCAAACCATTGTGTGAACACTGGATTCAGGAGCATTAGATCTTCTGGAGCAAAAAATGGAAGATTCAGTTGTGGGTTTTAGAGTATTTGTTGGTTGGGGTTCTGTGGAATGTTCCACATTTGTTGCATGCTGTTGACTAGGTTTTGATTCATTGATGGGGTTGGTGGTTGGAGAATGTTGTTCATCCACATTTGATTTACGTAATTGTTAATGGCTAAGCTCATCCCCTCGAAGATCAACTGGGCTAGGAAGTGAGTGTTCTGGATGATGAGAATGGATTCCTGCTCATTGATCTCTATATTGAAGGATACTACATGCCCCTGTAGCCCTAGTTCCACCCACAATTGTGGTATGTGGTTGGGTGGGCTTGGTGGCTGAGCATAGATCACCGGATTTGAGGAGAATTGAGGTGGAAAATTTGGTAGGTTGTTCACGATTGGATTTCGAGAGAGATGAATCAGTTGTATCAAACGATATCTTCTCCTTAGTGTTAGTGGAGATCTTTCCATTTTGGTAAGCTTGTGTGTTTATAGGAGGAGTGATAGGAAGGTGATTGGGGGGGTCGTTAATTATTGATTCTATTCGTATAGCGTGGGCAGACTGTTGCGTGGGGTATTTATCAAAATCTTGCATGGATATACCTTCCGCCATTTGTCTGCTTTTGTGTTCCAAGTGTTTTAGAGATGATTGGTCGTGAGGGTTGGGACATGCATGCTGAGTAGGAGTGTTATTATTAATAGTTATGTAATTATTATTAGTAGAGTAATTGATTACTTTTTTGCTTGCCGGATTGGTGGTTATAGGGGTGATATCCAATTCCATAGCATTAAGCAAAAGATTTTCTTCCCTAATCAAGCCTGAAATTGGTGCCACGTCTGTGACATTTGTAAGGATGACAGCTTGTTCCTCATGAAAAATGTTTGTTTTTTGTTTTCCTGTTTTCCAAAAACCTTGTGTTGTTTCACTGGTTTAGCTAAACTGCTTTCACCTTCATCATTCTGTTTAGCAACTTGATTTTTGTTAGTAAATATTTGTTCATTATTAAGATCAGATTGTAGTGTGCTAGGTAAGTTATTTGGAATATTAGTTAATATCTGTTTGTTAATATAACTTAAAGGCTGAGTATTTAGATACTTACCTGACACAACATCATACGTTTGAACATTTATACTTGGGGATATGTTTGCACTAATGTAACGATCCGACCGGTAGTTTTGAGTTTTTGCATTTCGCTATCCAGTTCTCGGGCATGACTTGCCCCGTGTAATGCAATATGACTTATGTAAATCGTTGGTATTGGGTTTCAGGTTAATTAGAATTTAATTTGGAAGAACAGTCTCAGTTGAAAGCTTAGAATTTAAAAGGTTTGACCAATATTTAACTTGTTTGTATATGAACTCGGATTGGAATTTTTATGATTTGATTAGCTCCGTTAGGTGATTTGAGACTTAGGAGCGTGATCGGAATGCATTTTGGAAGTCCGTGGAAGGTTTAGGCTTGAATTGGCGAAATTGAGATTTCGGCGTTTTCCGGTTGATAGGTGATATTTTGATATAAAGGTCGGAATGAAATTCCGAGAGTTGCAGTAGCTTCGTTGTGTCATTTGGGATGTGTGTGCAAAATTTCAGGTCATTCGGACGAGGCTTGACAGACTTTCTGATCGAAAGCATAATTTAAGAGTTCTTAAGCTTGAATCCGAAGTTGATTTAGTGTTTTGATGTTGTTTTGTGTGATTCGAAAGCTCGACAAGGTGTTAATGATGTTATGGGAGGTGTTGGTATGTTTGGGTTGAGGTTTGAGGGCCTCGGGTGAGTTTTGAGCGAGTTCGGACATTCCTGAACTTAGAAAATGGATAGGGGCAGAAGTTTTAGTGTTGGGCGTGGTGGATTTAGTGCTGGGCGCGGTGGTTTAGTGTTGGGCGCGGAAAATGGTCCGCGGGTCATGAAGATCCACAGGTCGTTGGTCCAACTTTGAAAGCATATATCGTTTGATCTACAAGGAATTTTGAGATGATTCAAAAACGAAAGTTGTAGCCCTCCGTGTCAAGTTTCCAAAATATTAAAGATATTACAATTTGGACATCTGTAGCAAAAGATATGGCCAAAATACTAAAGCCTGTCACTGCAGAGGAAAGCTGTGCGGCCGCGGTCGTTTTTGTGCGGACCGCACTGGTTTGTGCGGACTGCGGTCGGTTTTGTGCAGCCCGCGGAGGGTGAAATCTGAGGGGTACTCTATAAATACGAGGTTTTGGGTTTTATTTGATATTTTGACCAAGAGAGCTCGGATTTTGGCGATTTTTCAAAAGTTTTTCAAGAAATTCATTGGGGTAAGTGATTTTAACTCAGATTTGGCTAGAATACATGAATCTATCACTGAATTCATTATTTAATTCGTGATTTGGGATGGAATTTGGGAAGAAAATTGTCAAATCTTTCAAAAATGTAAATGATGATTTGAAGGACCAAATGATATCGGAATTGGATAATTTTGGTATGGTTAGACTCGTGAGGGTATGAGGATTCTGAAAATGTAAATTTTAACCGATTCCAAGACGTGGGCCCGGGGCTCGGGTTTTGATAATTTCGGGATTTTTGATATTTTTCAAATGTTTTCGCTTGGGCTTCGTTCCCTTGGCATATTGTGACGTATACGTTTTGATTTTGGATAGATTCGACGCGCGTGGAGGCCAATTCGAGGGGCAAAGACATCGCGAGCTAGAGAATTAGCCGGTCCGAGGTGAGTAATGATTGTAAATGATGTCCTGAGGGTTTGAAACCCGCATTTGCACATCGTAGTGCTATATTGAGGTGAGACACGCGCTGGATGATGAGCGTGGGGTCTTTTACTACTGGGGATTGTGACTTGGTCCGTCCCGATTGATGATTTTATCGCGTATTTGACTGAAATTCATTTGTTATCATCATGATTTGGGTTGATTGCCATATTTGGGCTTCGTGCCAACTATTTGAACCCTTCGGGGATTTTTATCACTGTTTCCTCACTGCTTGACTTATTATTTGAACTCAGTCCTGTTGATATCTACTGTTTTACAAACTCAGCCACTTTTACTCAGATTTGAAACTTAAATGATATTTTTACATCATGTTTTGGGCTGAGAATTACTGTTTTACTAATGCCCAAGGGGCTTGTGATGATTTTTGGACTGAGTAAGGTCGGGGGCCATATGTGAGGATATGGTGAGTGATATGAGACCGAGGGCAAAGATACTTTATATGCCACGGGTGGCTTGAGTGATGTGAGGCCGAGTGATGTGAGGCCGAGTGCCGAGTGATGATGCCATGAGGTGGCTTGATATAGCGCTTGGGCCGTAAGGGGCCCCTCCGGAGTCTGCACAACCACAGTGAGCGTGGGTACCCATTGTTCTGAGTGATTGATACTATGCCCGAGGGGCTGATATGAGTGATTGTGAGGTAGCCCAAGGGGCTGATAATATTCTGATAGTGAGCCCGAGGGGCTGTTACTGTTGAGATTGAGCCCGAGGGGCGGTTTGTAGTACATGTTTTGCCCGAGGGGCTGTTTACATTTCTATCATTTTTGTTACTCACTTGTAAACTACTTGTTTTACTGGTTGGAAAAATGGATTTTTACTTGATTTCTCACTGCTTTACTGTTTAAAGTGATTTTACTGCTTTAGTATGGAATGCCTTGTGTTTTTACGTGATTTCTTGCCTTCAGTCTTTATTTATTATTATTACTCACTGAGTCGGAGTACTCACAATACTCCCTGCACCGTTTGTGCAGATTCAGGCATAGCAGAGTCCGCACCTGAGCGCTGATTCCTTTCAGGCTAGGCAGTGATTTGGAGTTACGAGGTAGTTGTTGACGTTCGTAGCCCCTTGTCCCTCTTATCCTCTATCATTTATGTTTTTTTTTCAAACTGTTGTATCGGATTCCGTACTTTGTAGATCTATAGAAGATTCTGTAGTAGCTCATGACTTGTGACACCCCGGTTTGGGCTGTGTCGGGATGGTTTCCACTGTTGTTATCGTTAAAGGTTTCGCAATTTATGAATATTATATTATATGTTATTACTGTTTATGATGATTAACTGTTTAAAAGAGGTGTTCCATTTTGATATAGCTGGCCTTGTCTTCACGAGAGGCGCCATCACGGCCGGGTTCGAGGATTGGGTCGTGACAAGTTGGTATCAGAGCCTAGGTTACATAGGTCTCACAAGTCATGAGCAGGCTTAGTAGAGTCTTGCGGATCGGTACGGAGACGTCTGTATTTATCCTCGAGAGGCTGCAAAACCTTTAGGAAAACTTCATATTCTTGAATTCTTATCGTGCGTCCTTGATTCAGCTTGAAATATAACTCTTTGAATTTCTTCCACGCGTTCGTATGCGCTCATGAGCGCTCAGTATCAGATGTGCATCAATGGCTTGTGATTCCCTGATCGAGGGGTGAGATATGATCTCGGTGAGTTGATGTTGGGCCAGTCTGGAGGACTTGAGGTCGGATCTTTGCCTATAGCTTAAGCACCGAGGTACTGATTGTGTGAGCAAGTGATTTTGAATTTATATGTTCGGTATTTTTTCCTATTAGTGGAAGTGACGGCTGGATGGCTATGTAATGAGAATGTTAGTGTTGTGAGGTGTATTCGTATGATTTGGAAGTGACGACGAAGGTCTGCTAAAGGATAGAAGAACTATTAGGTGCTTGAATTCCATCTTGATTCGAGATATAGCCCCGAGTTATGGGCGTGTGAAGGATCTTTTCATGTTCCCAATTGTGAGTGAAGTAAATTTCATGTTGCGGTATGAGTTCAGACTTAGGAAGACTAAGTGACTGCGTACAGTTTATGACGGTGGAAGGTATACAGAAATGTTAGTTAGAGGCAAAGCAGGTGGGTTGTCTCTTACGAAATGTTCTGAGGTTGTACGATCCTTATGTGTCTATTAGAAGATCTCATTTGCGAGTGAAGGATATGTGTTGCAATTTAAATTGGGTCGATTAGAGAGTGGGTGTAACCGTTGCGAGAGTGGAAAGCGAGATTTGCAGAAGAGTTAAAATTCTAGATGATCTGTGTTTTCATAGGCTTATAAAAGATTTGAGTTTAATCTCACTATGGTATCATGGCATCAATAGAGTATAATCGTTATGATTTATTGAGTGTGTGCTGATCTATGGCTTCGAGCCAAGTGGGGGAGTCTGCTATTGATTAGGTGATTACACGGTTAGGTGCTATGTTAGTTCCAGTTTGAGGCATGCTGGTGAATCAGTTATGGCTTGCGGAAATTGAGACCGATGATGGCTCGAGTAAAGGAAAATTTTGACGAAGATTATATTATGCTTCATAGGTGTGTGAGAATAACGGGATGTCTTAAGTTGTTATTGGTAAGAAGGCTCGGTGCATAAAGCAGGAAGTTGCTTGGTTGTATTGGGATGAGGTTACATTCTGCAGTGTCGGAGTGCCAATGAGGCACGGGTTGTTCGGTTCATTTGATCAAACTAATTGTAGTTTGAATAGAGTGAATGACTCTCGAGAATGGTTCTAATGTCTTAAAGATTCTACATGTAGCAATTGGGTATTTTAAAGTTGTATATGTGGTTAGGAACTGAGTTTTCATTTGGAAGATGTCAAGACTTATGGTACTTTCTACATTAACTATGGGATTCTATATATCAGTATTAGGAAGGTAATGGTTCTAGATTTGCAGGAAGCCCCTTCGGGGTAGGTATTTTGAACATGGTGCTTTTGAAAACATTTAAGAGAGTACTCAGCGGCTTATAAGCCTTAGACAGTGTGGTTTCATGCTTGGGTCTCGCGTGGTGAGTCTAGGTTGAGGAATTATGGCGTTGTAGCAAGAAGAAGTGTCAAGCTAACGATAGATCAGAAGGAAACTCGAATAGATGGGATAGCGTGGTAGTAGGCCAGATCGGTATGGTAAGGATATGATTAGTTCCTTGGGTGTCTTCGAGGTAACGAGTCTCTGCAGGTGTTTCGCGGCAATTCTTTTGGGTTTTAGTGACCTGCGTAGCTCAGTTGAGTTAGTGTTGTGCAAAAGGAATTCGGGGAGTTCTAGATGGTTTCCACCACAATTAGAGAGGTATATTTTTCCTATTGGCATGAGGAGCATGGGATGCATAGTGATTTCCTTCTAGATGGGATCAATGGAAAGTTCTTGACTAGTGGAGTACGTAGATGTTTGTGGCTCAGAAGGGAGATAAAGTTCTCATGTTATCCTAGGATGGTATGGTATATGCGGTGTGTTGTGGAGGATTGAGATTTGCGTGTGTAAGGTTACAGTTCAGTCTTGAACGGAAAGTCATAAAATTCTTAGGCAGCACAGGCAGTTTCAGATGATTAGAGAAAGGAGCTTCAGATGATTAGGGGGATGATCTCCAGATGATTAAGGAAATGGTATTGCTAAATGGGAGTGATTTGACTAGGGTATATGTTTCAGAAGAGGCAATGTGATTAAGTTGATGGTGCTTCGGTAGAATTGCGACGCTTTCTTGTTAGGTCGACTGCTGACATTCAAGCTATGTTGTGGTTGTAAGTCGTGTGTATCGGCACTGTTTAGTGACTATCGGGGTTTGGAGACCCGAGCGGATCTTTTGTGCTTGGCATGTTAGATTCTGGATGGGATACTAGGTTCAGACTGGTTGTCTCCGTGTTGTGTCATTCTGGACTATTGCGCTAAGGCAGCACTGTTGGCTATGCCAAAAATGCCACGGATTGAGTGGCGAGGTCCGTAGGATTATGCCCTAGTGGAGTGGTTTTATATTTTGAAGACCCAGCGGACGGCTGGGAAGGATTGTCTTTCTTATTTGGGTTTTCGTGATGGATGTCAGTGTAGAGGCTTCTACCATTAATTCAGTTCTGGTGGTGAGGGACTTTTCGGATGTGTTTCTTGTGGCCGGGCATATCGTCGGGCAAGGTTGTTGATTCGATATTGATTTGATGTCGGGCACCGTATCGTATGGCACCGACAGAGTTAAAGAAGTTGAAGAGCAGCTCCAGGATTTTTGTGATAAGGAGTTCATTGGCAGGCCAATGTGGATGCGTATTCTAATTTGAGCCGGCTGGGTTGGCTCTGAATTGTACTGTTGAGGGGTGTGTTGATTTGATTGTTATTGAGCTTATTAGTAATCTGGGGAGATCCATGAGTTACCTTTCTGTGTTGCGAGATGTTATGATTTGTTGGTTATAGGCACATATGGTGCGGTTCTATTGGGGTTTCATAGTGGAAGTCGAGCGGGAAGAGTGATTGGGTGTTGCTCGGTGAACGGCGTATCGGTTATGTCCTATCGGGTGTGCGTGGTGTATGCTATTTGTTTCACCGTGGGTGTAATGATTGCTTTGGTTCCAAACATCAAGTTGTGCGTGGTTGTCGATTTCGAGCATAATGATTTGAGGTGGTTCATGTAGAGCAGTGTTGGATAGGATCGCGCATCGCAGCAAAGTTATGTGGAGGTATGACCTCGCGGGTTAGATTCATGTGTTTTGTTCCTGTGATGCGAGACGGGTTCTCAGTCTTGTGTTGTGGTGGTACTAGTGAGCTTGAGGTACATCTCTTTCATTTGAGTCATTTTCATGATTTGAGTATGTTCGGACCGTTGCTTATTGGTGCGCGTATTATGCAAGTTGTGGCTTAGGCCTGTATTGATGTGTCATGCCACCAGAGTAGTGTGTTGGAGTAGAGTAGATCGTTGGGATCATTAATGAATACGAACGGATTCGATTTCAGCATGTTGGAAGGATAACATCGAGATTCGGCTCGGAAATTTGCTGCGGTATTTGCCAAAGGAGGAGTGGCTTCTTGAATGGTTGATCTGGGAAATGGTTATGGCTTACCGCGTGTCTTAGTGATCATTGGCAATATATGAAAGTGTTGGGATGAGACTTTAGTTGATAAGAGTTTTTCTATCGGTATGCGGATGTTGTGTGCAGCTGCTGTCATTAGAAGATATCACTACAAGTGTTGAGTTATGTGGTAAATCATGTGATTGCATTGGAGATAGCATATATGGGTGATTACAGCTTGTTCGAGCTTATTCGGAAAATAGATGTGAGGTTCTGATCTTGTGAATGATTTCAGAAGAGGAAATGTGGTTCTATGGTTTATGGACTAGGATGAATTGTGAAAATTCAGTTATATTGTGTTATCGAACCTATGTGAGATAGGGTGACGTGGGATCACCCCCGGGTATATGCATGGTAAGGTTATTCAGCGATTGGTTGGCTTTTGGAACAACTCTGGGCACGTTCGAGGACGAACGTATGTTTAAGTGGGAAGGATGTAACGACCCGACCGGTCGTTTTGAGCTTTTGCATTTCGCTCTCCAGTTCTCGGGCATGACTTGCCCGTGTAATGCAATATGACTTATGTAAATCGTTGGTGTTGGGTTTCAGGTTAATCAAAATTTAATTTGGAAGAACAGTCTCAGTTGAAAGCTTATAATTTAAAAGGTTTGACCAATATTTGACAATATGATCTCGGGATTGGAATTTTTATGATTTGGTTAGCTCCGTTAGGTGATTTGGGACATAGGAGCGTGATCGGAATGCATTTTGGAAGTCCATGGAAGGTTTAGGCTTGAATTGGCGAAATTGAGATTTCGGCGTTTTCCGGTTGATAGGTGATATTTTGATATAAAGGTCGGAATGAAATTCCGAGAGTTGCAGTAGCTTCATTGTGTCATTTGGGATGTGTGTGCAAAATTTCAGGACATTCGGATGAGGCTTGATAGACTTTCTAATCGAAAGCATAATTTAAGAGTTCTTAGAGTTCTTAAGCTTGAATCCGAAGTTGATTTAGTGTTTTGATGTTATTTTGAGTGATTCGAAAGCTCGACAAGGTGTTAATGATGTTATGGGAGGTGTTGGTATGTTTAGGTTGAGGTTTGAGTGCCTTGGGTGTGTTTCGGGTGAGTTTTGAGCGAGTCCGGACATTCCTAAACTTAGAAAATGGATGGGGGCAGAAGTTTTAGTACTGGGCGCGGAAAATGGTCAGCGGTCCGCGGCCATGAAGATCCGCAGGTCGTCGGTCCAACTTCGGAAGCTCATCTCTTTTGATTTACAAGGAATTTTGAGATAATTCAAAAACAAAAGTTGTAGCCCTATGTGTCTAGTTTCCAGAAAAGTAAAGATATTGTAATTTGGACACCTATAGCAAAGGTTATGTCCAAAATACTAAATCCTATCACTGCAAAGGAAAGTTGTGCGGCCGCGATCGTTTTTGTGCGGACCTCGGTCGGTTTTGTGCGGCCCGCGGAGGGTGAAATCTGAGGGGTACTCTATAAATATGAGGTTTTGAGTTTTATTTGATATTTTGACCTAGAGAGCTCGGATTTCAGCGATTTTTCGAATACATGAATCTATCACTGAATTCATCATTTAATTTGTGATTTGGGATGGAATTTGGGAAGAAAATTGTGAAACCTTTCAAAAATGTAAAAATGATCATTTGAAGGACCAAATGGTATCGAAATTGGATAATTTTGGTATGGTTAGACTCGTGAGGGTATGAGGATTCTGAAAATATAAATTTTACCTGATTCTGAGACGTGGGCCCGGGGCTCGGCTTTTGCTAATTTTGGGATTTTTGATATTTTTCGAATGTTTTCGCTTGGGCTTTGTTCCCTTAGCATATTGTGACGTATTCGTTCTAATTTTGGATAGATTCGACGCGCGTGGAGGCCAATTCGAGGGGCAAAGGCATCGCGAGCTAGAGAATTAGCCGGTTCGAGGTGAGTAATGATTGTAAATGATGTCCTGAGGGTTTGAAACCCCGGATTTGCACATCGTAGTGCTATATTGAGGTGAGACACGCGCTGGATGATGATCGTAGGGTCTTTTACTACTGGGAATTGTGACTTGGTCCGTCCCAATTGATGATTTTACCGCGTATTTGGCTTAAATTCATTTGTTATCATCATGATTTGGGTTGATTGCCATATTTGGGCTTCGTGCCAACTATTTGAACCCTTCGGGGATTTGTATCACTGTTTCCTCACTACTTGACTTATTATTTGAACTCAGTCCTGTTGATATCTACTATTTTACAAACTCAGCCACTTTTACTCAGATTTGAAACTTAAATGATATTTCTACATCATGTTTTGGGCTGAGAACTACTGTTTTACTAATGCCCAAGGGGCTTGTGATGATTTTTGGACTGAGTGAGGCCGAGGGCCATATGTGAGGATATGTTGAATGATATGAGGTCGAGGGCCTAAGATACTTTATATGCCACGAGGTGGCTTGAGTGATGTGAGGCCGAGTGCCGAGTGATGTGAGGCCGAGTGCCGAGTGATGTGAGGCCGAGTGCCAAGTGATGATGCCACGAGGTGGCTTGATATAGCGCTTGGGCTGTAAGGGGCCCCTCTGGAGTCTGCACACCCACAGTGAGCGCGGGTACTCATTGTTCTGAGTGATTGATACTATGTCCGAGGGGCTGATATGAGTGATTGTGAGGTAGCCCGAGGGGCTGATACTATTCTGAGAGTGAGCCCGAGGGGATGTTACTGTTCTGATATTGAGCCCGAGGGGCTGGCACTGTTCTGATATTGAGCCCGAGGGGCTGGTTCTGTTGATATTATGCCCGAAGGGCGGTTTGTTGTACATGTTTTTCCCGAGGGGCTGTTTACATTTCTATCATTTTTGTTATTCACTTGTAAACTACTTGCTTTACTGGTTGGAAGAAGGGATTTTTACTTGATTTCTCACTGCTTTACTGTTTAAAGTGATTTTACTGCTTCAGTATGGAATGCCTTGTATTTTTACGTAATTTCTTGCCTTCAGTCTTTATTTATTATTATTACTCACTGAGTCGGAGTACTCACAATACTCCCTGCACCGTGTGTGCAGATTCAGGCATAGCAGAGTCCGCACCTGAGCGCTGATTCCTTTCAGGCTAAGCAGTGATTTGGAGTTACGAGGTAGCTGTTGACGTCCGCAGCCCCTTGTCCCTCTTATACTCTATCATTTATGTTTTCTTCAGATTGTTGTATCGGATTCCGTACTTTGTTAGACCTATAGCAGATTCTGTTGTAGCTCATGACTTGTGACACCCCGGTTTGGGCTGTGTCGGGATGGTTTCCACTGTTGTTATCGTTAAAGGTTTCGCAATTTATGAATATTATATTATATGTTATTACTATTTATGATGATTAACTGTTTAAAAGAAGTGTTCCGTTTTGATCTGACTGGCCTTGTCTTCACGAGAGGCGCCATCACGACCGGGTTCGAGGATTGGGTCGTGACAACTAACCTTGTCCATGTGTTTATTGGCTATCTTAGCTTTACCTTTCCTATGGAAAAAGACTGTCATCCATTCCCCTATTTGCTCAGTTTTGGATAGTGGTGTCTCAATGTCTGATTGGCCTCCCTTTGCTTCAGTTGGTAAGGTGACTTGCGTACAACGCAGACTTATGTGTCCCAGCTTGCCACATGTTTTACATATGATATCATCACCTTCGTATAAAATAGGTTGTTTACGTTGGCCAATTAGAAGGTAGTTTTGTACTGTTTGGTCGAGAGGCAACTGCACACACAGTCTAGCATATCTCCCTCTTAACGTGGCTGAGGTGCATGCATCTACCTTGAGAAATTGTTTTAGAACAAATTATGAGGAAAATATTCAAAATAAATTCATTATTAAATGAGATGTAATATTAATAGAAACTCTACTTTTCTTTCCACTTTAAACTTTTGATTTTTTCCTTATACATGATAACCCTTTTTGGGATAACTAGCCCTTTTTCTTTATTTTCTTTTCAATCAATAGATTTTTTACTTTTTTCGTTGTTGTTATATTCAAGAACTCAATGTAAAATTAAGACTTCCGAAGTGCAGTCACTTTCAAGTGCATTTGATGGTAACTTTGAAGTATTGAAGGGTGATATAGTGTGACATGAAATAATTTTATTCAAATTCTATTGTAAATTCTCATTCAAAAAGATTTAGAAGCAAATATATTTGTGCCTTTTTCTTTAATTGTTCTACTTGGCTAAATTATTATTGGTATTATATTAGTAGCCTGATTTATATAAATAAGAATGCAATTCACCATTTCTCACGATTCTTCATTTTTTCAACAAAATTCACTCAAAAACAATTATTTTTCTAATGTCATTTGTGTTCTTCCATAAAATCGCGCAAAGCACGGATTAATTTACTAGTATAAATATAAAGTTGGGAATAGAAAAGATGATGTGACATGCTTCTTTAAACAGTATGATAGTTTAGCTTTTTCCTCAGATTTTTTATCCTTTTTCTTATTTTCTATCAAAAAAATGCAAAAAAATCTCTTTGTCATTATTACTCCTTTTATTGCTATTCATCAAATCCATTTCATCTCCCTTTCTTCAGTTTTCTTTATGCTCATTATTCTCTTTACTCCCTTTTTTCAAATTTATCTTTCTTCCTTACTTCTCTTCCGTTTTTTCTCCCTCATGATTATTCCATTTATTTTTTTCTCAAATCCCTCTATATCCATTTTCTTAGAATATATTTTTATTTCTCTCTATAAAATCCAAAGCCCTAAAGGCAGGCATAAGACAGAGAAGAAGCCAGTGTTGGAGAAACTCTCCGATGATAAAACTATAGCAGGGAAGAAGCCGAAGGTTGTGAAAATGCATCTCAAAGATTATTTTTTTGTGCTGCCATCAGCTTTTTGCCTTCTCCCCTTATTTGACTTTTTTTTTTTTTTTTGCTTTTAACATTTACTTTTTCTATTCTCATTGATGTTAGTTGGAAGTATTGCGCTTTGTGTTTGAGGCCTTTTTCTCCTTGAATTGTTGGAAATTGAAATATCTATTGTGCTTAGCATGTTATTCTCTGGTATTATATTTATTGTAATTTCATTGTTTAATATTTTAGGTTTGGTTGTCTTTGAAGGTTAATTTTGTTGCATTTGGATTATTTTGATTTTGAAGATGTTGTTAGAGCTGTTTTGAAATTAGGATTTTGAGCAGAGTTTTGGTTATGCTGAATTTGCTTGTGATAAAATAAAAACATGCTTCACATACAAGTCTACTTCCATAAGAAATAGAAAAGAATATTAAATGGTTTATTATTTTCCTCCCTTTCCCATCTCTTTTCTTGCTTGATTTTTCAGTTAATAAGTGAAGTTTTTGTCTCTACAAAATAAATTCGAGTAATGCATAATTTATAGTAAAACCTTGGCGGGTTCATGCAGTAATAATACGATGAATGGAATGTGAGGAATTTAAAATATATTTATCATACATTTCTATTAGTACTAGCTACATGGCAGAAAAAGTTTAATTGTCATCATAATATTGTGGTAAAATTTTAACTTTTTGGAGTGTAATAACAACTATGGGAGTGGGGAGGTGAAAAAATGGAAATAAAGAACAGCACAAGAGTGAAACTAAAAGCTATAACATGAACTTTTTTTTAATTTGATTCAATCTTAACATGGAAACTTGGCATTGTTTGTTCTTTTTATCTTTTTTACTTTGAATTTTGTTTTCCTTAAAAAAAGAAAACTTGAGATAACGAAATCACATCTTATATCATGTGTATAAAAATTAGATTTCAAATAAATGGGAAGAAATTCGAACATACAACATGAACTTTTTAGTTCAATTTTGTCTTTAAACACGAAAAGTTGGCATTGTTTGTTCTTATATTTTTTTCCTACTTTAATTAATTCATTTTTCTACTTCGATTAGTTTCGTTTTTCTTTTATACATCATATATTGTATGTGTAAGAATTGGATTTCAAATAAAAAGAAGAAAATCAAATAACAAGACGTCCATTAAAAAATCATTTACTCAAAAGCATATAAATTAATTTATACATCGGAATTACTATTTGAGAAAATTTAACCAAATATATCTGCTACAGTGTTATATAATAAAAACATTACTATACTATTTATAAAGTTACTAGAAACGGTTAATGCAGTTCTAAAATTAGTAGAAAATAATTAACTTTGCCTTCTATTGTCCTAGAAGAACTAAAGTAAAATATTAATCGAAACCTAATCCCTTTTATTTGAGAAAATGTTTTAGAACAAATTATGAGGAAAATATTCAAAATAAATTCACTATTAAATGAGATGTAATATTAATAGAAACTCTACTTTTTTTTCGCTCACTAAACTTTTGATTTTTCCCTTATACGTGATAACCCTTTTGGGGGTAACTAACCCTTTTTCTTTATTTTCTTTTCAATCAATAGATTTTTTACTTTTTTCGTTGTTGTTATATTCAAGAACTCAATGTAAAATTCAGACTTCCGAAGAGCGTCACTTTCAAGCGCATTTGATGGTAAGTTTGAAGTACTGAATGGTGATATGGTGTGACATGAAATAGTTTTATTCGAATTATATTGTAAATTCTCATTCAAAAAGATTTAGAAGCAAATATATTTGTGCCTTTTCTTTCATTGTTCTACTTGACTAAATTTTTATTGATATGGTATTAGTAGCCTGATTTATATAAATAAGAATGTAATTCACCATTTCTCATGATTCTTCATATTTTTCAACAAAATTCACCCAAAAAAATTATTTTTGTAATGTCATTTGTGTTCTTCCAGAAAACTGCACGAAACGCGGATTAATTTACTAGTATTCGATATAAGTCGTCTGTCCATTTAAGAGTCATTCAATGTGAAGAATCGTACGAAGCCGTTCATCTCACAGTGGCAAAGACTAATCAGCATATTCAATCTTAGTCCTTTCAAATCATATTCATGTTTCACCAACAAGGGTTGCGGTGGAGTGGTAATTACTCCTTCATCCTTAATCAGAGGTCTTGAGTTCGAGTTGGCCTGGGTATGGAGTCACCTTTGTTAGGGATCATTTTACCTCCTATGTGAACCTTGTGAGACTTTCCAGCACAAATCCGATTTAATCGAGTCCCAATGTGAATACATGACACTAGGTGAGAGGAAAAAAGATTATGTCTCAATGATGCTAATTCTAAGTATCACCATCACATGTTGAGTGACTTCTACAAATTTCTCAAAAAATTTCCCTATTAATACACATCCTATATACTCAAGTTCCAGCCATAATCCAACCCCAAAATCTATTGTGTATTTCATCAAGAAAACATGGATTTGGTCTTATCTTCTCTTCATCTCCGATTGATATTATTCACTCTTCTCCAACTAATTGTAATCCAAAACCATCTGTTTTGCAAAGCTGATCCTACTGATGGTTTCACTCCAATAACTCTTAGCCAAAGCAACTTCCAAATTCAAAAGCCTTACGATGTGTCTATAAATCAAAGGTATTCCTTCATCAATGGAGTCCATAAGATGTGGGTTTTCAAGACAGACAAGCCTCATACTCCCACTAGCCAAACAAAACCTCGTACTGAAATTCGTATAACGGTATGTATCAATTAATATTTTACATTAGCTGTGATCCGTTATATTGTTTTATACTATATATATATATGGCTTTTGCTCTATGCCTAAGCTAAAAACATGTATTCGAAGAAAGCTCCATTGGTTCGAGTTGATGTTTGCTTTTTTCTCGTGAGTTACTATCACAAAATGTTACTGTCTCGGAGTCAGAATTTTCAACGAGGGAAATCAAAATATAAAAAGTAAATACATAAATAAGTAAGGGGATTCAACATATAATATATATTAAATTTTTTAACCTAATTAATATACAGTGTAATTTTCCGATATAGGGGTGTTAAAAAAAGTCCCATTATCTAAACTTTTAATGATCGATTATTAACGTTTATTAATTTATTACATTTTAGGGACATGATTATTCATCGGGTGTATGGCAATTTGAGGCATATGGATATGTTCCAAGTGGTACAACTGGTGTGTCAATAATGCAAATATTTGGAGCATCAACTTCAGCCACAACCTTAATGCTAAGAGTTTACAACGGGGACCTCACTAATGCAATTGAACCTTGTTGAATTTGGCAAAACCTTTTGTCCCACATCGGTGGGAAAAGAAGGGTTGGGGGGATTTTCCCCCTATAAAAGAAGGCTTAATATTTAGGATTTAAACGTACCTCTCATTTGCCTTCTCATCTGTTTAAGGCATTTGTATCTTCTCTCTTTAGTATTATTTCACTTGTATTTTTGGAGTGAAATAAAATATTGGTTGTGTCCGAGGAGTAGGCAAAATTAGTCGAACCTCGTAAATTCTGGTGTTCCCTTTATTGTTGCTTTATTGTCTTATTTATTATTTGGTGGCTGTCATAATATTTGGTATAGTAGTTGTGACTTATTCACACTATATACATTTGGCTTCCGCAACAATTGGTATCAGAGCCAAGGTACTGTCTAAGTATGCTCTGTGGTTGCAGCATAGTCTGATCTTCCACATCAGAAAAGATTTATCTTGGTAACTGAGTCAAGGTTCTGTCTGAGTATGCTCTGTGGTTGCAGCTTAGTCTGATCTTCTACATCAGAAAGGAAATAATCTTAATTTGTGTCGTCAGCTATTAAATAATATTTGTGTCAAATATGGGAGACAATAAACAAGAAGAATCTACATCAAGTGTCAACAACACGTCATCATTGGCATCTTCGCTTATGACAAGAATTGTGTCAAATGCGAAATTTGCGGTAGAAATATTTGACTGGTCCGGGCATTTTGGGATGTGGCAAGGCGAGGTTCTAGATGTCCTTTTTCAATAAGGGCTAGATCTGGCCATTGAAGAAAAGAAACCAGATGTTATTGGAGAAGAAGATTGGAGAATTATCAACCGTGTTGCTTGTGGTACCATTCGATCCTACCTTGCTAGAGAGCAGAAATATCCATACACAAAGGAAGCTTCTGCAAGTAAATTATGGAAAGCACTGGAGGATAAATTTTTGAAGAAAAATAGTCAAAATAAATTGTACATGAAAAAGAGACTGTTTCACTTCATCTATGTTCTTGGTACCACGATGAATGAACATATCACCAGTTTCAATAAGTTGGTCACAGATTTGCAAAATATGGATACAACTTATGATGATGGTGACTTGGCCTTGATGTTGTTGGCGTCACTTCCTGATGAGTACGAGCACCTTGAAACTACTCTACTCCATGGAAATGACGAAGTTTCTCTCAGAGAAGTTTGTTCGGCTTTGTACAGCTATGAACAAAGAAAGCGAGAAAAACAGAAGGGCGGAGAAGGAGAAGCACTATTTGTGAGGGGTCGTCCTAAAAATCAAACGAGGACAAAGAAGGGAAGATCCAAGTCAAGATCCAGACCCAGCAAAGATGAATGTGCCTTTTGTCGAGAAAAAAGGCACTGGAAGAAAGACTGTCCGAAGTTGAAGAATAAGGCCAAATATAATAATGGAAAGGCCATTATGGATTCAAATGTAGCTGATTGTGATGATTCAGACTTCTCATTAGTTACAACAGAGTCATCAACATCATCAGACATATGGTTGATGGACTCGGCTTGTAGCTATCATATGTGTCGCAATAGGGACTGGTTCGTGGATTTTCAAGAAGGAGAATATGGAATTATTCACACAGCGGATAACAGCCCTCTTACCTCATATGAAATTGGTTCAATACGATTAAGGAACCACGATGGAATGATCAGAACATTAACAGATGTTCGATATGTACCAGATTTGAAGAAGAATCTCATCTCTGTGGGAGCCCTTGAATCAAAAGGGTTCAAAATCATTGCAGAAAATAGAGTGATGAGAGTATGCTCCGGTGCACTAGTGGTAATGAAGGCTAATCGGAAGAATAATAATATGTACCGCTATCGTGGCAGTACAGTTATTGGGACAGCGACAGTGACATCCAGTGACGACAAAGAGGCAGAAGCAACCAAGCTATGGCACATGCGCTTGGGACATGCTAGAGGAAAATCCTTGAAAACTCTATCAGATCAAGGATTGTTAAAAGGAGTCAAGGCTTGCAAATTAGAGTTTTGTGAGCATTGTGTTAAAGGGAAACAGACAAGGGTTAAATTTGGTACATCGATCCATAATACTAAAGGCATTTTGGATTATGTACACTCTGATGTTTGGGGTCCTTCCAAAACACCTTCATTGGGTGGGAAGCACTATTTTGTAACCATTGTTGATGATTTTTCCCGAAGAGTATGGGTGTATACAATGAAGAGCAAAGATGAAGTGTTGGGAATTTTTCTCAAATGGATGACGATGGTGGAGAATCAAACAGGCAAGAGGATCAAGTGTATTCGCACAGACAATGGAGGTGAATACAAAAATGATCATTTCAATAAGGTCTGTGAAAATGATGGCATCATTCGACACTTCACTGTTAGACATACACCACAACAGAATGGAGTGGCAGAACGTATGAACCGGACCTTGCTGGAGAAGGTACGGTGTATGTTGTCCAATGCTGGCTTGGGCAAAGAATTTTGGGCTGAGGCAGTTACATATGCATGCCACCTAATTAATCGCTTACCATCTGCTGCTATTGATGGCAAGACACCATTTGAAAAATGGTATGGAAAGCCTGCTATAGATTATGACTCTTTGCACGTGTTTGGCTCAACTACATATTATCATGTGACAGAGTCAAAATTGGATCCAAGGGCAAAGAAGGCTATTTTTATGGGAATTACTTCTGGAGTCAAAGGATATCGCTTATGGTGTCCTATGACAAAGAAAGTAATATTCAGCAGGGATGTTGCCTTTGATGAATCTGCTATGGTAAATAAGGTAACAGAAGATACCAAACAAAATAAAGGTGCTTCTAAGCAGGTGGAGTTTGAGGGAAAATTTATTTTTCCTACACAAGAAGCAGAGGAGGAAACAAATGAAGATTACCCTCTGGAAGGAGAGCCAGTAGAGGAGATTCCAACTCAGAAACCTCAACAACAACTTGAATCAATAGCAACCAGCAGGCCAAAAAGAACAATAACGAAACCTGTTCGTCTCATAGAGACGGTTGCTTGTGCAACCTCAATTGTAGCTGATGATGTTCCTACCACTTATAAAGACGCTGTCTAAAGTTCAGAAGAAGATAAGTGGAGGATTGCCATGAATGATGAAATACAGTCCCTTCATCAGAATCATACATGGAGATTGGCCAATCTCCCGAAGGGAAAGAAAGCAATTGGGTGCAAATGGGTATTTGCAAAGAAAGAAGGATTTCCTAACAAATTAGATGTTCGCTACAAAGCAAGATTGGTGGCCAAAGGATATGCTCAAAAGGAGGGAATTGATTACAATGAAGTGTTTTCTCCAGTTGTAAAACATTCCTCCATTAGAATTATGTTGGCTTTGGTAGCACAATTGGATTTGGAACTAGTTCAGATGGATGTAAAAACTGTGTTTTTACATGGAAACTTGGAGGAGGAAATCTACATGACTCAGTCAGAAGGATTCAAAGTTGTTGGAAAAGAAAATATGGTGTGCAAACTTGAAAAATCGTTGTACGGATTGAAAAAATCTTCTAGACAATGGTACAAGCGATTTGACGAGTTTATGTTGCGGCAAGGGTACAAGAGGAGCAAATACGATCATTGTGTGTATTTGCACAAGCTTAAAGATGGTTCCTTTGTATATCTTCTCCTATATGTTGATGATATGTTGATAGCATCCAAGAATTCGGAAGAAATTGATAAGTTGAAGATTCAACTGAAGAAGGAGTTCGAGATGAAGGATTTGGGTGAGGCAAAGAAAATTCTTGGCATGGAGATAATTAGAGATAGACGTTCAAAGAAACTCTGTTTATCTCAAAAGGAATATTTGAAGAGAGTACTTCAACGTTTTGGCATAGATGACAAGACTAAGCCAGTTAGTACTCCACTTGCTTCCCATTTTAAGCTAAGTACTATTATGTCGCCAATGGATGAAGCTGAACGAGAGTATATGTCAAAGGTACCATACGCAAATGCGGTTGGTAGTTTGATGTATGCAATGGTTTGCACAAGGCCTGACATTTCACAAGCTGTTGGAGTTATTAGCAGATATATGCACAATCCAGGGAAGGAGCATTGGCAAGCTGTGAAGTGGATTCTACGGTATATTCATAATACTGTAGATGTCGGGTTAGTTTTTGAGCAGGAAGACAATCAGTCTGTAGTTGGATATTGTGACTCAGATTTTGCGGGTGATCTGGACAAACGAAGATCAACTACTGGTTATGTGTTTACTTTTGCAAAGGCACCAGTTAGTTGGAAGTCTACTTTGCAGTCAACAGTTGCTTTGTCTACAACAGAGGCAGAGTACATGGCTATTATAGAGGCTGTGAAAGAGGCAATTTGGCTTCAAGGATTGCTAAAGGAGCTTGGTGTTGAACAAAAAGGTATCACAATTTTTTGTGATAGTCAAAGTGCTATTCAATTAGCGAAGAACCAAGTGTATCATGCAAGGACGAAGCACATTGATGTTCGGTATCATTTCATACGAGAAATCATAGAAGAAGGTGGAGTCACAGTGAAGAAAATTCATACTACGGAGAATCCTGCTGATATGCTGACAAAGGTGGTGACTGCGGTCAAATTTCAACATTGTTTGGATTTGATCAACATTGTTGAAAACTGAAGATTGAAGATGAAGACACAATCAAAATTTGTTATTGAGAGAAAATTGAAGATGTGGAATTTTGCCAAGGTGGAGATTTGTTGAATTTGGCAAAACCTTTTGTCCCACATCGGTGGGAAAAGAAGGGTTGGGGGGATTTTTCCCCTATAAAAGAAGGCTTAATGTTTAGGATTTAAACACACCTCTCATTTGCCTTCTCATCTGTTTAAGGCATTTGTATCTTCTCTCTTTAGTATTATTTCACTTGTATTTTTGGAGTGAAATAAAATATTGGTTGTGTCCGAGGAGTAGGCAAAATTAGCCGAACCTCGTAAATTCTGGTGTTCCCTTTATTATTGCTTTATTGTCTTATTTATTATTTGGTGGCTGTCATAATTTTTGGTATAGTAGTTGTGACTTATTCACACTCTATACATTTGGCTTCCGCAACAATTGGTATCAGAGCCAAGGTACTGTCTAAGTATGCTCTGTGGTTGCAGCATAGTTGAAGGTTTATATAAATGGAAATCTCAAGTATGAAGCTTCAGGAAGAGGTGGAGACCATCATTATTTCAAGTTTGGAGTTTATGGACAAGATAATGAGTCTGATCGTATGGAGTCTCGTTGGAGAGGGATTAAGCTTTTCAGAAAATAGCATAAAACTTTTTCTTAAGCTTTTATGTTCAACTACAATATGATGTATTAAGGAAATGAATCATCCTCTTAACTTTATCATGAGGTTGACTTGAATAAGTTAGAAAAGAAAATAAACTCTGATTTTGCATGTTTTCTTTCACCTTTAATGTAGTAATAGAAAATGGATTTAAGCTAATTATATGTATACTAATTGTGTAAAGATATTTTACTTATATTATCAGTGTAGCTTAACCTGTGATAACAGATTAATTAATGTTTATAATAGAAATTAACTTGTAACTACCTTATTCTAAATAACACTTACTCATAACAAACCAGTTCGAAACTTTGAATTCTTATTGACTAATACATATAGCATTAATCAACAGAGGGAGGATGTGGATATATAGTTCATAGCTTCATGAACTGATGGAACCTTCTCTTACATTCTTAAGAGTTCAAATCTCATTAATTTTTTGATTACTACTGCTTAATTGAATTTTCACTATTCTTAGGTTAACTATTTGAGATAAACAAAAGATCAAACATAAGTACCTGCATACATTGCTGAAATCCGTTTAATTTGAGTTTTCATTCGTACTCTTTGAACTGTGAATCTAGTCAATGAGGCACATGGAATTTGTGCTATGTGTTTAACCCAAAAATAGATTTCTCGGTCAAAGTCAATATCTAGAAGAAATCGGGTTACTAATAACCAAGATTTACTTCACTTTCACAACAATTTGAAAGAATAGATCAAGGAATGAAAATAATTGACAAAGAGAATAAGAAATGAACTAATAATCACTCCCAAAATTACGGCTTAGAGCATTGAAAGTAAAGCAAAGAATAACTATATGAATTTCAATAATAATTGTTACTTGGCATTACAAATGAGATTTCAGTCCTTATATAGGAGCATACGGTTCCTTACTTAATTAGGGCTCACTGATGATATATATTAATTGCATTGATTCCCCGTTACCATGTTCAATCGTAACGGAAATATTTATGACTAAAGATTCCTTGTAACTGCACTGATTTCCCTTCCTTATGTATGACAGGTCATGTATCTCCCCTTCTTTACAGCCTTTATTTATTTCGTTCCTGTTTCTCCTTTTACAGTTGTCAGGTCCGATTTTTTCCTCAGTATAACCCCGTGAGTGTTTCTCCCGTGCCTTTTTCGCATTCTTTAACTCGTCTAATTAAGAACGACGCTTGTCCTTACGTCGATGTTCCACGTATCATGCCCCCTCAGCTTGTTGATAGCCTACGTGTCATGTCTTATTCCACCAATACAGATAGTCCCCCACTTTCTAAATATTCTCAAGTGAATATTCGGAAAGTGGTAAGTTTTTATGACGGGAATTCTTTGTCGCTATTTCTCGAGTATCATTATGTCTTCTTCAGAATCGATGCGATGTACGTCACATTCATTTAATTCCCATGCCACGTGACTTCTTATGATTGGTTTTGCAGTTTCTCAGCGCTTTTTTAGGTTTTTTTCTGCGGCTGCGTCAATCACGAAGTGACGGTTCCATTATGAAACTCTATAATGACCGATTTTAATGACGGATGTATCTCTTTATAAATACTTCATTCTTTTTGATTTCTTGAAACCTTCTTCCTTCTGTATCCATCATCTTAACGATTCTTCGTGTTTCTGTACCTTTTCTCTGTATTTCCTTTGTTAAACATGTCTTCGTCAACACCAGACCCTCACAAAGTTGTAATCGTCGACAAGCTTGCTCCTTGTATTGCCTCTACTAGGAGTAGGAGAGGTGGTAGACTTGGTAGCTTGGTTTTCTATCTACTCGTGGTTCTACTTCTTGTGGTTTTCTTCTAGACCTAGGGCTCCTTTGACCTCTAGATCTTCTTCTAGAAATAGGAACCTGAATGAACCTATACGTGAGCCTACAGTTTCTGAGATTATTCCTCAAGAATTTTATTTTGTGTCAGATCGTGAGACCATGAAGAATCAAGTTTCTTCTATAGCTTCCCTTAACCCTGCTGAACTTTACCCAAGGTTAATCACTCCTGGCCTTTTTTCTTTAGTTCGACAAGAATGTCATTGGAGACCGGATTTCCAAGTTTTAATCCCTGGTACCAATCAAAGAATCACTTCTTACCATGTTGGCTTTTCTTTCATGTATACCTACCCTTTCACTTTAGGGTTTAAGCCTCCCATTAATCCAGTAATCATCGAGTTTTGTGTCTATTTTATTGTTTGCCTTGTCCAGATCGGTCCCATCGTGTGGAGGGTTGTGGCATGTCTTCGCTATTAGTCGGATTTGGTTTCCGCTCCTTTTACCTTCCGTCACTTACTTCACCTTTACTCCTCCCCCAAGTTGTTTCGTGAAGAGGTCTTTTCCCTCGTGGCTAGAAGTAAAAGGGTTTTAGTTAGCTCCGAGGATAACCGTGATCGCGGCTGGTATACCCACTTTGTTGATGCCCCCGCTAGTGGGTTAGCGGGTGAAGAAAATATGTCTTTTCCAAAAAAATGAAAACTTTGCACGTAAGTTTTTTTTTCTTTGATGCCTTGAATTCCTTCATATAGCCACATATCCACTTTTTTAGCAACCATGGAAGTCTTCGAAGAAATTCCTAGCTTCCGTTCTTGGGTAGCAAAAGATGTTGAAAATTTTTTTCACAGAAATTCGGTTAGAAAGTGAAGACTCATGATACTCTTTATCTTTGCAGTTCCTATCCTCCTTTACTTGTTAATTCATAAGTTTTTCATCATTCTCCTTTTTATTAGGGTTTGCTATTCGTGGTATTAGCCCTGCATCTATTCCAACCAGGCTTTCTATAAGTCTTGCTCAAGAATGGATTCTGAGAGTTTATTCCTCCAAGAGGAAAACTGCCGAAGCTCGTGGGTCTGATGATGAAGAGGAGGTAGAAGAAGATTCTTTGGTGAGAAAATCGTGTGTCAAGAGACGCATGATTTCTGATGATGAACCCCTGTCTCTCATAATCCCCCATCGAGTTCAATTCCTTTCAGACTCATTGATGAGCTAGAGAATACTCCTTTAGAAATTTCTGATGAAGACGCTGATAACACAACTAATCCCCCGTCAAGTCCTATTGAAAGGTGATTCACCCATGGCTTTGAGGGTGAAGAAGGCCTCGGGCCTGTTTTTGAAGAATTTCCACTTGCTTCCCTTCAAGTTTTATCTACTGTTAACCCCCTATGTCTTTTTCTGGTGTTACTCCAATGGTTGCTCCCGCTGTTGCTTCTCATATAGAAGCTGAGCCTTCTAGTAGCAGGTGAAAAATGAAAAAGGTTGTGATTAAAGTCCCCCGGGGTGAAAATTTATTGAGGAAGTCTGGACAAGCTGACGTGTGGTTGAAGCCATTGCTAGGACCCGTGGAGAAGAAGAAGTTAAAGGGTCACCGCTCCTTGACCTTAATGAATGACATTGTTCATTCTTCTCTTAAGGTATAAATTTACTTACATTTCCTTCCTTCTTTTTCCTCATTCGTAACTCACTTTCTTTTTTTATATTAATTTGATAGGCACAGAGCTTATAAAAAGGATCTCTCAGACTGATCAGCAACCAATCGACTTGTGTACTGAGGTTGATAACTGGTGAGAACAATTTGAAGGTCTTCAGTTGGAAAAGGATGCTCTTGTAGAAGAGAAAGAAGCTTTGGCACAACAGATGAGAATGGTATTCGCTGAGTTAATGGTTCTAAATGCTTCCTCTAGTCATGTTGATAAGGATAAGGATAGACTGGAATCCTCTTTTGCTGAACAACTTTTCAAGGCTATTGAAGATATAAGGGGTTTGAAACAACTCCTTAATCAAAAAGAGGTTTACGCGGGTGAATTGGTTCAAACGCCTACCCAAGCTCAGAAAGATCTCCACACCTCTACAGATAAAATTCAGTTCTTGAAAAGTTCTCTTTCTCCTTTGAAGACATCTTATGAAGCCTCAGAAATAGAAATAGAAGAACTGAGAGCCTAAATTGATCAGTGGGAGAAGGAATATGATGACCTCGAGGATAAGTTATCGCTGAGTGTTAGCTGGACTTTTCTGAACACTCACCTCGAGACTTTAACTGAAGACAGCCAGGAAGGTTTTGACCTTAACGCTGAGATTGCTAAGGTTAGAAAAGCAATTGAACAAACTCAACAACGTTAAAGATATTCCACACCTAAAGACGAAGGTTCTAAGGGTGATGGAGATGGACTTGTTCCTGGCGGAGGTGATGTTCAAGCCTCTTCTCCCCAAGTTGATCCCTCTTCTCCCGTTGATGATGCTCCTTAGCCTTTCCTCTTTTCCATACTTTTTATTGAAAGTATTTGTTTGTTGATTTTTGCTTGGAACTCCCTTATGTTGCTTTTTTCTTATTTTGACAACTTTTTAGAAGGTTTGTTTTTGCTGCCTCTGTCTTTTTGGGATTGGATGACAGAAATACCGCCCTTATTCTTTAGGGTTATGATATATAAATGTCTTTATTTCTTTTGCCGCATATTATACTTTTTTCCTTTTAATATTTGAGCTTTCTCTTGCACTTAAAAATTCTTTAATCTTTTTTCCCTTTTAATATTTGAGCTTTCTCTTGCACTTAAAAATTCTTTAATAGACTGTGACTTTGATATACATGGATTTTTATAAAAGAGGACCCTTTTATATTAACGACACTGATGAAGATGACGTCTCATCTTCATATTTATGCAAATATATGAAACATAAAGTAGACATTGATCGGTGCCAACCCTACACCACTACAAAGTGGCGAGAGCGGTCGAAGCAGCTTTTAACCGAGATGGTCAGGATCAAATCCACATGGAGCTAAAATTGGGAATTGGATTCCTATATAAACTAGTAGTGCATAGTGCTCTTACACTTCCAATCATCTTTCGTTATTTGTTACTTCTAATTTTTAAACTAATAGTATGCTAAATTAAACTAAGAGTGAAATGCTTGTAAGGTTTTCTAAATGGTTAAAGAGGCACTAGGGAAGTGACTCTCTCCTAGGTGAATACTCGACGGATTCTCAAGCCTAAGGCAAAATTGTTATGTAGGGGATTATGATATAACCAATGCACGAAACTACTCACTCTGTACCTCTCGGTAGTTTGAGTGATTTTGCACTAATTGACTTTCTCAAAACCAATTGGGTATCGAAATTGTGCAAGCAATGTAGGTTCAAGTCGGGTATTCCTATATCTAGGTTTAACCCTTTAATTGGGGCTATCAATCTCTTGAACATGCTCCAATTCCTTGTTGGACTAATTTTCCTAGACTCAAACTCTCTTTCTCAAGAAGAGCCTAAGTCAAAAAGGCACAAATTAGTGTTTGCAACCACTAATTCAACATGAAAAAACACAAATTAGTCCAAATATCAAACACCCATAAACATTTAAGCCTTAAAACTCAAGACTCATCAAATACTCATACTAGGGTTGAGCCACAACCCTTGCTAATGGGTCTAGCTACTCATAATAATGGAAGAAAATTGATAATTAGATGAAGAGTAACCCATATAATATGTTTACAAGCTAAGAATCAAAGATTCAATGATGAACTAGCTATGAAATTACTCAAAATAGGTCCAAAACGGCCTTCACGTGTTCAGCTAAAAGTTAGATTCCCTAAAAATCTGAAAAAGTAGTATTTATACAAAGCCGAATTTTCTGGACAAAAATACCCCTGCGGAGGTACCGCGGACCACGGAAAATGCACTGTGGCCGTGGTGAGGCTTTTTGGCTTGAATTTTCACTCTCTAAATCTGGCCATCGCGGACCACACAAAATGCATCGCGGCCGCGGTGGCTTCATTGTGGTTCGCATAAAATGCTCAGTGGACCGCACTGGCTTCAATTGTCCAAATTTCCAACTCTCTAAAAACCCCTCTTTGCGGACCGCATAAAATGGATTGCGGCCGCAGAAGGCCGCGAAGAGGCTTCTGCAGCCGCGAGAGAACCTTTGCATACCGCATTGCTTTAAGCTCCAAATTTGCACCTCTCTGAATCTCCTCACCGCGGACCGCACAAAATGGATTGCGGCCCCGGTGGGTCTGTTGCAACTGTGCTTTGACTTGTTCTTGGTACTTGTGCATGTTTCACTCCTTTTTGAGCTGGTTTTGACTACTTGTCACCTTTTTTACCAAACCTTACAAACAAGCACAACATGTAAGCCTTTGGGACTATTTGTATACAATTTTAACCAAAACTCAAGTAAAACGGAGTGTAAAATGAACTAAAATCCCTAGTTATCAACTCCCCCAAACTTAAGCTTTTGCTTGTCCTCAAGCAAACAAAATAAGTCCCACCTCTTTAAGAACAAAACCAAGAAAATTCATGTGACCTAAAGTGACCTCATCTAGCATCAATTGGGACTAACAATTGCCCTCGATTCAAATGAATCATTAACAACATCCAACCTTTTAAGCACCATGGTTTGAGTGCGACACAAGAGCATCAAGAGTTGATTCAACTCATCAGGGAAACTCTTTCTACTACTTTGGTCATTGTGGAACCCAAACTCATACGTCCTCAACTCTCCCTAAGCAAACCTCACTTTTAGATTGAATCACTCATAACTAGGATAGTGGGAATACACTCATCTCTCTCAAAGAAAGGTCACAAGTCCGGCGCTAAGTACCATAAGCTTATCCCTTATGTGAGTCACCACTAATGTAAGCTTCATTCAACTCAAGATCATATAGGGCTTTTTGTGGAGATGTAGTGAAGGTTTTGGTTCAGGGTAGGAAATATTTGGTCTAAGTAGGTTCCATCTTCCCTTAAGCACTTCATTTCTTCATTTTGGCACGCATTCTCTTGACTATTTGAGTCATTTACTCCTTTATTAGAGTTTAGAGAGACACATTGTCACTCTTTCTTATTCTTTTCAAACCTTTATCTCCTTTCTAAACTTTTCACACCTTCCATATCTTTTCTTTTATTGAATCCCTTCATTTATTTTACATTGTTCATTCTTTTTGACTTTTTGATTTTCTTTCTTTTTCATTGCCTTTCCTTTTCTTCATTTTGTATCTTTTACCACTTTGGTGCATTCCTCGTCTCTCCCCTCAAACTTATGCTTTTGCCTTGTGCTAAGAAAAAATCGGGTACCAAGAGAGGGTCTTTTTAGAATAGGTAAAGGCTTGTATCATGGTCTTTGAAAGAAAAAGGTCTATGGCTCAAAAGGGTTGACTATGGATATTATCATTGGTAGGCTATGGATGTTTTCAAAATGACATTCGGATTAAGGAGAGCCTATAATCACTTCTCAAGTCAAACTACACTTAGAATTTCTCCTAGACAAATATTCAGGACAAGTTCTAGACTAATGGCACGGGACTTGGACTTGCAATTCAAATTCTCACCACACAAGCTGTAGGATTGCTAAAGAGACAGAGTCGGGGGCCCACAACAACCTTAGCTAAGATTTGAGCAGCACAATGGTCCCGAAAGACCACTTGATGATTATCAGCCAACACAAGAGTCTCAAGGTCATAACTTTCACCATCCTATACACAACAATTTGTTTTTGACCATAAGATCAAAGGCAAATGTGTTAGGACCAAGTGAAGCTTTGCTTGAGGCACCATTACTCACTAGCTACTATTTACACAAAAAACAAAAAGAAAACAGACTCAACCCCTTAAGAATGTTGTCATGCCATCCATCATCGGGAAGAGCCACCCGGTTCACACAAATTCCACCTTTGGAAAGAACCGTGGCATTAAGAAAACCAAAGGCTTATTGAACGCAAAAACTCAAAATAAGAAGCTACCAAAATGAAATAAGAAGCTATGAAAGAAAAATGCGGAAAGTAGAATGAATATTTACAAGAGGGGATTTAGACGATATACATAAGGGGGAATAAATATATATATCAGAAAGTAACTTTATATACAGACCAAAGTTGCAAAGTACGAAAAGTGAAATAAAATGGTAAAATTATGTACATACCAAAAGTGAAAATTAAAGCATAATAAAAAGAAAATAGTATCATATTTACAACACCAAATTATCCAAATAGGGCTACCCCCTCAAATGAAAGCTAGCATTGTCCTTAATGCTAACTAACCAAAAATAGCTCAAAATAAAATAGAGAGTAAAGAAAACTCCCTATTGGCCCTCCATCTGCATAGGATCATGAGTCTGGGTCCCTAGGTCCTCGGACTGCTCGGGAACCTGTGACTGGATCCCTGTAACTTGTGTCTGCACTGGGACCTGGGCCTGTACTAGGTCCTGGGCCTGCACTGGGGCCTGAGGCTGGCTAGAGGACCCTCCTGCGGGTCCTCCAACTTTATCACAGCATCATCAGCACGGGGAATCACCCTCTTCCTCTTTGCTGGCCTCTCCACCTCCTGCTCCGACTCAGGCTGGGCTGCTAGAGTCGGGTCATACAATAATAGCTCCAAGGGCAAGTGATCAGCCTTCAATTTCTCTACTTTTACCCTCAACTCTTTCACTGACTCCTTTGATGCCTGAGTCTTTCTCAACTTCTTTGTTTCCTTTGTCAGCTCCTTTAATGTTTTGCCATGAGAACCTACAGCCTCCAAAATTAATTGATGGTTCTCCAGGAGCTTCTTTTGGTTTTCCAGAAGCTCCTTGAGAGTATCCTCCACTGACTGTGGAACCTGTGGCTGAGGGGGTACAGACTGGGCTGCCACCGAGCTAGAAAGCACAGACAGCTTAGAAGTAGCTGTCTGCATCTAGTTGTTGATGCTGGCAAGGGTTTAGCTCAAACGGTGGGCAGTCAACGGGTAAGCTAAGGATGAGGGGATATCTGGAACTGTGGAAGTAGAGGGTCCTGGGGCAATGTCTGGTGTAGCTGAGGGAGGCTGAGAAGAGGCTCCTGCTACTACTGGCTCTTCAGACTGGCCAGTAGAAGCAGTGGCTTTACCTTTCATATCTTTAGGGTTGTCATCACCCTTAAGGCTGTACCAGGAGAAGGATGCTTTTGGTTTCACCTTTACATCAAACTTTATTTTCTCCACATTTTGATCCTCAAAATACATGGTCAGAAAATGTGGGAAGGCGTAGAATCTATCACCTTCATTCACTACCCGTGTAATCACCTTGGACATAACATTCCCGATGTTGATCGGGTACCCCGCCGTGATAGACGCCACCAATATAGCCCGGGAGATAGGAAGAGAGTTTTCGTGAGTGGTGGGGTCTAGCCTGCTGCACACAAAGGTCTCCCACCCTTTCGCCCCAAAATTCAGGGTTCTCCTCAAAATTTGAACCCCTGTTGTCAACCACGGACGGGCATCCTCCCCCAATGCTACCTTTTCTAAGTATAAAGTTTCATCCTCCTCCGGAAAGCCCAGGTAGTCATTGATTATTTTCCCATCAAACTTTACTTTCAGATTTCACACCTTAGTCACTGTAGCGCCCTTTTTGATGTGGGCAACATTAGTGTAAAACTCCTTCACCAAGTGCTCATTTGCATCCTCAACGTTGCCTATGAAATAATCCCAGCCTGGCCTCTCTCTGAATTGCCTTTGCACATTTGGGTTGTGAAGTAGAAGATCCTTGTCAATGAATCTCCGTTCAAGTATCAACTTCCTCTTGGGCCACCATTCTCGGAATTTATGGTAAGCAAGCTCACTGACAAATCTATCATGCCAAGCCTCTAGCTTTCTAGTTCTCTCCACCCCCTACTTGAGGCACACCCCCTCCTTTTTTTTTATGGTATCCCACCGGGTGTTGAAGCTGTAGGGAGGTAGAAGAAACATCATCACCGCTCTCGGCTGACCCCTCAAATGACTCAGAAGAAATTGCCACTGAAGCTTGAGCAGTAGGAGTGCCGGAGGTGTATCTCTCAATCTTCGCCTTTCCGGCCAGTCAGGAACATACTCCGGCACTGACTCGGAGTTGGATGCCTCCCGGGAGGGTAAATACTCACTTCTCGAATGGGAAGCAGCTCTATTTGTAGCCGTTATTGACTTTCTAGTGTCCTTGATTGCCTGCTGGACTTGGGGGGTCAATTTGATCATACCTTTTCCCCTACCCCGGGAGGACTCTCCTTTTCCCTGTTGTTTTCTACCACCGCATCGTGATTGAACCATTATCTGCAAGTGAAATTCAGTTAAAGCTTGTTAGTATCAAACCAAAAGAAGTAGTGAAAATTATGATTGCAGACAATGAAGAAAATAGTTGCGAACAGCAGACTACGGACCACATAAAATGCAGTGCGGCCGCAAAGAGACCATCGCGGACCGCACAAAATGGCACCGCGGTCCGCATTGAGGTGGGAGTCAGAATACCCACTCTCTGATTCCAGGCACCACGGACCGCAAGAAATGGTCTGTGGCCGCAGTAATGCACTGCGGACCGTAAAAAATCGACCGCGTTCACGTTCCTCAACATTCAACTTTCTGAAGTTTCACCACCGCGGTCCGCACAAAATGGCATCACGGACCACAGAGAGGCACCGCAGACCACATAAAATCCACCGCGGACCGCGGTAAGCCATAAGCAGCAGTACCAATCTATGGTTTCAATTTTTGTCTCATTTTTAGCCTAAAATCTTATATCATTAACCCACTAGGTGCTCAATCATTATTCTTAACCAATTAACCCTAATTTAACATCATTATGTAAACCTACGCTACAATTTAAAGAAAAGGGAAGAAAAAGAAGTACAACTAACTAATTAAAAGAAAATAAAACAAGGTTAAAAAACTAAGAAAAGATTAAAATTACCAGTAGTGAGATGCAACATAGATGATTTAAAAACAGGTTTTGAATTTGTGCAGCTAGGACTTGGATGAACAGTACTTATTACTATTGAGAGTGAGAATGAGCGAAAAGTTTTAAATGAAGGCCTAAGGTCCTATTTATAGAAAAGGACCCTAGGACCCACTGTACCTACCCACCGCGGACCGCAAGAAGTGCACCGCAGTCTGCGATGCTTGAACATATGAAGCATTGGGCATATGGGCACCGCGGACCGTACAAAATGCAATGCGGCTGCGGTGAAAACTTCAGAAAACCCTATTTTTAATCATTCACTACTGCGAACCACATTGAAATTTTGCCCCCGCACTAAGGCCTTTGCGGCCGCAAGAAATGCAATGCGGCCGCAGTGCAAACTTCAGAGAGTGACATTTTTCCAACTTGGTCCTGCACTGCATCAAAACAATCCTACACACATCTCACAACCAGTTAGTCCAAAAGCAAATCATATATTAAAAAGAAAATCAATGAAAAAAAAAAGAAAGACACATGGGTTGCCTCCCAAGAAGCGCCTAATTTAACATCGTAGCACGATGCAGGTTACCATCAAATCACTTTAGATGGATCAGGGCCACCACGTGGTTGTCATCAATCTTCCCAAGGTAGTGCTTGACTCTGTGCCCATTAACTCTGAAGACCTCTCCATTTTTATTTTTCAAGTCAAGTGCACCAAACGGAGTCACAAACACCACTTTAAAAGGTCCACTCCATTTCGACTTAAGCTTTCCCGGAAACAGACGTAACCGAGATTTGAACAAGAGAACCAAATCACCCACTTTGAACTCCTTGCCCCGAGCATATTTATCATGAAGGTACTTCATCTTGTCCTTGTACAAGGACGAACTGGAGTAGGCATTAAATTAGAATTCATCAAGTTCATTAAGCTGCTCCACACGAAGATTTGCTGCCACATCTTATTCAAGATTCAGCTTTCTCAAAGCACGCATAGCCTTGTGCTCTAACTCAACCGGTAGATGACAGGCTTTCCAAAACACCAATCGGTATGGAGACATACCAATCGGGGTCTTGTAAGAAGTCCTATAAGGCCATAGAACATCATCCAACTTCTTTGACTAATCAGTCCTATTTGCATTGACCGTCTTTGACAATATACTCTTGATTTCCCTCTTTGAGACTTTAACTTGGCCACTCGCCTGAGGATGATAAGGAGTAGAAACTTTGTGATTGACACCATACTTTGCAAGCAAAGTGTCAAAAGCTCGATTATAAATATAAGACCCCCCATCAATTATGATTGCTCGAGGAGTGCCAAACCTAGTAAAAATGCTCTTCTTGAGAAATGCAACAACACTCCGAGCCTTATTGTTGGGCAAAGCCACGGCTTCAACCCACTTTGAAACATAGTCAGCTGCCACTAGAATGTATGTGTTCCCACACGAGGTAACAAATGGACCCATGAAATCAATGCCCCACACATCAAAAATATCAACTTCAAGAATGGTATTGAGAGGCATCTCATCTTTCTTCTAAATTCCACCCGCTCTTTGACATTCGTCACATCTCTTCACAAGTTCACTAGCATCTTTGTACAAAGTTGGCCAATAAAACCCACATCTAAGAACCTTCGTATCCATCATCGCCCCGCCATGATGGCCACCATAGGGAGAGGAATGACAAGCCTCTAACATACTCAATTGCTCTTCCTCCGGGATACACTTTCGGATCACACCATCCGTGCAGATTTTGAACAAGTATGACTCATCCCAATATAAGTCCAAACTATCCTGTTTGAGCTTCTTCCTTTGGTTAGAAGAGAGCTCGCACGGGATTATACCAGTCACAAAAAAATTAGCATCGTCCATAAACCATGGCATAGTATTAACCGACACAGAAAGGAGTTGCTCATCGGGAAATGAATCATTGATCTCTAGGCCATCACGAGGCCTCCCCTCCTCCTCCAAGTGGTCCGCCACTTGGTTTTCACTACCATTCCGTTCCACAATATCCAAATCAAACTCTTGAAGTAACAAGACCCATCGCATCAGCCTAGCTTTGGAATCCTTCTTCGTTATCAAGTACCGGAATGCAGCATGATCAGTATGAACTATGACCTTAGCACCCATGAGATACAGCCGAAATTTCTCCATTGCGAACACAATAGCCAAAAGCTATTTCTCAGTCACTGTGTAGTTCACTTGAGAATCATTCATTGTCTTGCTTGCGTAGTACACCGGATGAAACATTTTGTTCACTCTTTGACCCAAGACCGCCCCAACCGCAACATCACTCGCATCACACATGAGCTCAAAAGGTAAGCTCCAATTGGGTGTGGTTATATTAGGAGTGGAGGTCAACTTGTGTTTGAGAAGTTCAAAGGCTTGCATACATCCCTCATTGAACACGAACTTGGCATTTTTTTCCAATAACTTGCACAAGGGATTCACTACCTTCGAAAAGTCTTTGATAAATCTCTGGTAGAACCCCGCATGCCCAAGAAAACTTCTAACTCCCTTGATAGAAGTAGGGAGAGGGAGTCTTGAAATCACATCAATTTTTGTTTTGTCCACCTCTATACCATGCTTTGAAATTTTATGCCCAAGAACTATGCCCTCCTCAACCATGAAGTGGCATTTCTCCCAATTAAGAACAAGATCGGTTTCTTCACAACGGGCCAACACTCTATCAAGATTTTTCAAACATTCATCAAACGAGTCACCCACAACACTAAAGTCATCCATGAACACCTTCAAAATGTCCTCCACCATGTCAGTAAATATGGCCATCATACACCGCTGAAATTTAGCCGGTGCATTTCACAATCCAAACGGCATCCTAGAAAAGGCAAAGGTACCATATGGACAGGTGAAGGTGGTTTTCTCCTGATCTTTCGGAGCAATCAGGATTTGGTTTTACCCAGATACCCATCCAAGAAACAGTAGAAGGCATGCCCAGCAAGTCTGTCTAGCATCTAATCAAGAAAAGGTAATAGAAAGTGATCATTGCGGGTCACTTTATTCAACTTGCGGTAGTCCATGCACACCCTCCACCCGGTGACAATCCTGGTAGGAATCAACTCATTTTGTGCATTGGTAACCACGGTCATGCCACCCTTCTTCGGCACACATTGCATCGACAAAGTCCAAGACCTATCAAAGATGGGGTACACAACCCCGGCATCTAACCACTTGATCACCTCCTTTTTCACAACTTCCTACATTGCCTCGTTCAACCTCCTTTGATGTTCCAAGGAGGGCTTTGCATCATCTTCCAGAATAATCTTATGCATACAGAATGTGGGACTTATCCCTCGAATATCAGCTAAGGTCCATCCAATTGCCTTCTTCCACTTTTGGAGCACCGCCAATGTGGCATCAACCTGCATGTTAGTAAGACAAGAGGAAAGAATAACTGGCAAAGTTAAACTAGGGCCTAAGAATTCATACCTGAGGTGTAGAGGTAACGGCTTCAACTCCAACACCGGAGGCTCCTCAATTGAAGGCTTTGTTGGTGGAGTTTTCCTATTCTCAAGATCCAAAGAGAGTTTCTGAGGCTCATAAGAGGCCAAAGAGAGCTAGAAGATCCCAGTGGTTTCATCAAGTTAGTGCAATAGTGCCTTAGCAAATTCTGCACTCCCAATGGTGCAAGGAATGGTGAAAGCACTGGGATATTCTAGTTTCGAAGCCATTGAGTGCACTATTGCACTAACTTGATGGGTCATCTTGATAGTTTCACAATCTATGGATCTTTTCTTTGTCATCAAATCTTTCATAAATTTAGCATAACCCGACATTTGCTCTAGAGCTTCCACCAAAGGCACATTAATGGATAAGTTCTTCATCATATCAATGAACTTCTTAAACTGGTTCTCATTTCTCTACTTTGCTAGCCTTTGAGGATAAGGTGGAGGTGACCTTGGTAAAAGAGCCTTGGCTTTAGGCACCACCGTTTCCGGCATGTCTATTACGTGTTCCCTAGACGGGTTCACGTCATTCTGAGTTTCCACCTCGGCATCTTGGATATCAATACTCACTTCCTCATTCATGTTCTCATCAATCACATTTTCAACCACCAAAGGGATCTCGTCCTCTTGCAACTCAACTTCACCACTCAAAATTTCTTTTTGTTTGGAGGCATTCACATCACCGCCTCGTCCACTTCTTGTAGTTACTGCCATTACATGCCGTGATTGTTTCCACCCTTCAGGTTTACTATCGTATCACTTGGTAGAGCCCCCTTAGGGTGAGTATTCAAGGATTGTGAGATTTGGCCTAATTGAACCTCTAAGTTTCTAATTAAAGTATTGTGGGATACCAACTGAGCATCAGAGTCCGCATTCTTTTTCATCATCTGTTCAAACATCATTTCAATTCTCCCCATTTTATTGTTAGAAGAACTAGTAACTTAGGGTGGATTGTTCGATTGTTGATACATTGGGGGTCTTTGAAAGCCTTGCCCCCGATTTCCTTGGTTGCCATGGTTCCAACCACCCTGATTGTTGTTTCCACCCCAGTTGTTGTTGTTGCCACTCCAATTACTCTGATTGTTCTGATTGCCCGAATTGGAATTTTGGTTGTTGTTCCCCCAATTACTATTCCCTTGTTGTTGTTGATTGCCCTAATTGCCTTGGGGTCTCCATTGTTGTTGGTTGGTAGAATTGCCCCTTTGGCCCTGATAATTGTTCACATATTGCACTTCTTCATTCTACCCATCATAACCATCATCTTGGAATCCACCACTATCATTGTCATATTGATCCGAACTCTCTTGATTCTGTTAACCTCTTTATCTTCTTTTGTTCACTAACATGTTGACACCCTTCATAGTATTTACCTGTCTTGGATTTTGAACATGTTGTAATTGTGCCTTTGCTAGCTGGTTCATTATTGTTATCATTTCTGCTATTGCCTGCCCATGATCATGGAGCTCTTTGTGCAAGTGGATGACCGTGGGGTCTCCCTGTGGCACATTGGCTCTACTTTGCCAAGAGGAGGACGTGTCAGCCATCTCATCAAGAATGTCACAGGCCTCATCATAAAACAGCTTCATGAAATTACCCCCGGCAAGTTAGTTTACTATACACTGATTTGTTGTGTTAATGCCCCGGTAGAATGTTTGTTGTATCATTGCCTCAGTCATATCATTATTGGGACATTCCTTTACCATGGTTCGGTATCTCTCCCATATCTCATGCAATGATTCATTGGGCTCCTGCTTGAAAGCTAAGATCTCATCCCTCAATGATGCCATATGTCCCGGCGAGAAAAACTTAGCAATGAATTTATCCGCCAACTCATCCCAAGTAGTGATGGAGTGGTTGGGGAGCCATTCAAGCCAATCCAATGCCTTCCTCTCTAAGTGAGAAAGGGAATAATCTCGACCGAAGTTCATCCTCTAACATATTAGTTTGCTTGCTCCCCCAACAGGTATCCACGAAACCCTTAAGATGTTTGTAAGCATTCTGATGGGGAACACCCGTGAAATACCCTCACTGCTCCAACAATGTCAGCATCACATTTGTAATTTGAAAATTGCCACCCGAATCCGGGGTGGCACAATTGCATTAGCATATCCTTTGTTGGGAAGCACTCGAGGAGCCACTCTTGGAGGTGGCGGGGAGGGTCTGGAACATTATCATTGGCCTGGCGGTATCTCCTTTGTCCTTGAGGTACAATAGGTACCTCATCATCAATATTGTCATCTACCTCCTCCCCTAGCGGAAGATCTCAAAGAGGTGCATTGTTTGCTGCCATTTTGTACCTGAATTTGCGACACACACAAATTAGTAACACAGAAGGAAAGAAAAACAATACACAAAACTATTTAGATAGATAGCCAAAACCGTTAGCTCCCCAGCAACAGCGCCAAAAAGTGATCGGTGCCAACCCTACACCACTACAAAGTGGCGAGAGCGGTCGAAGCAGCTTTTAACCGAGATGGTCAGGATCGAATCCACATGGAGCTAGAATTGGGAATTGGATTCCTATCTAAACTAGTAGTGCATAGTGCTCTTACACTTCCAATCATCTTTAGTTATTTGTTACTTCTAATTTTTAAACTAATAGTATGCTAAATTAAACTAAGAGTGAAATGCTTGTAAGGTTTTCTAAATGGTTAAAGAGGCACTAGGGAAGTGACTCTCTCCTAGGTGAATACTCGATGGATTCTCAAGCCTAAGGCAAAATTGTTATGTAGGGGATTATGATATAACCAATGCACGAAACTACTCACTCTGTACCTCTCGGTAGTTTGAGTGATTTTGCACTAATTGACTTTCTCAAAACCAATTGGGTATCGAAATTGTGCAAGCAATGTAGGTTCAAGTCGGGTATTCCTATATCTAGGTTTAACCCTTTAATTGGGGCTATCAATCTCTTGAACATGCTCCAATTCCTTGTTGGACTAATTTTCCTAGACTCAAACTCTCTTTCTCAAGAAGAGCCTAAGTCAAAAAGGCACAAATTAGTGTTTGCAACCACTATTTCAACATGAAAAACACAAATTAATCCAAATGTCAAACACCCATAAACATTTAAGCCTTAATACTCAAGACCCATCAAATACTCACACTAGGGTTGAGCCACAACCCTTGCTAATGGGTCTAGCTACTCATAATAATGGAAGAAAATTGATAATTAGATGAAGAGTAACCTATATAATATGTTTACAAGCTAAGAATCAAAGATTCAATGATGAACTAGCTATGAAATTACTCAAAATAGGTCCAAAACGGCCTTCACGTGTTCAGCTAAAAGTTAGATACCCTAAAAATCTAAAAAAGTAGTATTTATACGAGGCCAAATTTTCTAGACAAAAATACCCCTATGGAGGTACCACGAACCGCAGAAAATGCACCGCGGCCGCGGTGAGGCTTTTTAGATTGAATATTCACTCTCTAAATCTAGCCACCGTGGGCCGCACAAAATGCACCGCGGTGGCCTCATTGCGGTTCGCATAAAATGCTCCGCGGACCGCACTGGCTTCAATTGTCCATATTTCCAACTCTCTAAAACCAGACCGCATAAAATGGATTGCGGTCGCGAGAGAACCTCTGCGGACCGCACTGCTTTAAGCTCCAAATTTGCACCTCTCTGAGTCTCCTCACCGCGGACCGCACAAAATGGATTGCGGTCGCGGTGGGTCTATTGCAGTTGTGCTTTGACTTGTTCTTGGTACTTGTGCATGTTTCACTCCTTTTTGAGATGGTTTTGACTACTTGTCACCTTTTCGACCAAACCCTGCAAACAAGCACAACATGTAAGCCTTTGGGACTATTTGTATATATTTTTAACCAAAACTCAAGTAAAACGGAGTGTAAAATGAACTAGAATCCCTAGTTATCAGACATGAAAATAGAAATAATTTGAGGTAGTTTTATGCTTTGAACTTTCAAATAAATTTCGTACATCATTTTCATAACTGCTAATACAACACATTCATAACTGTTTTCATTGTAGCAGGTTTACAAATTCGGATTTATTATCCCGTGACTAAATTTATGGCCTCAACCTAAAAACTCATGGGAATATCTTGCATCCTTTTTGCGAGTTCGAACTCCTTTGAAAAAATTTCAAGATTTCTTCAAGATTTTGATTTAGGCTGATCTATGCCCTTGGTTCCTTTTCCTTCCTTTTATATGCATAGTCCCTCCAGTGTTGGAGCTTTAAAGTATGAAATCTCGAACACTGGATCACTCCTTTCTTTTGGTCCATTCCTTGAAAAGGACAATACAAACGGGACTTGGAGATAATTTCTTAGATGATAACTGCATAATCCTTTTCCCATTAGAAAAGTTGTAACCTAGACCGAGAATAATTCAGTATTCCGCATGTCTTTCGGATTTAATATCATCATTTGGTACTGGCCAGCTTTTTGCCTATCATCTAAAATGGTTAGTAAAATTCAAAAGAACAAAATAAAATCGAACTTGCACGATACCTGACCGTGGGTATTTTCCTCGTCTAGAAGTAATACTTCTTCAAATGGACCGCATTCCAGTTCGACTGTAGTACCTTGTCATTCATGGTTTTTAACTCGTATGCTCCTTTTCCAGCGATGCCTCAAACCCTATATGGGCCTTCCCAATTTGGACTCACTTTTCCTGCATTGGCCATTTTTGTTAACCGGAACACCTTTTTTGAGGATGAACTCCCCAATCTTGAAGTACCTCAAATTAGCTTTCTTATTGTAATATCGTTCAATCATCTGTTTTTGAGCCACCATTCGAATGAATGCTGCTTCTATCCTTCAAATAAATCTAAATTTACCCGTAATTCTTCCTTATTTGCCTCTTCAGTGGCATGCGTGTACCTCGTACTTGGTTCACCTATCTCCACCGGAATTAAAGCCTCTGCACAGTACATAAGTGAAAATAGAGCCTCTCTTGTATTAGTTTTTGCAGTTGTTCGATAAGCCTATAGCACCCCTGGTAATACTTGCCATTTACCTTTTGATTCTTCTAATCTACTCTTTAAGTTATTGATAATAACTTTATTTGTCGATTCAGCTTGTCCGTTGGCCGTAGGGTGGTAAGGTGCGAATGTAATTCGTTTGCTCCGCCAACTTTGAAAGAATTCTGTAATTTTTGCGCCTATGAACTGTGGGCCATTGTCACAAACAATTTCTGTTGGAACTCCAAATCAACATATAATGTTTCGCCAAATGAAATCCCTGACTTCTTTTTCCCACACCTGTTTGAAAGAATCTGCTTCTACCCATTTTGAAAAATAATTTGTTAAAACTAACAGAAATCGTACCATTCCTTTAGCTTGAGGCAACGACCCTACGATGTCCATGCCCCATTTCATGAAGGGTCATGGTGAAATAACTGAATGCAACAGCTCTGCCGGTCGGTGCATGTTATTGGCATATCATTGACATTTATCGCACCTAGCTACAATATTTTATGCTTCTTCTTCTTCCATTTTGGCCAATAATATCCTGCTCTTATTAACGTTTTCACCAACGATCTTCCCCCAGCGTGATAACCACAATGGACCGAGGCACCATGCTAAATGTCCACCAAACATCTTGTGATACAAATTTTCACGAATTAAGCAGTACCAAGCAGCTTTATGCCTTAGCAATTGTGGCTTCTTCTTATTTTCAGGCAAGATACCATACTGCAAAAAGTTCACAAATTTATTTCTCCAATCCCAAGTTAAATTATTAAAATTTACCTCACTCTTGGTTTGATCGAGTTCCAAATGAAACAAATGTATCACAATGGCATTTTCTGCACTTGTTACATCCGCAACAGACACGAGATTTGCCAACGCGTCTGCTTTTGCATTTTCTTCTCTGGGTATTTGCACGGCTTTCCATGTCTGGAATTGTCTAATCAATTCTCGTACCTTTTTTAGGTATTGTTGCGTTCGTGTCTCTCATGCCACGAAAGTCCCTTGCATTTGGTTTACCACCAGTTGCGAGTACTTTTGATCACAATTTGTTTGATACCAAGTTCTCATGCTAATTCCAAGCCTGCAATCGCAGCTTCGTACTCTGCCTCATTGTTAGTGATTGGCTAATATTTTATTGCTTGTTTTATGACTTTGCCTGAAGGTGGAATTAGAACAATTCCTATACCCTCTCCTTTAACATTTGAGGAACCGTTAATAAACAGGGTCCAAGCCCTGGATTAGCTCCGGTAACCACCTGTAGTTCTTTCTGTGCCTCGGGAACTAAATTCGTGCTAAAATTCGCTACAAAATCTGCTAACACCTGCGATTTTATTGCAATTCTAGGCTGATATATGATATCATACTCACTGAGTTATATTGTCCATTTAGCTAGTCTTCTTGATAATTCTTGTTTATGCAGTATGTTTCTTAAGGGGAAAGCAGTTATAACAGAAATAGAATGACATTGAAAGTAAGGTCGTAACTTCCTAGATGCCATAATTAATGCTACCACAAGCTTTTCTAGGTGTGGATACCATGTCTTAACATCTAGTAAAGACTTACTAACATAATAAATTGGGGATTATTTACCTTAGATCTTCTCGTACCAACACCGCACTTACCGCTACTTCTGAAATAGCAAGGTAAATGAGCAATCTTTTACTTTCTTTTGGTTTGACCAATAAAGGCGGGTTTGATAGATACGATTTAAGTTCCTTGAGAGCTTGCTAGTAGTCGCTGGTCCATTCAAACTGATTTTGCTTTTTCAACACAGAAAAGAATATAAAACTTTTTTCTGATGACTTTGATATAAATCTCCCCAAAGCTGATATCCTGTATGTTAATCTCTGTACTTCTTTCTTGCTTGTGTGTATATCTGGAATCTCCTCAATAACTTTGATCTGTGCGGGATTCACTTTAATACCTCTGTTAGAAACAAGAAAACCTAAAAACTTACCTGAAGCCATGCCAAAAGCACACTTTTCCGGGTTTAACTTCATGTTGTACTGCAGAGAATCTCAAATGTGTTTGACAAGTGTTGAAAATGATCCCCTCCTTATGTCGATTTGACCAACATGTCGTCTATGTAGACTTCCGTAGTTTTTCCTAGTTGTTCTTGGAACATTTTAGTTACTAACCTTTGATATGTACCTCCAGCATTTTTCAAACCAGATGGCATGACTTTGTAACAATAAATCCCTCTGTCTGTGATAAACGAAGCTTTTTCTTCATCTAGAGGGTCCACTTTTATTTGGTTATAACCTGAATATACGTCTAAAAAACTTAACAGTTCATGACCTGCAGTAGAGTCAATTAACTGATCTACATGTGGTAAAGAAAATGAATCTTTAGGACAAGCCTTACTTAAATCGGTATAGTCTACGCAAACTCGCCATTTTTCATTCCTTTTTGGAACCACAACTGTATTAGCTAATTAGTCAAAGTACTTTACCTCTCATATTAAACCAATTTTTAAAAGCTTTTGTACCTCATCCTGGATCACTTGATTTTTGAAGGACTCATGCTTCCTTTCCTTCTGCTTAACAGGTGGGTGTGACGGATCCTCATTCAGCTTATGAGTCATCACCTCTGGTGGTATACCTGTCATATCTAAGTGCGACCAAGCAAAACAATCTGCGTTAGCTCGTAAAAATTCAATTAACTTACCTTTCATTTCTGGGCTTAAATTTGCTCCGATGTAAACTTTTCTGTCTGGCTAGTGGACAAATAATATTACAGCTTCGAGCTCCTCGGTAGTTGTTTTAATATTTTTATTTTCTTCTGGCTCTTGAATAACATCGGGTCTCGAATCGACATCAGTCTGACGTCCTTGCGTGTCTTTAGTTGAGGTTTTCGTAACAGTGTCCTCAACCAAATTTTGTAATTGCTATTTCGCATCTGCATCATTGGCTACCGTGCTTGCGATCACCACTGAGTTGATACTTCTTGAAGCTTGTTGATCTCCACGGATTTGATGGATTCCCCACTGTGAAGGAAATTTGATAAGTTGATGCAATGTGGAAGGGACAACATCCATATCATGAATCCACAGTCTTCCCAAAAATATATTATAGGTCATATTCGCCTCTATCACGTGGAAATTTGTATCCTTGACAACATGTTCTGCAAATATGGTAAGTAGAACTTCCCCTTTTGTAATAACGCTTGAATTATCAAAGCCAGACAAGGACCGGACTTTTGGTATGACCTTATCATTAGCTTGCCTTTCATTCACCACCCTCAGGAAAATGATGTTTACTGAGCTACCTGGATCAATTAAAACTCATTTTACGTTACTATCATGTACAAGTAAAGATATTACCAGTGCATCGTTGTGATGAATTATCAAGTCGTTCGCATCCTCATCATCGAATGTTATACTGTCGTCATCCAGGACTTGGCGAACTCACTTTCCGTGAGCGACTATGATTTTGATGTCTTTTTTGCGGTTGTATATGTTACTCCATTGACCTCATCTTCCCCAGTTATACATTGACTGTTCTTTTTGGTGATGGAGGTTTTGGGGGCTCTTGTCTGTTCTTCATATATGATTGTCTTCCTTTCTCACTGAACAGATCAGTAAGATAACCTTGCTTCAACAAATGCTCGACCTCTCCTTGTAGAAGCCTACAATCTGTTGTTCTATGGCCATGAACGTTATGAAATTTGCACCAGAAATCTGGATTTCTTTTGCTTGGATCTGCTCTCATTTCTTTAGGCCACCGTACCTTATCCTTCATACCTCTTAAAACTGCCACTAACCCGGAGGTGCTGATGTTAAAGCTATAATCTCATATCCTTGCTTGCGTATTGGAAGCATTGATTCGGGCATCTTGTTCCTTTTTTAACTTGGAAGAAGAGCTCGTGTCTTTTTGCCTTGGTCTTAAATCAAATCGTGTACTTTCCTGTTTAGATCGAGAGTCTCGCCCTGCGGGTCCCATGTACGGCTCATAGCTATTTTTACCGGGCCTTCTTTCTGATTCTGAACGTCTCGATCCTGGCCTCTCACCGGCCCTTGGTTGTGCGACCGTATCTTCTTCTATTCACAATTTCATATTGTACGTGTTGTACATATTTCAGCCTCCTCGTGGCTTTTGGACTTTTCTCGTTAAAGTTGCTCGCGAATGCCATAGCCGCCCAGTTATCAGGTGCTCGAGGTAACATCATTCTCTCCTACTGGAATCTATCTATGAATTCCCTAAGCAATTCTATACTCCCTTGTTTAACTTTAAAGATGTCTTTCATCCTTTTATCAACTTTTTGAGCTCCCGAATGTACTTTTATAAATGACTCTGCAAGCTCAGTAAAAGAATCTATATATTTTTTGGGTAAAAGAGAATACCACGCTAACGCTCCCTTTGTGAGTGTTTCACAAAACTTTTCAACCAAAATCGATTTGATTTCCTGTTTGGTTAAGTCATTGCCTTTCACGCCAATAGTGAACACAGTTACGTGATCTCGAGGGTTAGTTGTTCCATTATATTTGGGAATATCAGGCATTTTAAACTTTTTAGGAATTGGTAAAGGCATCACACTTGGCTTCTAGGGATATTGTGAATACTTGTCAATATCCACCCCTTTGATTATGGGTGGTACGCCTGGTATCTACTCTATACGATCATTCTGTTCCTTCAACTATTTCTGTAAAGTTAGCACTAAACTTTGTAAACTAGAATTATTTAGAGTACCCGACCCTCCATCACGAGATTCATTAGGATTTTCTCCACTTCTAGAATTATCAAGCACCGAATGTGGGTTCTCCAAAGTCGTTGTATTAACTGGTGGAGGAGTTTGCGCCGTATTGATTAATCCTCTAACAAAAGCTTGTAGCGCACTATTCACGCGTTCCGCAATCAATTGCTTTAGAGCGTCTTGCTCCACGGTTTGGTCGTTTAGATCATCAACGCGTGAAGTGGAACTTTCAGGCGAACTTCCACGGGACTGATGAGGGGATCCTGTAGGTGTGTGGTGTGGTGGAGTTGGACCTTGTTGGTTCAGCTGGTTGTTATCGTTAACGGTTGACATATTTGATCGCTAAAGATTGGAAAGTGAACAGACTATCAGATTCCCGGTAACAGAACCATTTGTTTAATCTAAAAATAGATTTTTTGGTCAAAGTTAATATCTAGAAAAAATCAGATTACTGATAAATAAGATTTACTTTATTTTCACAATAATTTGGAAGAATAGATCAAGGAATGAAAATAATTGACAAAGAGAATAAGAAATGAACTAATAATCACTCCCAAAATTACGACTTAGAGCTTTGAGAGTAAAGCGAAGAATAACTGTATGGATTTCAATAATAATTGTTACTTGCCATTACAAATGAGATTTCAGTCCTTATATAGGAATATGAGCATACAATTATAACGGTTCCCTTACTTAATTTGGGCTCACTAATGGTATTAATTGCATTGATTGTCTGTTACCAAGTTCAACTGTAACGGAAACATTTATGACTAAAAATACCTTGTAACTGCATTGATTTCCCTTCCTTATTTATGACAGGTTCGTGTATCTTTCTTTCTTTACAGCCTTTATTTATTTCGTTCCTATTTCTCTTTTTACAGCTGTCAGGTCCGGGTTTTTTCCTCAGCATAACCCCGTGGATGCTTCTCCCGTGCCTTTTCCGCATTCTTTAACTCGTCTAATTAAGAACGCTACTTGTCCTTATATCAATGTTCCAAGTATCATGCTCCGTCAGCTTGTTTATCGCCCACGTGTCATGTCTTTTTCCACCAATACATTATGGACTTGAGAATTGAATTTCAGTACCAAATCCATTTCCAATAGACCCTCCAATATCAGGTGGCCAGTTGTGTAAACTATGGAGTATTTTTTTCTTCCTTTTTCACACTCACTGGTGTATAATCTCGATATGGCGGTAGATCTAATAGACTTTGCGTTATAGTTTAGAAATATGAATGGTAGATTTTATGATATTAGCTTTTTTTATTATTAAATTGCGACATATTTGAATGAAAAATATAAAAATAGAAGATTCAAATAATTGACCACAAAATGGAATTGAGCTGTTGTTATTGTAGTAGAGTTTCAATCTGCTTCATATTTTTCTTAGTGGGATAATTTATAACTTTGATTGTTAAAAAACTTCTACGTATTTTATTTTCAACATATTTCGAATTTAAGAAAGAAAAAGAAGTCAATACTTCCACACTGTTACACTAATCTAACGGCCACGATCCACCGAAGAAATTGTGTACTTACACGCTCCACACCTTACAATTCCCCTCATTCCAATTTCAACTGCATCGAAAACAGAAAAAAAAAAAACGCGAAACCATAAACCGCTCTCTCATGGCTAACTCATCGCTCCTCACTCTGTTCCTCATCCTCTCCATCATCTCCACCACCAATGCCGCCGTCAACTTCACTAGGCCCACCACCAAAGCTACTTCCACCGCCATCAACTCCACAATGCCCACCACCAATACCAACACTACCGCCACCGCTGCTGCCGTCAACTCCTCAATATCTACCGCCAACGCTAACACCTCCACCACCGGTGTCAAATCCACGATTCCCTCTACAAATACCACTGCCACCGCCGCTAACTCCACAAGACCCACCACCAAACTCACCGTCACCGCTGTCAACTCCACAAGACCCACCTCCAGAAACAATACCATTACCCCACAAGAACTGGACACACTCCTCGGAAGGTGAAGAGTAATGAAATTAACGTGGAAAGGAAACAAATACATTAGAGTCTTTTGTATAACTGATACGGGGTAACTATCGGTTAATGTTTATAATGAAATGAAATAAATAGAATGGGATATGATTAATTGTCCACTTATTAAATAATGGCGGCTGAAGGGTTTTTCGTTAGTTCTGATAATAACTACTGAAAATGTACTTATTCTTAGTCTATTAATTAACCAATAGCATTATGTTTACTTGATTTAATTACAATTTGTAGTAATGACTATTTGATCAATTAATAAGATATCGTGGTTCATGTATTATGGCGTACACTGTTTAATCAAATTTTTAAAATTCAATCAAATTAGACTTTTCAGTATCAAATGTTTAAAACGTATGTATGAGCTAGCTTAGTTCATATTCTTTGCCAATTCATGCCTAATTCTATCACGGACCTCCAAATCACATTCTGAACACGCTCCTACGTCCAAAATCACCTAACGGGGCTAACCGAACCATAAAAATCCAAATCCGAGATTGTTTACTCATAAATCAACATCCGGTTGACTTTTTCAACTTAAGCTTCTAAATAGGAGACTAAATGTCTCATTCCACTCCGAAATCACTCCGGACCCGAACCAACCAACACGATACGATAGAATACAGCTGAGGAATACAAAAGGAAGCGGAAATGGGGGGAAACGAGACTATAACTCACGAAATGACTGGTCGGGTCGTTACAAAATTATTAAAAATATTAGTGATCGCGTGCAACTCTAGTCCTAAAAAGGATAAGCGGTCGCTGCAAATATAATCCGGTCTAAAAGTCTGGAGTCGAATCCCACAGAGAACTAAGGCTTAGATATAACTGTTTGATATCACTAAGAAGACAAGTTTGAACAATTTTCTAAATTATAAAGATTGAAATTTATATTTCTAACTAATTAACTAGCAAATACTATAAATCGGTAAAATTATCAACTAACGAGACAAAGGGTTGGAGACTAAATTAAGGAGGTCTAGAGTTGTGATTTTACCAATTGTCGAAATCTTTCCAGCTATATTTCCTACAATTTCGCCGATATATTTTCTACTGATCGTGATCACTTTAGGTGCCGTAATTCTCTCTCGAGCAACTACAATAATTTACTAGACATATTCTCTCGAACTACGCTAGTTGGCTTCATCTAACCGCTCACTATGACCACGTCAAGGCTTTGTTATTTCTGAACCTACCTTTAAACCCACTGTATTGATTTCTCACATATGTAGGAGTGACGTTGTTAAACAACTACCTAAATATATACTCTCTCTCGAGCAGTACACACTAAATAGGCACAGTCAATTGATTGTCATTCAATCAACAGTAACAAACACGTAGTTGAACATGTAGAGAAATTCAATGGATCAATTATATAAAAACACAACAAGAAATCAGAATTCATCCTCCAAGAGGTTCCATCAAAATTCCTAGATAATAAATTAGCTATTCATAATAGTATGCAAAAATATAATATTAGAATTCATAACCAATAATAAAAATAAGAAGAAGGAAGTGAGAAAATTGTAGAAGAATTTTCCGCCTTGCTCCTAGTATGTTCTTGTCTCCTTAGGTCGAATCTCGCTCTCCTTAGCCTCCTTAGCTCTATATTATGTCAAAAGTATGTCAAAGGTGCTCAAAATACCATATTTTCATGTATATATACCAAGTAGGGTCGGGCCCAAACAATTATACCTTCTCCTACGCGAAAAAGGACACTTTTCTAGGTCAGGACATCCGCGGCCGCGGATTCGACCGTGGATTTTGCATAGTGTTCTGTCCGCGACCACAGATCTGACCGCGGACTGTTTGGAATTTGGAAAAATGTAAAACATAAAAGTTGTATCCCTTTGAATTATCTTTCCAACCATACATTGTGGAGCCCAAATGGAGTTCTGAGTGAAAAGTTGTGTGTATTTTATTAGATAGTGCGTAATATGCTACTCGATTCTTCGTTCGTTCTTAACTATCATCCGTTGATCCCCAACACGATCCCGACTTAATTCCTTGGGCGTTTACTCATACTTCAAAGCTCCAAATCACTTGAATTCATTCCATAACATCTACATAGCTCGGAATCACTCCTACAAGGCATAAAACACACAATTAGTGCAAAACACTAGCGATTAAAGCTCAAACTCAATTAAAGTGCAATAAATTAGAGTGTAATAAGCAACTAAAATATGTAATTATAGCCTATCATCAATAAGTACTCATAAAAAATAATAAAAAGGCTTATCTCTTTATACTTTTGATGAATTCATAATTAGAATTTGGTAAAAAAATATATTATTTAAATTTTCAGTAAATATAAAATGAGAAAACTAACCAAATATTATAGTATAAATGAATGCAGAAAAAGAGGTAGATAAAGATGATTTTATAATATTTATATTTTGAATTAATTAATAAACAAAATATAAATAAATAACACTCAAAAAAATTATTGATAAATTTAGACAATTGAAGAAATTTAAGCAGTATAACATAAGTATAAAAATATATATATTCAGAATAAGAAAATATATATGTATGTTCTATTAGAAGAGAAGTAGTATCAACATATTAAGCCAATTGACAAATTAATAAAAAATTACATTAGTAAATGTATAGTACTAAGTACTTACTAATTTAATAAAAAATAAATAATGAATAAATAATTTATTTGATTACTATAATGCTTTGTATCCTTTGATTTTTATAGATTTTATTATATATATGTACACTACATTAAATGATAAAATAGTAACTAATATTTATTAAAATAATATAATATATTAGATCATAATTTTATAAGATTAATATTCCATTAAATTATTCGTGCATCGTGCGGGTTCTAACACTAGTTTAAGAAAGAAAAAGAAAATCAATACTTCCACACTGTTACAATAATTTAACGGCCACGATCCACTGGATAAATTGTGTACAAATACACGCTCCACACCTTACAATTCCCCTCATTAAAATTTCAACTGCATCGAAAACAGAAAAAACCGCCAAACCAAAAACCTTCTCTCATGGCTAACTCATCGCTCCTCACTCTGTTCCTCATCCTCTCCATCATCTCCACCACCAACGCCGCCGTCAACTTCACAAGCCCCACCACCAAAGCCACTTCCACCGCCATCAACTCCACATTACCCACCACCAACACCAACACTACCCCCACCGCTACTGCCGTCAACTCCTCAATATCCACCAACAACGCTAACACCTCCACCACCGGCATCAACTCCAAAATACCCACTACAAATACCACTGCCACCGCCGGTAACTCCAGAATACCCATCACCAACACCACTGCCACTGCCGTCAACTCTACAAAACCCACCACCAAAACCACCGTCACTGCCATCAACTCCACAAAACCCACCACAAGAACCACCTATAAAAACAATAGCATTACCCCACAAGAACTGGACACCCTCCTCGCAGCCTTAAGGTATCGCGGTTACCCTCTCTTCAGCAACGCTATCGACACCTCCGACGTCCAATTACAAATGCTCTCCACAGTCGCCGACACTTCATCGGCATTCACTATCTTCGCTCCAAAAGACCATTTCCTTTACACCCTCGATATGGCCTCCGACGCCGATGCTTACGTGGCCGCACTCATGTGCCACGTCATCCCTTCTCGCCGACTCACCATCACCCAACTCCGTAACCTCACTTCTCCTTATCTCGAGACCCTTTTGCTCCATTACAGCATCCTAGTCGGGAAGAGCAAGAGCGACGACGTTTTTGTTACAGTTGATGGGGTTCGGGTTTCGGATCCGGATCTTTATCTCGGGTCAAAATTTGTTGTTCATGGGTTAGATGGGATTCTTCTGACTGGGTTTAATATGTATGAGGACACTCTCAGCCATATGGGGAAAGGATTCTTTGCTCCGGAGATGGGGGAATTCATTGGTTCTCAAACTGGAGGGAATTCTGCGGCGGCGACGCCTAAGAAAGCGTCGTTGCCGGCGGCGAAGATTGGAGGATTTTCGAGAATTATGAGGAAGCAACGGAGACTGCAGTATCGCCGGATTTGGAGGAGTAATTACAGTTTCCGGCGTAGCTATGATGGTAGTCGCAGTGATGATGATTTCTAGGGGCATTACTGTAAATCTCAGCTTTCTTCTGGGGCAAATGTGTCTTCTACGAATGTTGCAACAGAAGTGAAAATTAGTGAAAATGTAGAAAATGTGAATTCCCGATTGAATATCAATGAAATCGATAGGTAATTGTTGTGAAAATTCTCATTTTTGTATTTGGAGATCAGAAATCACTCTATTCTCTCACTTCTTATCTTCTATTTATTTGGGAATTCTGTACAAAATGAAAATGAACAAAGATCCACTTAATCCTCTTCGCTGAAACATCTTTTTTCTTAATAAAAAAACTAATTAATGGAAGTTTATATTCTTTTTCAAATTAATCTTTTACTATATTCGTTTCTTCTCATTATGTGAAAAATAACGAAGAAAGCAAACTTGTTAAGTATACCGCGAACCACTTATTTCCTCTCGTTAATCCCATTCCATTTTGTTTATATATATTTATCAAATTTATTAATGAGCGATCTTATTGAAACTCAATGTATAATTCCACAATTTTGCTTCAATTATACAAGCAGGAATAATCATATAATTAAGAGTTTATGACCAAGTAAGCTAATGGTCATAAACTACCCCATTAGCTTTCGTAAGTAAACAAAGTAACATGACAAGAGAAAAAATGTGGAATAAACTCAAGCATCAAGCATGTTAAAGCTTTATATATTAATCTTTCATAATACTTGTGATAGATAAAAAACCCTTCATTTTTGTTTTGCAACATTAAAATTAATTGATTATCGAGCCAAAGGAGATGGTATCTCTGGGGTTGAACAAGACTCACTAGCATCACAATATCCATGTAGAATATCTCCTTCTTCGGATGTGAAACCAATGGATCCAAGCATGGACGGCCAACACTGGCGTTCAATAGTTCGTATGGCACCACAACAGTCGGGTCCGAGGTAGGTTTCACCATTAATGAAGAAAAGCACGATCTCCCCGGTGCATGTTTGGAGCTCCAACAATGAGTCCCAACACTGCGACGAACCTTCTTCGTCTTCTACCTTTAAACGTGCCAAAAGAGTTGTACAAGAAGCAGATTTATTAGTGGTTGAAGGTCTAGCTTGAAGAATATTGATCCATGAAAATAGGGTAAGTAGTAGTACAACTTTAAAGACCGTGAGACTCTTCATGTTTGTATAAGTTACAGTATATAACTAAGGAGTGGGATATATTCGTGTGATGATCGTAGGAGAAAGGAATTGTGGGAGCTGTTATATATATATATATGTGTGTGTGTGTGTGATTTGTGAAGAAGAATTTTCGGAATTTATGGGGATCGGAAGGTGAAGAGTTATGAAATTAATATGGAAAAGAAACAAATATATTAAGTCTTTTGTACAACTGATACGGGGTAATAATTGATTAATGTTTATAATGAAATAAAATAGAATGGGATACGATTAATTGTCCACTTATTAAATAATGGCGTCTGAAGGGTTTTTCGTTAGTTCTGATAATAACTACTGAAAATGTATTTATTCTTAGTCTATTAATTAACCAATAGCATTATGTTTACTTGATTTAATTACAATTTGTAGTAATGGCTATTTGATCAATTAATAAGATATATATCGTGGTTCATGTATTATGGCGTACACTGTTTAATCAAATTAGACTTTTCAGTATCAAATGTTTAAAACGTATGTATGAGCTAGCTTACTTGGAGACACCGACATAACTGTCGTTGAAATTGTGCATGAATATATAGATGAAGTAAAGCATCACTCCACCCTAGCTCGCATATATAGCTATATCACTACAAGAGGACAGGCCATTAGCATGGGAAATTTGCGTGGGACTTCAGTTCCCTAGCTAATATAAGCATCTACGCATGTAGCTAGAAAAGTCCGATTTCCATGCGAATTTTTTCGATTAAAAATATAGTCACAAAATAGCTAGGAATCAACTAGGACTATTCCTTGCTAAATAATAGCTACAGTTTTTTCCTAGCCAAATTTATAGCTAATATTTAGCGGGAATTCTAATTTGGCGCTAAATTTATTTTTCCAAAAAGAGCGTAGTTTAGCTAGGGACACAGTCCGTAGCGCATCCCTAGCAATGCACTAGCTAGGAAAGTCTCCTTAGCTAATCTATAGCCAAATATCAGCGGAAATCCTATTTTGGCGCTAAAAATTTTGCGGAAGATTTGTCTTTTAGCTAGGATTACATTCTGTGGCTAATCCCTAGCTAAAAAGTAGCTACAAATGTTTCCTTTTAGCGGGAAGTTAAATATGGCGCTAATCTTTTTTGTCAATTTTGGTTGTTTAGCTAGCAAAGTAGCAATGAATCCAAGCTAGTCTCTATCAAATTATTATTATTATAAAAGTTTAATTACGGTCTTTGGACTTTTGGTTGAAATCCCTAAACTAAAGGCAGCCGTTTCCTTAAATTTGTAAAGATAGGCTTAATAGTTAAAATCCTTAGTAATCTTATTTTAGTTGGACTTTTGGTTGAAATCCCTAAACTAAAGGCAGCTGTTTCCTTAAATTTGTAAAGATAGGTTTAAAAGTTATAATCCTTAGTAATCTTATTTTAGTAGAATTACAGTATCTCAATTCCTTTAAATCCGCTAAACACCCACGCACTCTTCCACGTCTCTTCATCTTTATAAATCCTCAACTATCATCTTCCAATTCAGTGGAGAAAGAACTCATATTATCGTTGCCGCTTGTAAGCTTCCGTGAAGGTAAGAATTTCTCTTATACCTAAAGCATTTGTGCAAAGAGGTTTGTTGTGAGTGTTTAATTTGTTCTGTAATTATCACTTTTAATTTAATTTTTTCATTTTAGCAAGATACTGATTAACAAAATATCATCAAAATTCAATGAATCCAAACATGTGGAAGATTGTGAGTGTTCATCAGTACCTTTCTCGCACCAGGAACTCTTGTCATTGTTTAATTTTGTGTTAACTATAGAATTAAGAGAGGGCAATTTCCCCAACGATTTGCATGTGTTCCTACCTTGATATAGAAATTGAACTTTCAGTAATGTTTTAAAATGTTTCTACTTATATGTTTTGTTTGGTATTTGTTGTTTATAAAATTGTTATCCTTATATTTTTATTGAACAACTATTTTCGGGCTTGAGAGGAAAGTAATGAAGATTTATTGTTACTATTGTAAATCAAGTAAAATTATTTTAGACGAGGGCAACATGATAAGTGAAGAAGAATAAAATTAATATAATATTATACTTTTGTATATGATTGGAAAGAAAAAAAGTTTATATGCCCTTTGTAGGTTTAATAGCAAACAAAACTGAGGTGAAATAGTAAATTTCACTTAAAAACATGTGTCTAATAGAAAACAAATTCAACCTCTACTAGTTGTCTTGAAGTGATTTTTCTCTTAATTAAACAGTGATTCTGAATCCTTCTCAATTTGCTATTTGTGGTGTTGTTAATTTGTTTAAATTGGTGAACTAATAATATAAGAAGGTTTGGATCTCATTTACTTGGTAAAAAACTTACCCGCACTAAGTATCTACACCGGTTTAGTTAAATTAACCACACAAGACAAACTAAGGTCTAGAGGCATATTTTAAATAAAGAAAAAAATAAAAAACAAAAAAGAAGCGAAGTCATTAGCCTAACATTTACAATCGTTAGGTTGCCGTCAACGTTTGTTCTTCTTCTAGCGTTTTGGTATATTCTGAAGCTTTGGGTCATTCTTTCTTCAGTTTATTATTTATTGATTGCAATCAAAAGCCGTAATTCCAAAACTACTACTTGGTTGGAATTTTTCATGTAGAATGATTTAGTACTAGTATTTTGAAACATTTGGGAAAAGAAGCTTATCTTTTAAATTTTGACGGTGTAATTTACACATTTAAGAAAATCCTTGATTACTTTTATAGACTAATAAAACTTTGTAGGAAACCCTTGGATGCTTTGTTAGCTAAATTAAACGGCCAATTACATAATCAAAGTTGCGCCCTTGACTTCTTTATATCGCTTGTTGAGTTTGTGAATGAAGATGTACCTTAAGTTTTTTGCTAGAAAAATTTCCCGATTTAAATGATTTTATCCTTTTAACTACTAGTTGCACACATTCTCATCTTAGAAAAAACAAATTCATTATTGCAAATTTTTTGGTTATTATATTCAGGTAGAACATTGGTTACCTATCACATATCATATTCTTAACTAAGTTGACGTTATGATATTGAAAATGAAATAGAAGTATGATAAAGTAATATGATGATAAGTTCAAATTAACTAATCTTAGGATGGACGTAAATTCATGTTCATTCTGGTAACGATAGAGTTTAGTGGCATAGGAGTTTTATGAGATTTAATATTTCTAGGGGAAGTTTTTAACTACTGGAACAAGATGATGTGGATAACTGGGTATGCATCAAGATTTCAAAAGCACAACAGAAAGAACAAAAATATAACAAAAGTCGCATGTAAATAAGTTGCCGACATTTAGTTACCGTTGGATGTTGATTATTTTATATTGTTAGTTAAAATTACAAAATAGATGATAGTTAACTATAGTTATTCACTAATAGTTATAGTTAAATACATTGTCATTTGTCAAATATTTATTAGTGGGGTGTAAATACTCGGTGCGGATAAATTTTTACTCATTTATTTTGAATATTAACTAACTAATATATTATTACTGAAAATAGTATTTTGTCATTGTCTGAAGGAGATCTTACCCGAAGATGCTAAGTTACCTAATGATTACTATAGAACTAAACAAATGGTTGCCAAACTTGGGCTAGGATATGAAAAGATAGATGTATGCGAGACGGGTTGTATCCTATATTACAAGGATAACAAAGACAAAATAAATTGTCCCAAGTGTGGTCAACCACGTTATAAGCCTAAGAGAGGAGGCAGTGGAAGGCAAAAGGATGTTCCATATAAAGTACTACGCTACTTTCCTATAACTCCGAGATTACAAAGGTTATATATGTCAACAAAGACTGCTGAACATATGATATGGCACCAGAAATCTCGTCGAGAACCTGGGGTAATGAGTCATCCAAGTGATGGAGAGGCATGGAAAAAGTTTGATCAATGCCATCCTGAATTTGCAGTTGAGCCTCGAATTATTAGGCTTGGACTTGCAGCTGATGGGTTTAGTCCGTATGGGCAGATGTCCCATCCTTATTCTTGTTGGCCAGTAATCATCACACCATACAATCTTCCACCCGGAATGTGCATGAGTAGCCAGTATATGTTCTTAAGTCTTCTCATTCCTGGTCCAAAAAGCCCAGGGAAGAATATAGACTTATACTTACAACCTCACATTGATAAATTGAAGCAATTATGGGTTGACGGGGCTGAGACTTATGACTCTTATAAGAAACAAAATTTTCAAATGTGAACTGCACTTATGTGGACTATCAATGATTTTCCAGCTTATGGAATATTGTCTGGCTGGAGCACCCACGGTCATTTGGCTTGCCCTTGTTGTATGGGAAAAAGTAAGGCATTTCATTTAAAAGATGGAAGAAAGGCTTCATTCTTTAATTGTCATCGTCAATTTTTGCCAGTAGATCATTCATTTCGTAGGGATAAAAATTTATTTTTAAAAGGAAGAGTTGAGCACTCTGCTCCTTCTCCTAGGTTGTCTAGTGAAGACGTTTGGAACAACGTGCGTGACTTGCCAAAGATTTTCGATAATTGCACCTCGGATAAGTTGCCAAGATTTGGGGATCAGCATAATTGGACAAAACAAAGTATTTTCTGGGAATTACCATATTGGCACACTAATATTCTTCGGCATAATCTCGATGTGATGCATATCGAGAAAAACGTGTTTGATAATATATTTAACACAGTAATGGATGTAAAAGATAAAACGAAGGACAATTTAAAAGCTAGAATGGATGTGCAGACTTATTGAAATCGTCCAGAGCTTGAATTGAAGGAGCATCAAGGGAAACTTTTGAAGCCAAAGGCAGCATACTCACTAACAAAATAACAAAGAAAGTTAATATGTGAATGGGTGAAAAGTTTGAGGTTTCCAGATGGTTATGCCTCCAATTTGTCTAGATGTGTAGACATGGAAGATTATAAATTATCAAGGATGAAGAGCCATGATTGTCATGTATTTCTAGAAAGGTTGCTACCAATTACATTTCAAGATTTTTTGCCTGAGCCAATTTGGAATGCATTAACAGAGATCAGCTTATTTTTAAAGGTTTATGTGCAACTGTTTTAAAAGTAGAAGATCTACAAAAACTTGAAGAAAGCATAAAGATTACAATTTGCAAGATAGAAAAAATATTTCCTCCTGGTTTCTTTGATCCCATGGAACATCTGCCGATTCATTTAGCATATGAAGCAATAGTTGGTGGTCCAGTTCAGTTTCGGTGGATGTATCCTTTTAAGCGGTAAAAGTTAAACTTAATCTTTGATTAGATAATTAATTTATTTACTTAAAAACACACTAAACTATATTTTAATTATAGGGAGCTATACAATTACAAAAAGAAGGCGAAAAATAGAGCTCGTGTCGAGGGATCAATATGTGAAGCTTATATCATTCAAGAAATTTCAACTTTCAGTTCCTATTATTTCCAGCCTAACATGCAAACTAGGCTAAACAAAGTTACTCGAAATGATGATGAAGATGAAGTTGATGCACCTGATGGTTGTTTGTCCATCTTTTTGCATCCAGGACGTGCAAATGGTGGGAAAGATGGTCAGTATCTGACTGATGATGAGTGGGATGTGGCACGTTTATATGTTCTGTTAAATTGTGAGGAGGTTCAACAATTCGTCCAGTAAGTTAATTTTTTTTACCTATTTAGTGCATACATATATATATGTTGCATGAAAAGGCTAGCATAACTAAAATTTTATTACTCTTGTAGTATTTTTTAAGCTGAATTAAGAAGGGATTCAGAAAATATTAGCCTCGAGCAAATTGAGAAAGAGACAAATAGTAAATTTGCCAAGTGGTTTGAAGCTTATGTGAGTAAATTACAATTAAATAAAAGAATTCGTAGTCTTTATTTGTCTTGGCTTAAAATTTATATTTAATAAAACATACTATTGATTTATTGTTTTATTAATAAGTTCTTAATGCAGCTAATAACATAACTGATGAGCGATTGAAAGACTTAGCTTCTGGTCCTTATAGGTGGGTGCAAACATGGCCTCAGTATTTTACGAATGGCTATAAGTTTGACACTTTTACATACGGCTCTAACAAAACAACTATGAATAATGGTGTGTGCATCAAAGGAACAAGTTGGAGTGACTATGAAAGTGACTACTATGGATTGCTCGTTGAGGTGATACAACTAGAGTATTCTAATTCGACAAAGAAAAGAATTACTCTCGTATTGTTCAAATGTGATTGGTTTGATCCAACAATGGGCCGAGGGCTGAAGGTCCATAATCATTATGGTCTAATCGATATCAATCATAAGAAAAGTTTCTCGAGCTATGCCTATGAACCTTTTGTGTTGGCTGAACAAGCACAACAAGTATATTTTGCAGAATATCCCAGTAAAAAAAAGATAGGGCTGAGTGGTGGGCAGTGTGCAAAATAAAAGCTAGAAGCCGTATTGATTCTCCAAATATCCCGTACCAAGAAGATGAGGATTTACCCGCGGTACTTCCAAATGTCACTGATGATCTTGACCATTTACTTCATGAAAATGGTGAGCTGGAAGTACATGACTTTGAAAAAGAGACTGCTGAAATCGAAAGAGCACATGATATCGATGATATTGAAAGTGATGAAGAGATAGAAGAATCTTATGAAGATGAATAAAGTGATTGAAATTTGAGCTAAATTATAGTGAAAATAATGACATTGAATGATAACAAGGTGTTGAGTATAACACATGACTTTTACTGCAATATTTTTGTTTGTGTTCTTTATTGTGATTGCTGATATTTTCTGCATCTTGATGCCATTTATAAGTACAGATACTTAAGTTTCTCAGTCAAATTAAAAATTTACTAATATATATTCTTTTGAAATCTCTCTCTTTTCCACTCTGACTATATGTTCTGCTCTTGAGGCCCTCCATTCTCTCTATAAAAAGAAAACTTTGTCATTAGGTCCCCACCAGATTAAAATCATAATCTATCTCCCGAGTAGAAGCCTGGATATTTTCTCCCATTTTGCAGGGATTTGTTGTTGGTCTTATGCTCAGCATATCGTTCTTTTGGTCGGTCAGTTTTTTGCAGGTGTTATCTTTTTTGCTCTTGTTTCGCATTTCATTCCAGAACCTACACTTGCACCCATTTCAGGTGCCAAAGGCAAAAAGGTATGATTTTAATTTGTTTTCCAAACTCAGAGAGTCTTGTTCATGCAGACTAAGTGAATGTGAGATTTTAAGATTCTGAGTGCTAAATATTGAGCAGTTGTTCCACACATACAACTTATTTACACGAGCAAGCATGCAACAGGTTACTGTAATTGCAATGTTAGTGGATGTTACAAGAGCTAATTCTATTTGTACTCTAATTAAGTCTTTGTTCCTTATTATTCTGTTTCTTCTGGATAATAAGTGTTGTGCTTTCTGTTACATTTTCTTTCAGAATATTACATGTGAGGTACTACTGTAATTGTAGCGTCCACTGTAGTCTTGCTTGTGAGTCCTGCTTTTCTGCCTTTTAGTAACTAAAGTGTTTGCAATATTATGGATAACCATGACTCTGAAAATCTCCTCATGTTGGCTACAGTCAAAGTTCAACAGATACCAAACTTGACTTTATCTGGACAGCTTACCTTTGGATTTTCTAGATACTTTTCCCTTTCAAATATCTGCGTTAGACTTGTTTAGCTGCAAATTTCTTGTGGTTATTAAAGTGTTTTACTTTTCTGCTACGCCAAACTCAAATCTATGATATCATTCTCTACATTTTGTATTTCAAAACCTTATATTTTCCTAGTACTAGGCTACTAGCTGAATTCGCAATTCGCGCTCATAACATATCTTGTGAACAAAATAGACACCAAATTGTGATCTATGTTATTTGGACTCTTCAAAAATATTGTTGGGTGTGTATCAGATCCTCTAAATTTAGTGTATTTTTGAAGGATCCGACACGAATACGAGATTACTTTTGGAGAGTCCGAGCAACATAGATTGTGATAATCATCTCAAAATATCCATAAAATGTAACAGGCAAACTATAAACCCCTCTCCCACTAAAAGACAGAAAAATATCAGATCTTATCGAAGAAGATCTATTTAAAAGGCAAAAAGTAGGTGAATTGTTTTGCTAAAAGGTCAAATAGAGAGGTCTCTATTATGCTTGTTCTTGCAAAATATTTGGATGGTTAAATTTTTATATTTTATATGTTCTGTTATGCTTGTTCTAGCAAAATATTTGGATGGTCAAAATATTTGGATGGTCAAATTTTTATATTTTATATGTTCTGTATCGCTAGTGTATTATTATTATTATTATTCTATTATTCTTGTCATTATTTGATCAGGAAGCATGACAAGGGGAAGAGGCACTAAGCGTAGTTGGGGAGCTCGTGGGGGCATGTCTAACAAAGGGAGAGAAGGCTACCAACAACTATCGAATACTTCTCATGCCAATATTAGTGAACCATCAACCCCTACATCTCAACAGGTTAGTTCAAACCAAAATATTATCTCGTCTCAAGATGTCCATGCTCAACAAACATCTTCTGCTTCTTAAAATGTTGGTGGTCAACAAGCAACTCCTGCTTCTCTGAATATTGGTCATCAACAAGCACCTCGTTCTTCTCAGTATGTTGGTTCTCAACAAGAAACTCCTTCTCAAGATGTTTCTGCTGAACAAACACTTGCATCTTATGGAAGTAGTAATCCACTGGCAAGACGAGATACTACTCATGGCATAAGATCTTTGAAAGTAAACGGAGACACGTAAGTAAATCTAATTATCCAAGTTGTGGTTAAATTCATTTTCATTTAATTTTATTCCAATAAAATGTTATATTAATCATTTTGTAGATTTTGCCCACATGAAGCTGTTCGGAATGTAACAATAGCCTTTAAAAAAAGCTTCTCTGGATCATGGCATTGTTGGAGCAAAGTTCCGGAGCATGTACGAGATAGATGGTTCAATGATTTCGAGGTATTTATACTTAACTGTCGTAATTGACTTAACTTGATAAACGATGCCAAACTGAATGTTTACTTTCTAATTGCAAAAAAAATTATTCTTTTCCTAGTGAGGATAAAGTTATTATTCGAAGGACTTTTGAGCATGTGGGGAGCGAAACGTTAAGTGATAGTTTGGGAAAAGCAAAAAGAAAATTTTCAAAAACAAAAGAAATGCCGGGATGGATTGCTAAAGATCATTGGGATGTTTTGATGCAATATTGGAACTCTGAGAATTTTAAAAAAAATCAGAAATCAACTCGAAGAACAGAATGTCATCTAATAATGGAGAAGGTCCTTCCTTACATACCGGAGGATCAACCATTTGCTGACTACAGAAGAAGACATGTATTTTTTTTATCTTTTAGTATTAATTAGTATTAGTCTAATTTTATTCTGTGATATGTTATGTTAATTAACAATATTTTTAATGATTGTAGAAGGAGCTAACGGGGAAAGATCTCCGTAATGATGAATTATTTCTGAAGACTCACAGAACCAAAAATGAAAAGAAGTGGATATGTGGAAAGTTAGAAAGGATGTGGGTACGTTTTTATCTCATTTCTTCAGTGCAACACCTGCTGAGTCTTCTACTTTCTCTCCTTTTTAATTGTCAATCTTGTCTTTGCCTTTATCTGTGTTAGAGAAATATTTTATTACACTGTCCTTTTTTTTACTTTTGTAATATACATGGTCCACATTTTCATTCTGATTGTTGTTCTCATTATTTTGTGAATAACTTTGATCCTCAACAGGCTTCCCCGTTAGCAGCTCCTTTCACTTTACTATCAATAAATTGGTTATCAGCTACTCTATTTGTTGGATTCACATTATCATCTTCATAAGCCCAAGGGAAATTTAGCATCTAAACTAATGAAAAAATAAGAGAATATGATGGAAAGTATAACCTGAACGAAATGTAGGTCTAAAACACATAAGTTTATCTGATACACTTCTTTGCAGAGGAATAGAAGTCCAAGTGAAGTTCAGTATTTAAAGTAATGAAAAAAATAAAAGACAATGATGCAAACTGTATACTTGAACAAAGTCTGAATCAAAGTCAAACAATTAAAATTCACTTGATACCTTTCTTTGCAGAGGAAGGAAGCCCAGTGAAATTTAGCATCTGAAACTTAGCTCTAAGACTTCCACTTGATACATTTCTTCCAAAAGAAATGGAAGACCAATAGGAATTAGAATCTAAACATAAACTCTATGTCGTAATAACTCAATTTATTTTTTCTGAAAAGAGACGATAGTTACTATATGACGATATACTTCTGCATCACCTATAAAACGATATGTAATGTATTAACAAAGCAAATAACGGAAATAATAGGTTTCTAGGTCTGCAGATACAAGGAATATTCTAAAAGGAATGAGTCAAAAGTGATTGGTCACCGCAAACTATGAAGAAGACACAACAAAATACAGGATATACAATACTTATATGCTCTAAAAGGTAGATTAATCCATGATTTTTTGTTTATTTTACACTTCTCAAACTGAGAAAGTGAAAGTGGTTCAAGCTATCATTTTCTTCTATACATGTCATTTCATATATCCTTTCTCAAATATTTATGTATATGAAAGTATCCTGATCCCTTGGCATGATTTCTTATGTTGGCAATTGATTATTAATCTACAAGTGATGTTGTTGTTATTGGAATGTTGAAATCATGGAGTTATTGAATGAGTTAAGAAACTGGAGTTTTAGGCTACTATTGGATTCTGAGAATCTTGATGGTCTCTTTGGTGAGCATTGGCGAGTGTAAAAATCTGCTATAATGATACTAGGCTAGGAAGAAAAGTAGTAGGCAGCTTGTTAGGTGAAGTGGGGCAGTTTCTGGTTGTGAAGGATGATAACAACCTTAGTCGTAGAGTAAGTTAAGCCTGGGCATGGAACTAGAAGGGTATTTAGATAGACTTAAACGATAGACATGTAGATAAAGTCAGCTGCCTTTTGATATCTTGTGAAGCAGCAATTTGATATCTTCTTATTGTTTGCCTTATTATTATGATGCCTATGATATACATTCTTGTGACAGAAAGATAACAATTTATATTTTAAGTACTTGTTGAAAAATAAGTTTGTTAAGTTAAAAACAACTTTCTTGCCAATGGCACTGTTTATATATATATATATATATATATATATATATATATATATATATATATAAACACACACACACACAAACGACCATACAACTCTGAGGTCATATTCTGTACTTGAGTGATCTCTTCTCTGATTTGCCAAAGTGGAGTGATGTTGCCATACAGAGGTTGTTTGCGGTAGACCCTCGGCTTAGGATAAAAAAATATTGCAACTGCTTATATAAACTATTAGAACTAAGCTTACGATGCAAAACAGCGGGACAGAGGATCTTGAGTGATGTATGGTACTGACTGCAATAGTGTCAGCTTAATGGATCTTAAGTGAGGTATGGTACTGACTACATAATAGTGTTAGCTTGGTCCATTAAGGTTCATTATTTGGCTTTCCAGCAAGTACTACAGTGTAGAATGGATAATATCTGGACATCACCAATAACAACCCCTAGAAACCAGGAAATCAGGTACGATATCCAAGATGATTACGTGAACTTCAGGTTTTTATTTGTTTTGGTTATGTGATCAAGACAAAGATCTTCAACAGAGATGTACATGAAATTACATATCTTTACTGAAAACTTATTGTCACATGCATGTTTTCCTTATGATGAGTGGATGAATGTCCTTGAACTAGTCGGAAATAAAAGATCAGTGACTATTTGGATAACTAAAAGTGAGTTAGATTCAATAGACTACTACGGAAGTTCTCTTATTAGTGACTAATATTAGTATATCACACCATTTTTTTAATGTGATCTGACTAGATATGTAACTTAAGACATTAGTATGACCCTTTTTTAGTCATAAACATGGTAATTAATTTTCTTTTGAGTATGGTAACTGAACACACACACGAAGATGCACACTTGTATAAGTTATGTGCATGTAAATGTATACACTAAAGCTGCAGGAGAGCTACCAATTATGTGCTAGATATGCCTACAAGGGTCCTTTTCTTCTGTCCCAAGAATGTTCTTTCATTACAAAACAATCTGACTGCTTCACACAAATCTATTCTATGTAACTTTGTAACTTTTCCATTCTATGTAATAACTAATTACTATAATTCTTTTCAGAATACATTTACAGATATTATTAAGGAGAAGGTAGGTGAGACTTCAACTTCAAGGGATGAATAAGGTTTTGAAGTAGGTGATGAAAAGATGGAAAGAAACATGGCAACAAATGGAGATGAGGAAGGAGAAAAAACTAGCGAAGAAACTATTGTGGATTTGTTGAAAACTATACCAGATGAGCAACTATTGAAAACTTGGATTGAAACAGTTGGAGGCGCAAAAAAAGGAAGAATTTATGGTCTTGGTCCCAAAAATTACAACTTCTTGATCGTTCAATGGAGCAACGGATGGAGAACATGTTGGCATGAGTGCAAGCAGATATTCGGGAGGATATGCAAGAAGAAGTAAAAGTTGCGGCTCGTGCTGTCGTGCGTGAGATGCTTGGTTTACCTTTTCAACCACCACCAAGCGGCTCTGGTTGTCCCCCATCTTAGAATAGTAGACTTTATGTTATTAATTATTTAAGTTAAGACATGTTTTATTTACCAATAGATATATATATACTTCGTTGTTCTAGGTTTAATAGTACTATGATTATGCTTACGTTCAAATTAATGTATTTAATTACTTATTTCGTCTCATGGCGAATTATGTAGAAAATTACATTCGTATTTCATCATTTATAACATAGGAATTATTCCTAGCTAGATTTAGCCTGGAAAATATCCTAAGCCTAACAAAATATAGGCTAGGATATTTATCAAATTAGCTACCAAATTAGCTATAGACAAAAATCCTACTAGTAATCTAGCTAGAACGTTTGTAAGTTTAGCTAGGGCTATTCCTTGCTATGTTGTAATGAAATCAACGCTCACCACACAAAATTTGCTTGGAATTTAGCTACCTTAGTCGTAGCAAATATTAGCATGGAATAAGTCCCTAGCTAATAGCCTAGCTAGACTTCAACAAAGTCAACATTGACCAAACAAAGTTTGCATGGAATTTAGCTACCACATGTCCTAGCTAATGATTGCGAGGGATTAGTGCCAAGCAAATATCCCTAGCTATATTAACAACGGATAACATAATTTTCTAGCAAAAATTTAGCTAAGAGCATATTAGCTACGGAATTTAGCTAAGGACAATTTCCTTTAAATAACACTCTTTAAGGCCAAGGGCCTTCGCCAAAAAGAAGAGTTCGACCTTGATCGAACGACGACGGGTTACTATTTCGATAAGTTCGAAATAACACCCTTTAAGGCCAAGGGCCTTCGCCAAAAAGAAGAGTTCGACCTCGATCGAATGACGATAGGTTACTATTTCGATAAGTTCGAAATAACACCTTTTAAGGCCAAGCGCCTTCGCTAAAAAGAAGAGTTCGACCTCGATCAAACGATGACGGATTACTATTTTGATAAGTTCGAAATAACACCCTTTAAGGCCAAGGGCCTTCGCCAAAAAGAAGAGTTCGACCACGATCGAACGATGACGGGTTACTATTTCGATAAGTTTGAAATAACACCCTCTAAGGCCAAGGGCCTTCTCCAAAAAGAAGAGTTCTACCTCGATCGAACAACAATGAGTTACTATTTCGATAAGTTCGAAATAACACCCTTTAAGACCAAGGGCCTTCACCAAAAAAGAAGAGTTCGACCTCGATCGAACGACGATGGGTTACTATTTCTATAAGTTCGAAATAACACCCTTTAAGGCCAAGGGCCTTTGCCAAAAAGAAGAGTTCGACCTCAATCGAACGATGACGGGTTACTATTTCGATAAACTCAAAATAACACCCTTCAAGGCCAAGAGCCTTCGCCAAAAAGAAAAGTTCGATCTCGATCGAACGACGACAAGTTAATATTTCGGAGAACATCTGTTAAGACCATAAGCCATCGCCAAAGAAAAACTACAAAAAATCTGGGACTCGCTGTGCAGAAATCTATCTCGCACCGAAATCATGCGAAACGAAAACAAGGGTAGAATACAGGACAAATAACAATGAAAAATTCTTCTTTATACAAAGTCTCCACGCAAATGGTCGCGGATTACATAAGTCCCAAGTCAGCAACACAAAAAAAAGGAACTACGACAATCGACTACGAACGAAAAATGGGAAAGAAAATAACAAACGGAAAACAGATCAATATCACTGTCCCTCTACTCTGCATCATCATCGCCACCCTCTCCACTGTCATCTCCGTGAAGTTCTCCTTCAGCGTCTGCGCCCCCATTGGCTTCTAGCGTCATCGCGTCATATCTGCAATTAACGTGAGCCTCCCCCAACTCTTCATATACAACCTCAGTCGCATTACCCGCCTCTCACAAACTCTTGTATATATCCCACCGGGCTTCGGCGTAAACCCAAAGCTCGTGCATATGACGGGGAACAATGGTGGAGGAAGATTCAATCTAAGCCAACAATCGCTCATTTTCTACCTCCAGTGCTGTGACCCGATCTCCCAGAACCGATGCCTCTCGGCTAATCTCGCTAATGCGCTCCTCAAGCCTTGCCTCCATAAGGGTGGTCGTCGCTCTCTCCGACTCCTGCTCGGACTGGACGACGCGGATGGTGTTCTCTAGGGCCGCCGCCCTCGACAAAGTCGCGGACCAAGCACTCTCGATGCTCTCCAACCCAGCAACCTTGTCCTCCAGCCAGCCAATTTCCCCATCCATTCCGCGCTCAGCGCCTCGACCTTGATCAAGTTATGATCCATCTCCGACTGCATTGACCTCAATTTCTCCTGCAGATGCTCGCACTCTGCGGTAACCCCCTTGCCCAACTCGAGCTCCTCTTCCTTTATTCGAAGTTGCTCCTCAAGCACACTCTTGCTGCAGATAGCCTGCATCAATTTCCGGTCCCTTTTCTCTAACTCCTAACCAAGAGCCCGATTACCGGGGTTTTCCTTCAGCCGCTCATGCATCTCACGACACTTGTTACGGTAGCGACGATATTTCTCCAACATCTTCAAGAAAATCTTGGCCCGAATGTTGGCCATGCGAATGCTCTCCACTTCCACCATGTACGTCTAAAAAAATGAAAGGACGGGTTAGAATCTTATCATCAAGAAAGATGAAGGAAAATGAAAGTAAGCGTAACATACCCTTAAGACCATAGCGGCCACCTCGTCCATCAAGTCAGCATCGAGAACGGTCCGAAGGGCCGCGTTCTCGACTGTGGAGCATAGCATGCTGAACTGCAGCACCATATCCTCCATTTCCCCCAAGAGATTGACATCCGAAGGGATCTTAAGAATACGGGACGAGCCTCTCGCACGAACCACCAAGTGAGTAAGGCCCTCCTCAAACATCCTGACATCATCGGGGTCGAGGTCCGATTCGGATTTATAATCATCGACCACCACGCCTTTTCCTCTTTTAGAAACTGAAGAGGAAGCACGACCAACTACGGAGGACGAGGGTACGTCCGAAATTACAATGGTGGCCCTAGAAGTCTAACCTTCTGCCACGACAGGTTGCTGACCACTGACAATGGTGGGAATCTCTGATTGAGCCGAGGCAACGGCTGGTTCCGTCCCTACGGGGGGAGCCATGACAACCCCTTCTCCAGATCCTGTCGTAGGAGAGTCGGCTAGATGAATCACTGTTGGGGCGCTGTCTTAAACTCCACTCGCCATCTTTTTGATGGCCCTTCTTCTTCCCAGTAGGTGAAGATTCACCCGTCGGGCGAGTGACACGGGTTAGAACTTCGGCCTGAGAAGCGGACCTCGCGGGAGTAACCACGGTCGCAGACTCAACTGAAGCATCCCTCGATGAAGGCCTGGCGGTGGGTACCGCGATAAGGCGAGTAGATGAGGCTGGCTGCCAGAAAGCTAATGGGGGAGCCCTCACTCTCCGCACTCTCCCTGACACCAACAAGCAACACATAAGGAATTAAATACAAAGAGGGAAAAGAGAAAAACGATGAACGGAAACGACATCTTACCAGAAAGGGGCCTGCGCCCATACTTGTCATAAAAGGCCGCCCACGTGCGGACCCCCGCCGTATGAGGGAGAATAACGTTCGTTGACTCACGGATATTTTTGACAGGTGGAGGCAGTAATTTCTCACCTGCAAGGACATAACAGGGTTTAGTACTGTGACGTAAAACGGTCGGGTATATCTCCGACTAGAAACATGAGACTTACGTGCAAAGTTCCATTTCTCAGGGAATCCCGTCGGATCTGCCACAATGTGCTCAGTTCGCACATATAAATAATTCTCATAAAAACGACGGTTAGTCCTGCCGTCCATTTTCACCACTAGATAAGTTGAAGGGCGAAGATACTGAGCAGATGATCCAAAGTGACCTCACGACCGGTGAGTTCTGCAAACTTGAGCAACATAAGGAACAACTTATATAGGTACGGTGACAGTTGGGAGAGGTATACCTCATAAAAATGGCAGAAGTCTACCACCAGGAGAGGGAGATGAAGTGTGTACCCAACAAGGAAGGGGTAGGCGTAAAAGACACAGTACCCAGGACGGTCAAAATGAACTATATCGTTTCATACCGCCGGCCGCATGTCGACGTAGCCGGGGATCCCCCATCTGGTTTTCAATTCTGCAATGCCTTCTTCTCTCATAACAGAAGGGACAGGCTCCGGCTCCACCCCGACACGACTATTGAAGTCAGTCAATTCTCTCCCAGGGCGAGGCGAAATCTCAACTATCGACGGGACTTCCTCGTCTTCCACCGCATCTGCCCCTCTAGTGGCCTGAGCAGCATTTTCCGGTACCGGAATTGTGACAGGGAGATCTGTGCGAGAGAAATCACCAGCCATTTTGTCCAGAAGATGCGGCAAAAAGACAACGAAAAGAAAGGATGAAAATTTTCAGTCAACTATGGGCAAACGAAAGCTTGGAATGTCGGGAAAAAAGTATATTTGCATAATTCTTTCAAGTAAAAGGCAAAGATGTGTGTCAATCGAACGATAAGTTCCTTCTATTTATAAGAGACATAAATCCCCTGAGTACGAAACCCAAGAGTCGCTAATCGAACCTGATAGGGCACAAAATGTTTCAATTCCCCAGGAACGTGTGTCATAATGGCGGTAACCACGAAATAACGCTTCGATGCCAAACAACATTTCGGCTCCGAAACAGACACAACGATTCACGGGTATCGAAAGAACGTCGCCACCAAACCTAAAACCCAAGTAACGTGACTAAGGAACGAGAAGTCAGATTTCGTCCGAATTCATAGCAATCATGATCCGTCTGCCGGGCCCGACAGGGAACGACCCCGACAGATGGAGGGACTAGCTGTATTGGTCAAAATTTGACTGTCACAGCCAAGCTAACCAACGTCCTGTCTAAGTGGCCGGGTAGTAAAATATAACATAGCCCACTCTACATCTCGTTCTCGACACCCGTCGAGCCATAAGGAGCAATGTGTAAAAGAACTACCAAGGCACACCTGGTGCGAGAGAACGTCGGACCAAGTAAATGGCAAGGATGCCCGACTATATATAGTGGAAAAAACTCCTGAAAAGGGGCGGTCTCCTCCCCTTTTCTCTCTTACAAGCTCTTTTCTTTTAATCAAAGAAGTAATCTACAGAAGAACATGTAAAGATATTTCCTCCATCGATCGATGGGAGTCACAATGTTGAATTTCAATAAAGATCGACTATATTTCTTTCACCCTATGTATTATCTATACTATTAGCTCTTTGATCTAGAATTTATTAAGTCTGACTAAGATTACCCCTTCACTTTTTTTGATTGATTTGTTCAAAAAGGTTTCGATATCTTTTGAGTCAAATGGTTATTGTTGTACTTTCCATCTATTTCGTGTTTCTTATGATGCTGTTATTTTTTCTATGATTTTATGATGGTATTAATATATCGTCTCTTTTTACCTTCTTGAGCTGAGGGTCTCCCGAAAACAGCCTCTCTGCCCTTCCGGAAAGAATAAAGTATGCGTACACATTATCCTCCCCAGACCGCACTAGTGAGATTACACTGGGCCGTTGTTGTTATCATCGTCTTCAATTGTATCATAATCTTTAGTTTCCAATTGTTGGGGCAAATTGGTGCATGTTGGAATTGTCTTCACTTGCCGATGGTTGGTCTGTATACCTTTTTACTCTAAGAGGGTGTAATTAGTACTTGTAGTATAACTAACATGTGTTTTACCTTCTAAATATTGAGTGTGCAAAAAGCTCAGTCTTTCAAGTTAGAAAAGTAATTATAAGTAACTTCTTATTCATAATAAATAAAATAATAAAAGAAGCCAACCCGCAAAAAAATAAGACAAATAATATTTTATATCTGCAGGTTAGATTATGGTAATAGCATACTTTTTTTTACTACACCAACAGTGGGTGTAAATGAATTTCTGAGTAACATTGGAGTATTTGAAAAATGACAAATTCGATGATTGATAAGAAAGACACGAGGCAAGACGTGCATATCAAATTTTATCAGTTACTACATTTTTATCTCCGAGATAGTAAACCAAATTTATTGTGAAAAACGAGATAGCACCATAATTTCACATAATTAATTAACAGCCATAATATATTGGAGCTAGGGAAAAATACAAGATTTTCTCAACAAAAACTCATTGGCATCCAAACCATGGTAAGAACATGGTCCTTAATTTGAGACTCCCTAATCACTCTTTATGTCCAAAGGCAGCACCAATGGAGAAGGAGCAGAACTAGAATTAGAAGAAACATTAGTAGTTGCAGAATTAGAAGCATCACAATAACCTCTCAAAATATTTGTTTGTTCAGGAGTGAACCCAAGGGTACTAAGCATAGCAGGCCAACAATGATGTGTAATGACAGAAATGGCTTGACAACAAGGTAAGTCAATATCAATTGTGCCAATTGTGAAATAAGCAACTATTTCATTTGTGCAAGATTTTATCTCCCCAAGTGCATTCCAACACTCTAGTATACTTCCTTCATCTGCTTGGTCAAGTCTTGCTAGTATTGGTCTTTCTCTAGCTGATTTAACTGGGCTTAAACCTGTCATTGAACAAGTATGATTAAGAAGACACTGCAATATTTCAAAGCCATTGTTGAAAAAAAATGAATTAATGGATGTGTATTATATTTTTCAGAAGGAAAATATGAAGAATATAATGTTGGATGTAAAATAGGGGATTTTATAGGGGTTTCGGGGGAGAGGAGAGGACTCTTTGAGTAAATGACATTTTGAAACTTATGTATTATTTGGTGTAATTGCGTCGCACCAAAAGCCATGGAAGAAGATTATGGGATGCTATAATTAAGTAAACATTGAATGAGAAGTCCTATTACTCGGTAATGACCTAAGACATCCTATTTTGCCTCAAGTGCTTGTGTTTTGTGTTTGTTTAACAAGTGCGTGTTAAAGGGTGATATTTCCTCTAGTTGGGGGATTACATATGTTAGGAAGTATACAAAAAAAATATACTCCCTCAGTTCATTTTTACTTGTTCACTATTGACTTTGCACACCCTTTAAAAAATAAAAAATAAAGTGCATAATTTACCATGATACACACATTAATTGGTGTATAGTCATAATGGATTTGGAAAATAGTTTGGAATGAGTAATTAATGCTAAGGGCAAAATAGAAAATATAAATTATTTTTCTCTTGATGCGAAAAGTGATAAGTAAAAATGAAAATTAATTTTTAGAATACTTGACAACTAAAAGAGAACGGAGGGAGTATATAAAATTTTGAAATTTTTACATAAAAAGCCTACTGAATGCAGAGCTAATTTTTTTAGCCGGTATATATAAATTATATATGATTACATATATTATACATAAATTATACATTCATCGATTATTTTTAGTTTAAGTGGTTGGGTTAACGGCTATTTAGGTAATTTTATAAAATGTGGGCTCTCATCAATTAGATTGTTGGGCTTTCATCAAGCTAGCCCCAAAGTCTTATTGGGCTTATAGCCCATTATTGAACAACAAACAAATTCCTATAGATCAAAAGAGCTCCTGCGCGAAACTGAAAAACTCCATTGTCGTTAACGGCAAAGATGACCGCTGTACAATTGCCAAAGCAAAAGGTACACGTGCTGGAAGGGCACGCCGGAGCTGTATTAGCGGCGAGGTTCAACAGCAATGGTGAGTACATCTTGAGCTGCGGCAAGGACCGTACCATCCGGCTATGGAATCCTCACCGTGGAATTCACATCAAAACTTACAAAGCTCACGGCCGTGAAGTCCGCGATGTCCACGTCACTCAGTAGCATTCTTCTCCCTTTCCTTTTCTTCTTCTCTCTTAATTTTTTTTCAATATCTGTATGTTGTGACTAGGCTGGGAATTAGTATAATATATAAACTTTCTTTTGAATTGCTTATTTTGTTGAATATATTCTTGATCAAGGTCAGTTTAACCGTACAAAAAGCAATTTAAAAAAAATGGAGAGAAAGGAATCATAATTTGTTCAGCTGGAGAATGTGAATAATCACATTTTTTTTGGTTCTGTAGTACAAAGTAGAGAAAAATAAAATGTCTGGACGATTATTAAAGGGTTTCCCTCGGAAAACCTTTTAGGATTATATTACATGTGATTATGTGAATACTTTATTCTAGCAAAAGTGGACATAATTCTGATACGAACTAAAAGATGAAATGTTGACATTGAAATACTGTTTCCATCTTCCCGGGAAAAAATAAATTGACATTGTATTTGGATCGAGGAAGTATATACTTCTTCCCTCATATCCACCTTTGGAGGGTTGAAAAAAGCTGAATATAGAAAGGTATCCAATCCATCACATATTCACTTATCCTCCTCTTTTACCTATAGAAGCAATATACCAAAAAAGAAAGAACCTACACCAATATATGGTTCTTACAAAAGCCTCCCAATAATCTATACAAGTAGTCGGCGCACCAAAAAGAAATAGATCTCCTTCCACCCTTCCTCATTTACTCCAATCAAGCTCAGTGTTAATGCATAAGAAGATCCATGGATGTTTTACAAGAGCTGGTGAGGAAAACCTGAGACTTAGTTTTATTCCTGTTTAGATTAATATTTAGGTGAAACCTGTGAGTAAATATCTTAGACAGAGTGTGGCAGGTTCAGCACCTGAAGATAGAATATGAGTTGCTGTTTCATCTTGCTTCCAGACTTGGTGAAAAGATAAACTTTTTTGTATCAGTAACAAAAGCAAAGCACAGCACTAAGTAGTGCGTCTAAACATAATTACAAATTGTTAAGATCCCCATCTTTATCTTTTATGAAGATCAGATAGCACCCAAAAAAAGAGCAAAGAAAGATTTCTCAACTTAAGGCTAAGTGTATTTGTTGATCTGCCTTCAAAAACTCTGTAGTTTCTTCTTTCACAGAAAAAAAAAAGTTCTGTAGTTTTTGCCGTCCAAATCGTCCACTAAATTGCAATGGGAATCATGTTCTAGGTTTTTTTTTTGATTGAATGCTTAGCCTCTATCTGTTCTAACTCTTCAAAAACTCCACAGTGGAGTTTTGCATAGGCCAAGCTACTCCCAAAATACCAAAGAACATGATCCACAGCATCTGAGTGACCTTACAATGCAAGAACAGATTACCGACATCTTCAGGATGTTCTTCGCGAACGAGGGCATCTGCTACAAAGTTGGAGACCACATAAGGTTTATTTGAGTGAGGCAGGCTTCTCTAACCACTAACCAAGTTAAACAAGATACCTTCAGGGGCATTGTGTTGTGCCAAATCTTCTTCCATGGCCAAAATCTCTATTGTCAAAAGAGGATAGCCACTTTTAGCATGATTTAATCGAATAAATACCATTTTTTTAACCCTCCAGGTAATGGAATCAATCCTTAATTGGTTCAGAGAGGTGTTAGTGTTACCAAGCAAATGTAGAAGTTGACATGTACTTTGTACTTCCTAATCATTCAAGTTTCTTCTGAGAAGAGACCCCGCCCTTGAGCAGTAGATAACTCAGCTATCACAGCACTATGTAGAGAGGATATGATGTAAGTCTCATGAAATAAGTCTTTTAAAGGGGAGTGCCCCAACCAAGCATCTTCCCAAAATCTAATTTTCCTAACATTTCCAGGTGAGAAACCAGAACTTCATTAAAGTTGCTCCGAATGAGTGCATGTGCTTCCAGATTCCTACTCCAAAAGAAGCACTTGAACCTTTTGTTACCCAGGACTTTCAACTTTTCAACTAGAACCTGGTATAAAGCTTAAATTTCTAAGTGCTATACGTTTCTGTCTTTGTCAACTGGTGATTTGATAATGAATAAAAGAGAAAAGACAATCTACTGATTAAAAAGGGAGAAGTCAATGCAAAGAACAACATTTTGAGTTAAGAGTAGTAAATAGTTGTATATCATGCACACTTGTAGAAAAATAACAATAGATCATGCATGCATTTATATGTTTATGTTGGATATTATCTCCTGTTGTATAATCAAGTATTCAAGTCCCTAGATTTTAGCTTTTATGGTTTATTTTTATCATTCGTTTGGCCTGATTCCAAAGACGTTTTGGTGATGCAAATTTTTGATGGTTCGCATGTTTCTACTGTTTTAATATTGTAGGGATAATTCAAAACTTTGTTCATGTGGTGGCGATCGACAAGTATTTTATTGGGATGTATCAACAGGTCGTGTAATTCGCAAATTTCGTGGCCATGACAGTGAGGTTGATTCTTATTCCTAATTTAGAATGCAAAGAAAGGTTTGTTGGAAATTTTAATGAGTATAATACTCGAAGGTCTGTTCAAATCAGTATACTATATGGAGGCCGATCTTTTTCACAAACATTTTCTGAGAAAGTATCAGGTATAACCATTGAAACAATTTACAGGTAAATCCCTTAAGAAGGAATCTGTTAAAAAAGAAGGGGGTGCAGGGTGGGATTGTATTGTGGCGGTTTCAGGAAATATAGGTTGGCATTAAAGTTATACTAGGCGGTGATGGAGTGGTGACAGTGAATTGCTGATGATAGGATTAGCTGTCGAAGATTGTGTTAATTTGTAGCTGATAATTCTGATGGTCCATGGCAATGCTTAGTGGTGGTAATGGTGATTACTGAAGACGAGTCTTAGTATGAATTCTATTAAGAGCAAGCACGCAATAACTACCACTGGAAATGTGAATCACTATCCTTGTCGTGGTGTAATAGTTTCTTCACTCAACTTATCGAAATGATAATTATAATAATAATAGTGTCTTCATTACTTCATAAAAAAATAGTTTCTTCGTTCAAAGAGATTGTCCAAATAAGGCAACTAAGTTGTAGAAGGTTCTTGGAAGGGGTAAAACACATCTGAAAACATTTACACCATCATAAATGAAGCCGATGTCAAATAGGGTTAAAGTTCTTGATAATCTGTGTGTTCTAAGTTATTCAATGTAAACAGGTGGTAAAATGTCAAAGGTTCATGGCCCAGGAGTATATTTATCTTACTGTTTTAAGATTCCACTCTTTTGTGTGTGCTTTGATATGTTTGTTATTATGTTTGTGATCAAATTTCAATTTCATTTCGCTGTGGAGACTTCCACAACTGGATCACATTTAATGTGGTCCTTTCTTGATTACTTTTAGTATTGAAGTCTTAATCATGCTTGGTCTTATTCAGCACTGCTTCTTGCTTTGGTTAGCATGAACTTTAAATAAGAATCTGAAATTCGAATCTGGCCTAGTACGTAGACAACAAAAAATAGTCAAGAAGACAATACATCTACAAATTTATGCTGCACTTTTTGACAGTCTTAAGCTTCCTACATATCAATGTAGAATATGTACATGAATAGAAAGAAAACCAGCATTTTGTTAAAATGGCTGACTAGAAATTCTTTTAGGTATTCAGGTATATATTTGGCTATTAATTTGAAGGTATTGAAGCTATAGCTATTCTATCATCCTGTATCTCACAATAAAAGAATTTGATGATTACCTCTTTTGTTTGATTCGTGTTTGCTAACTTTATTAAAAAAACAGAAATTGTATATCTTGTTTGCCTTGAAGAATCAAGTTGTTACTAGTATCCTCTATTTGGAATTCTTTTACTTTATAACCATTACTTTTTCAAGAGCTTGTAATTCATATTTATGTTTTTGTAAAGCTCTATTTTACTTTTATGGATGCTTCAAAGCCTCAACTTTGGGTTAATCCTTGTGAATGGGTTCTTTGTGCTTTTCAAGTTCTAGGGTGAATCCTGGTGAATGGGTTCTTTTGTGCTTTTCAAGTTCTAGCAACAACAGCAAATCTGGCCCGTATTTGTTTCAATTATACTCATACCTTTTCCTATTGGCATTTCCTTCGTGATTGGGGCCTTGGAGGTCATTTTTCTGTAACCTTTTTTGAACCTTTCAGCGGCAGTTCTGATAAGTGTTTGTTTCACTATCTTAATGTATGATCTTATAATGCACAATTCTAAATCAAACTAATGTGATTGTGTATCAGCACCTTAATTTAGCTCAGAGTACTTGTAAGAAAAAGAGCCCTTCAGGTTTTTAAAGAGAGGCTATTTTGGTAGGTTTTGCTAGAAGCCAGTATCTTGATTTTAAAGCATAATCTCTAATTGTCTACCTTGCATCTAAATGATTCAGCAGTGCATCCACTGGTTGGGTAACAGTTTTGTCTTCTTCCATCTCTGCCAGGTGAATGCTGTGAAGTTTAATGAGTATGCTTCTGTTGTAGTATCAGCAGGATATGATAAATCATTGCGTGTTTGGGATTGCAGATCTCATAGCACTGAACCAATCCAGGTGAATAAATTCCTCTTTGATTTGCAAGATCTATCTAGGTAAACATTCTCAGTAGAACTAGAAAGTTAGGATCAAACTTCAGCTAAACCAAATAAGTTTAGATCTGAGGAAATAAATTGAGTGGACAATGAAGTGTAAAATCTTTTCTTGTTAAATATCATGTGTAGGCCGATGTGATTTGAGGATGGTTGTTGAGTTGTAAACGGCGCTTTGATCTCTTCAAGTGTTTCAGATGGAAGGAAGGACTTGTTCCATAATTGAACCTCAAAAACACCCATCCATTGCTGCCCTTGGAAGATTATTATCTCTTCTACTTCAGTGCCCTGTAACACTGCAGGGACCAGCACAGGAAGTCGGGAAAAAAAAAAAAGAACACATCTTCAAATTGGATTATGTTAATACTCTGTTCCTCAACTAATCTACTTTTTAACTTAATTTAGAAGTAAAACATTACAGGAAGAAACAAAAACTACTTGATCTTTAACTGGTAGGACGGTTCGGAAAAAAAACTCAATGCATAATGTAGTATAAGATACAGTCCATGGACTATTTTCAGTTTCAACACTCCACACTCAATGCAGAATGTAGTATAAGATCCAGTCCATGGACTATTTTCAGTTTCAACGCTCCACATGTAATCAAATGGGAACAAGGAAAACTGAGATGTGGGTTCACGTGAACAAGGAAAACTGAGAGTGAGTGAGATGTGGGTTCACGTGAACTCATGCTCCTCTTCTAAAACCATGTATAACAATGTTATATCTATTTAAACTTACTTAGATATATGTGTGTGCACCCAAGCTCAAAGACTCCTATGGTACAATAATTATTGGGTGAACCTCTACAAGTGAAATTGACGGTTCAAATCTCGCTCCAGACGGTCTTGTTTTCAACACGGATTATAGATATATATGTGAAAATCCTTATCAATTTAAAAGGAATATAATTTTGATACTATATTTTCAAAAGTGTAATGGGTTCATGCTAAGAACCTAAAGTTAAACTGGTCCAATGTAAATTCTATATCCACCTTTTCACAATAGTGCACTCATCCTCTTGAAATCCTGGATCCGCCTCTGGATGGATGGATGGATTTGGTCAAGATATGCCAGATTCCACGAAATGTACAAAGGAACATAGTGACGAAAATTTGTCGCCATGAGAAATTGAACAAAGGACTATTAAATTAGCCTACTTTTTGGGTGTCGAACAAATTTTCCTCCTTTATTACAAGGCTCTTGGTGGCCACCTTCTATTTGCTGGCTAAGAATTGAGCTCTTTTTCTTTGGTCTTTTAACGAAACACATATTTGAGCTTCTGTTTTGTTAAATTTGCAGATCATTGATACCTTTCTGGATAGTGTCATGTCTATTTGTCTCACAAAAACTGAGATAATTGCTGGAAGCGTTGACGGAACTGTTCGAACATTTGACATCAGAGTTGGTAGGTATGTACTGCCTGTATGTTGAAATTGCAAATTTCCTTTCACATTTCTGCTCTGGGATGTTATATTCGAAAAGGATTGTTAGTTAATGTAATGTATATTTTTACTGTAGAGAGATATCTGATAATTTTGGGCAGCCTGTCAACTGTATCTCTCTTTCAAATGATGGCAACTGTATATTAGCAAGTTGCTTAGATTCAACCGTTCGACTTCTGGATAGGTAATTTCTTTTGCAAGTCTGTCATCTTGTTCCTTTGCCTTTTGGTAACCCTTGTTATTCATACCATCTTGTTTTTAATTGCTTTTGACAGGTCTAGTGGCGAACTATTGCAAGAATATAAGGGCCATATTTGCAAGGTTAGGATGGAAACCTGGTTCTGAGTGGTGGTCTATTGTTCTTATAGCAATCATTTCTTCTATCTGTTACAAAAAGTAAAATAAATAAATAAATAAATAGGAACTGTTTTCTTAAAGGTCCATTCCCGGCTTTGGCACTTTGGCGGTTCTCCTTTTGCTTTTCTTGATTTTGTCTACTTTCCATGTAAAGTGGTGTAATAGCCCCTAGCTTATTCTGTTGTACTGTTTTCTCCTTGCAGTCTTTTAAAACAGATTGCTGCCTTACAAACAGTGATGCAAATGTGGCTGGCGGCTCGGAAGATGGCTATATTTACTTCTGGGATCTGGTCGACGCGTCAGTTGTGTCCAGCTTCCGAGCTCATGATTTAGTGGTAAAGTATTATTGTTGATGCATCTAGCTACACAACATATTCTATTTCCTGTAGGATCCCGCACCTGATTAATTAGGAAATAGCAATTTAATCCCAAACGTGGCTAGTTAGGAAAAATCAATTTAATCTCCTCATTGGGGCTTATTCTATTCTTTGCGCTATTTACTTCTGTTACACCAGATAGGGTCTACCGGAAATAGCCTTTCTACTTTCCTCAAGGTAGGGGGAAGGTACACACTACCCTTCCCAGACCCCGCCTGTGGGATTACATTTTTTTTTTTTTTTTTTTTTTGTAGTACACCAGATAGCCTTGTATGCCTTCATCTTAATCATTCACTTCTAGTAAATTGTTAGAGCCCTTTAGAAGAATAATTTTTCTTTTGATAATTCATATCACAATATAATATTGGCTGATATGAGCTTAAATGGAAAGTTTGATCAGTAAGGAACTAAGGATTCATATAGCCGACCCAAACTTGAGTTTGGGGTTGAGGCTTGGTTGTTGTTGCTGTAATTGTTCAAATCACAAAAGCACCTTCCAACAACATCCCAGCTATTCCAAAAATATAAACTTTGTTTATAGCAAAGGAGAAAAGGAAGTCATTTGTAGCTTTTGTTCCTTTCTGTTTTGTTAATGGATTTAGGAATTCAAAAGCTTAAAACATTAATTGAGTAGGCAATTGTTAATTTTTTTTAAAAGAGCCTATTTGGTCTGCTTCATTAAGGATATGTTGACGTGTTAGATATTCTTACTCAAGCTATTCTTACCGAAAGAGGTGAAAGAGTTGGTTCAGCATCGTAAGGTAGATCACCCACTACAAAAGAATAGAGAAGGGTAAAAATTAAAAAAAGATATAGGCTTTAGAGATAGAAGTTTTGAGTGCTTCTGATGTCCTTTATCCAATATATACTTGCAGATAGGCACCTAAATCTGTATGCCCCTACATGTGGCCCTCAGTTAGCTCCATCCATTTCAATGGCAGCATGCTGTGTATTGTGTACTGTATTTGGCATAAAATACTCTATACTTGGTTATCCTTTGATCCTCATAAATTCTTGGTCACCATCTTCTTACTTTTGGTTGAAGTTTTCTGGTCGACAAGTCAATAAGTTTTTATCCTGCAAATATGGGACAAGCCCACATACTGAAAGTAGAAAGAAAGTCCCTTCTGGCTAATATATGAAATATAATCATGCATTACTGCTTTCTTAACCTTCTTCCTGATCAGTATATTCAAAGTTCAGTCTGATGATTTCTCGATCCCATGGTAGAAGCTTTCTGACCTGAAGAAACTTGATTAAATGGTTACATTGTGCATAAGATTTTCAGGTGTTACATGTTCACACTCATCTCAAGTGGTCCAACGTGCTATAGGAATGATAGAAAAGCTTAAATAATTTGGAGTAATTTTAATGCATGAAGAGATCAAATAGTTGCTTCTCCATTGCAGGTAACTAGCGTAAGTTATCATCCGAAAGAAAGCTGCATGATAACTTCTTCTGTAGATAGCACAGTCCGAGTTTGGAAAACATGAGATATGGAACCAGATCTTTTTCTGATAACCGTACATGAAGAAAGTTGTGTACTCGAATCAAACCAACAGTGTATGTGAGAATACCACTCACATAGTCGTGCATGAGAATCATAGCAAAGCTAACACCTCAATGCAATCTCAAAGGTGCCAATCTGGACTTTGAACTTACAAGTTGGTGAGCTTGATTCTTTCCATTTCAAGTTTGTGATTACTATTTATGTGGTTCTAATGTGATCCTTCGTGATATGGTTTGTTTTTTGTGATGTAGAACTTATTGCACAATTTTTTTAAACCTCTCATTTCACCCCTTCTCTTCCCCGATGTGTGATCGGGGAGGGTGGTGGTTTGTATAGGATGATGTAGCTTTTCTATGATTGTGTAAACATAGAAAGTAGCTCTCTAACCAATGACAAATATAAAGGAAAACAAAGATTTAGACTTCCTGAATTTTTCATGCTATTGCCTATTAGTTCTGCTATTTTTGAGTCTATTCATTACCTCATTTTTGCCGTATGCCTCTATGATTAAACAAGTTATGACACTATTAGAAAGCCTAGCTGTTGAATTGTCCAAGAAATTGTGGTCTTATAGTGATGGTAATACCGTAATAAGCTGGAAAAGTATAGCTTCATCCATAGTTCCACACCATGCTTTTGGGCCTTCGGGTTCCTTCTCTGGGCCTTTTTGTAGAACAAAGGTAAATTAAAAATGAAATGAATAAAGGAAAGAATGGTCTAGTAGCATTCGTTTTAGCCTTCCTAAACTGAGTCTTATTAGCTACTAATAAATTATTGAGGTACCAGTTTCTTGTTTGTTCCAGAATTTTCTCACGTGCCCTCAACTATTTCACAGGGTACCTGTTACATCCCACCGGCATAGGTATTTGGTAACTTTATCCATCAAGATATGGACAGATAGAGTGAATCACCTAGTGTTCTTATTCTCCGTTGGGATTTGAACCTGAGATTTTATAATTCTCTACCTACTTTATTGATCATTAGGTCACACTCTTTTTATTAAAAAAAAAAAAATCAAATCGAATCACGATTTTATTGCCACTTGAAAATAAATTACAGTTGTTGAAGCATTAGGTCACACCCTTAGGTGTATAGAACATATAAAGAATTTTCTCACGTTTCTTTTCTCGTTTTTGGATACTAAAGTGATTTACCTCACTCTTTGTTTTTTCTAATTATACTTTTTATACCTCCGACTCCGACGTATTGCTTTGTAGAAATGACATTAGGTAGCCTCTTTGAAGGGCCGCTATTTAGGACCTAGCTTGTGTATCCTGAATTTTAGTTTTTTAGTTTAATTTTTTAGGACAAAAATATCATGAATTGTCCGAAGTTTTTTAGTTGAAAATTTTGGCTAATTCAGTACTGATGATATTTTTACTTTTTCTGCCAGACGTATAAGTCAGGTACTTTTGTAGAGCCCATATTAATATTGTATGCCAATTTAAATACTCCTAAAAATGGTCTATTTTGAGTTCGGCTTCAAGGGAAATCTCACACTCAGAATTTGGTCAAGTTAATATAGTTGCACTAGACTTCGCCAAGTCTATGGCATCAAAGTCTCAGATTTTTGCTTCTATGAAAACTACATAAGGGAATGGAAATAGAAAAAAGTTAGAAAGATGAAGGAAGATAGCGAAATAAAATACAGTTCCTTTCCCTTGTTTTGTTCTATGAGAAAAATCACAAAGAACGCAAGTATTTAAAACTAATCAAGAAAGGAGAAAGTTTACTGCCACACCAGGTAAAAAGGATTTTATCATATAAAGAACTCCTAAAATATATTGTGACCAACAATTTTTTTAGTAATATCTATATTTTAAGTATTTGTGACCAAATATCAACACTATATCTAATTTCAAATGTCTAATATGGTAATATGCATCATAAAGCATCTAAATTGAAGTGGCAAAATAATTTATTTAGAAGATTATATTAAATTCTAAGTCCCAAAAAAGACAACTTTTTGTGACATATATATATATATATATATATATATATATATATATATATATATATATATATATATATATAGAAACGTATATAAGTTTTAAAAGATACTCTTATTAAATCGAAGAGGTGGGGTTTGGAACTTAGGATTGTTTAAGATATTACTTAACGGTCTGCAAGACTAATAAATTGGGGAATTTTGTCAACAGCATTCTTCTGTTTTTTTGTCTTTTTAAAATCTTTGACAAAGAGAAGCAAAAGCCTTTTGTTTTATAACGTACTTTGCAATAATTGGCGGAAAATCATTCAGCTTAGCACAAGGAAAAAGATCGGTCAATTTGTCACATTCTCACATACCAAAAGTGGCTGGAAATTGGACCGTTACAGCTGTTTTCTTTTTGGCAAATTGGATGGTGGCTGAATTAGCTGACCTTACACTTTGTTTTCTTTTGGATTGATAACATTCCTTTTAGTCAATTACAATAAGGAACTTTTAATCAAACAAAAAAGAATATTATCATAATTCCCTCTGCATCAAATTGTAGTGTAAAGGTGTAATATTCCAGGCAGATCTATCAATAAAACATGAGAGATGTTGTGTATATAAAGAAGTATACCTTAAACTAGGGTGTGCAGAGGAGACCGATAAACCGCACCAACCCGATAATTCGAGTCAAACCGAGAAAAAATATTCGACTATGGTTTGGTTTGATTTGGTTTGGTGTTGGAAAAAAAATTCGACCATAATTAGTTTGGTTTGGTTTTAACTAAAGAAAGTCAAACCGAAACCAAATCAACCCGACATTACATATATAGAAATTTTAGATATATTTAATACTATATAAATATACTTATTGTGATGTAATTTATAAATATTTCTTAAAAAAATTTATAATTTTATCTTTTAAGGTATTATTTCAAGGTTGGACTTAGAACTTTTGAATGTTCCAATAAGTTTTATAGCCATTAATATTAGTACATTAAATAATGCTAACAAAAGCCGAAACCAAAATCAAATCAATATTAATGCTAACAAAAGACATTAAGTTCAATACTACAAATGAGAATGTATTGAATATCTATTTTTTGTTTTGCAATAATTTAAATAAAAATGCATAGCCTATTTTTATTTTTTCTTTAGTGTTTAGTCATGTAATTAATACCCCCTTATTAGTCTACTTATTTTAGCATGAATACATTAGATTATGTTTATTTTTATTGTGGCTTTTTAATTAGCAATATTTATATTACATAATTTTATTGTCTTTATTGTTGAATATTTTAGGATAATACCATGACACATCTTTTATTTTGTATTATTTTCTTGGAAAATACTTTATATAGTTGTATCTTACTAGGATTAAAGAAATATTTTGAGCACAAATTATATGTTTTGTTCTACGAAGATTTTACCGGAAAAAAATCCGAATAACCCGAGAAAAACCGAGATTGAAAAACCCGAGTTTTATTGGTTTGGTTTGGTCTTTAGATTTAATAACCCGACACAATTGGTTTGATTTGGTAATTGTAAAATCCGAACCAACCCGACCTATGCACCATGGTTTATAAGTGCTAAATCCAAACCAAACCAATGTATACCTAGGCTCAAAGTGAACAATATCATTAATGGGTTGAGTTGTTACAAATAGTACTAGAGCTACTTCGGTCCAACCTTGGGCAATGATAGGACAAACCTCAACGTTCAACTGAGTTTAAGCAAAATCCCAGTAAGGTGAGGCAAATCTCAACAAGGATGCTGAGTCCTTAATGGGGGTGTATGTAATAGCCTAGGCGAGTCTCACATCGGCAAAACACAGGAGATATGCTGAGTATATAAAGGAGCATGCCTTAGATCCTAGTGACGCATATTAAACCTGTGTGGGTCTAGGCTCAAAGCAGAAAATATCACTAGTGAGCTAGGATGTTACAAAATAAACCATCAAACAGTATGGTGGTGGATGGAAGGAGTTAGGATATGAAGTTTATGAATTTTAAACATGTCATCGAACCTGTAACTTGTTTTAATTATTGAGTTCATAATTAAATATTTATATATATTTAATGAATTAACTATTTATGGTTACGCCTGTTTGGTGGGAATTGGGAAATAACCGAAACGATAGTAGCAAACCCAAGGTTGAGTTATTTGGACTGGAATTGAAAATGCCAAATTAGCTTTCATATGGTCGGTGTAGACTAGTAGCAAGTCACACGTTATATCTTAGTCATATCAAACTAAGTTTTACTGCGGAACCAAAATGCGGTTTATTTTTACTCAAAATACTCAAATAAGTGTAAGAAAAAAAAAGTTACCAAACTATATATAACGTCACAAATAGTGGCGCTATACAGTAACGTTAACTGCACCGTTACTGTATAGCGCCACTATTTGTGGCGTTATACTGACACATCTTACATAGCGCCATTAATAGTGGCGCTATACGCCTTATTACCTGACCCCACCAATAATTTCTGGGTTCAATAATTTAAATGCGTATAAAGCCACTTTTTGTGGCGCTATATACAAAAAAAAAAAAAAAACCGGCTAGCCATTTTCTATATAAACATCGTAGAATCGCCACAACTTCATTCAAAAAAATTTTTTTAACTCTTGTTGGTTTCTATTGTTGTTAAATTCTCCAGCATTTTTTCATTATGTCTGAAGAACGTAGAATAAGAGTATCATTATATTGGGGGGGTGAGGTTGTGATGGAGAATAACTCTGTGGGCTACAGTTTACCTGCTAAGTGTAATGTTAAATTGCCACTTTCAATGGAGTACGAAACATTGATATCGTTGTTATGCAAAAAAATGAGTGTGAGAAAACGTTCAGTGATACTCAAAGTAACCGGAAGATATCCGTATTCCGTTACGCCCGCAAGGGGTTGCTTTTTACTCAGAGTTTAACATCGACGATGATGACACTTTGAGTGATTTCTTGAGGACTCCGGACGAATGCCGGGAATTTCTTGTAATCACAATGTTGGAAATGTACGTGAAGGTCGAAGACGTTCCAAAAAATGAGGTTGTGCGTAGTAGAGATAACCCCCAGTCATCGGGTGGTTATTCTGGATCATTTTTTGCCGGACATGTTCCAGATGAAAGATTTTTTCTTGATTTAAATTTATCACCGTCGGCGAATGAGCAGCGAGAAAATAATTTATACCCTGCTTTTCATAATTCACAAGAAGAGTGGTAAACTTCAATTTTCATTTGTGTTAATTATGTATATTTTTGCGTATTGAATTAATTTTAACGCTCATTTATTTAATAGGGGGTACCGGCCGGATATGAATTTTACAAGTGGCCCATCCGATAGTCATCACCTAACTGAAAACGTCCATCATGGTATGTCATCACATTATAACTTGTAAGTGAAAAGCTACAGCCATATATAAAGCATTTATTAATTTAGTAGCTTATATTTTTGTTGAAATGTGCAGTGAAAACGAGCAAGTTGAACTACCCGTACTCACTCAATTGCCCGAAAATGACGTATTACATCAGGATCTGGCAGATGAACAGAGTGAGGAAGAGAACAACGATTACGATAACAATGCCGATGAATCGGGAGACGAGACACCATTTGCTCGTGAGGATGGTGATGAAGAGGACGAGGAGGAAGGACCCGATTTGAAGAGAGCCCCCCATAGACGAAAAGTGAACGAGTCTGAAGTGCCGTTTCATTTAAGGGAGATTCCTTATATTGATAACTTGCCAGTCGTGCCGGATGTGGAAGCTCTCACAAGGGATTTTGATGAAATCCGGACAGCAATGTGGGATGAGTCTAGACCAACGGTGCTTGCAAAGGGGATGTTTTTCCTGATAAAGCACGCGTAAGCAGGGCTTGTAAAATGCACAATGTTAAAGAGTGTCGTGAGATGCAGGTATCGGAGTCAAGTCCGACGGTATACAAGGCTATTTGCCGTAGGTGGTTTTGGCCATGTAATTGGATGTTGCGTGCGTCGAAGAAGAAAACAGGTATGTGGAAAGTGGGTAAATACATTCCCACCCACACATGTGAAATGGACACTTTCAACGGGAATCACTTCAACTTGGATATTGACTTGATATCTCTTGTACTTATTCCGCACATCGAAGCGTCCATAAGGTATAAAATCAAAGAGTGCATTACAGCAGTCTACCAGGAATATGGCCACACAATTACTAAAAGAAAGGCATATCTTGGGCGCAAAAGAGCGTTTGAAATAGTCTATGGTAACTGAGATAAGTCATTTGCAGATCTGCCTAGCTACATGGCTGCACTGCAGCACTTTAACCCCGGAACAGTTATTGAATGGAAGCTTGAGCGGAGTCCGGGTAAACCAGAATATATATTCAATTACGTGTTCTGGGCGTTTAAGCCAGCAATTGATGGTTTTCCGTATTGCCGGCCCGTAATATCCATAGACGGAACTCATGTCTATGGAAAGTACGATATCAAGCTATTGATAGCCGTGGCAGTGGATGCTAATGGACAAATATTTCCTCTAGCCTTTGCTATTTGTGCAAATGAAAGCACAGAGACGTGGACAATTTTTTTGAACCACTTGAAAGAGCACGTTGTCAAACATCGTTCAGGTATTTGTCTAATATCTGATCGGCCGGGGGTATATTAAGTTCTGTGGAGAACCTTCTCTGCCTAGCAAGAACCTTATGCATACCACCGTTACTGTGTGAGGCACTTTAAGGCCAATTTCAAGAAGGCACATCCCAAAAAAGATCTACATGATTTGATGTGGATGGCAGCAACAGACCACCAACAACATAAATTCCGGAGGCATATGGATTCTATCAGGCAAGAAGACGATGCAGCATATCGTTGGTTAATGCGACATGATCCTGAAAAGTGGACGTTGCATGTAGATGGTGGCAGACGCTGGGGAATTCTTACTACAAACGTGTCAGAATCCTTCAACGGGTTATTAAAGTCGGCAAGAGGATTGCCCGTCACAGCCATGGTGCGTATGTTGTTCAAGCAGATGGCGGAGAGGTTTGTACAACGGTCTGCAGCTGCAACGGAATTGATGGAAAGGGGTGTTGAATTTATGCCAGTTCCTATGAAGAGATTAGAGAAATACAGACGGCGAGCACATTGGCATTCCTTTTTGCAATATGATAACGAACGAGGTATTTTTGAAGTTCGCACCGCTATCCATAATAATCGGGGTAATAATGTACATATTGTAAATGAATCCACAAGGTTATGCTCATGTGGGAAATGGTCAATCTACCACATGCCTTGTTCACATGCCATCAAGTGTTTTCAACGTGTTGGTTATGCGGAGACCAACTATATTGATCAACAATATAGTGTTTCCAAATACCTAAACACATATAGTGGTCAGTTGCAACCAGTGGGTTCTGAGCATTACTGGCCCCCAGAACCATTTAAAATGGTGTGTAACAAGTCCTATTTGCGTAAAAGACAGGTGCAGAAGAGAACGCGTATACGGAACCAAATGGATGTTAGTGATATCGTATATGCACGCAAATGTGGTATATGCTCGCAAACAGGCCACGACCGTAGAAAATGTCCTTTGGGTGGCAACAATAATCAAGCTCAGGGCGGGTGTTCTTCTATTGTACCTAACTACCCATGAGTTCATGTTGTAATAATTAGTATTTATGAAATAATATTTTCTTGTTTGTTAATTATGATTTGTACTTTCCCTTTTTACCTATTTAAATAATAATTTAATATAATTATCGGTATATTTATTATGTGTGTTGTCTTGTCGCTATCACGATATTTAATACACAAAATATACATATGGCGCTATGTGTGTCTTGTCTTGTCGAACTGAAAAAGCTGAAAACATCATGATATGGCGCCATTAGATATGTGTGACCGGCTGACATAAAGTCGTCTCGTCAACATCATGATATGGCGCCATTAGATATGGCGCTATCTAATATAGCGCCATTAGATATGGCGCTATATGTGTCTTGTTTAGCCTATAAATAATGGGGTCATTGTAGTTATTTTGTGTGCTAAAAATTTCCCCCAAGAAATATTTCATTAAAAGTAAGTAAGGTTTTTATTATAAGCAAATAGTTCACAAATGGCTCAACCTGGTCGTCCACCAATTTGCTTATGTGGAAAACCATGCATGATGGATTGTGGGTGGGAAGGTGCTAAGGTTGGACGCCACTATTGGTGCTGTATGAACAAGTTGTACAAGCAACCCGACGAACCTACTTGTGAATTTGATGAATGGGCTGAGGAACCATGTTATCAGGAAAGCTACAGGGATAGATTACAGGAATTTCATAATATGTTGTTATACCAGCATAGAATACAAAAGGAGGGAGATAGAATTATTACAGAAATGAGGGAGAAACTGAAGGAGGTGGAAGATAAAAAATGGAGAGCAGAATGGAATTGTGAAGCACACAAGGAACGCAACGAAAAATATAAACGGGAACTTGCGGAGGTGAAGGCGAGAGTGAAAGAGTTAGAAGAAGAAAAAGAACAAATGGAAGAACGATTTAAGTGGTTGGAGCGAAGAATAAATGACAACTGAGGATGGAGCATTGGCGTGTATGTGTTTAGTGTCATTTTCATATGTCATGTATTTTTATTATGTTGGCCTGTTATGTTTGTGTTTGTGTTGTAGTAATGTTTTCCTTGTTTGTTGTACTAAATTTTATTTTAATTTAAGTGGAAGTTAAGTTTAAGTTGTTGTGTTACTATACCAAATACTATAAAACAAAATGAGAACTAAAAAAAAGTAACTGTCATATTCGACTAAATATTATTTACACCAAAAAAAACAAAAAAATGGAAGACCGAATCAATGTGTCCCGCATCCGGTGTATCTCAAAGTAGCCGTTGGCCTGAGGCGCATCCCCTGCCGCCCGGGTACGCTATCAGGATCATCATCATCAAGTCGTCTCCTTATGGCCGGATGCGGCACAGGATGACATGTATCGGTGGTGCTGTCAGGTCCAGTAGAAGGCTACATAATAATATCAAACTTAGTATAGAAAACTACATAACAATTCACAAAAATTTATATTGGCTTACCATAATCGTGTCTGGATCCTGAATGTAGTCATCTGTCGCAGCATCGCATGAAGCCTAAAAAAGTAAATTAATAAAGTTAAAACAAAATAAATAAGTTATAGTAAAAACAGTAATAAAATTAATACTAATACACTCATATCTGCGCATGTGATGAGCTGCCATAACTCACTCGGTGCCCACTATCAAAATCTCGGATCGGTCGAGACTCATCAGTGGTAGACGGGCCAGGGAAATATCTACCCAACTCCACTCCTTGAAAATCCGAGCCCATGATCAAGAATTGACCCGATGGGGTCACCTGCGACGTCCCTGGAGTGTCATAAATGCCAAGGCTGTAAGACGGCATGTCGGTCTCATGCATGCCACCTCCCATATCAGCAGCAACATCATCAGCAGGAGCCTCAAAGCCCCCTTTCTGGGGACCTCCTCTCCGCCCACGACCACGTCGTCGTACACCAGCAGGTCGTCGTGGAGCAGCAGCAACTCGTCGGCCACCACCTCGTGGCATACCACGACCTCGCTGGTACGTGGCTGGGTCAACATAATCTGGCTGGTGTGCCAAACGCTGATCCGATCGGCCTCGCTGTAGTGTCTGGGCAGCCACATCCATTAAGCGACGACTATAGTCCTGCATGATCACAGGGTCGTGGACATAACTCTACATCTGCTGCCCCATACGATATACGGTATGCAATCCAATCGCCTGCACAAAAGTTTTTAATATAAACTACGTATTTGACTAGAGATTACTATTAATGTAATTGATAATAATAGAAAACACACCAGAGCCTCATGTCTCCCAGCGTATGAGACGTACCGACCATCTACCTGATGAATTGGGTTCCCGATAAAAAGTCGGGATACAGTGCGGTACCATGCCATATAAACTTCGATAGGAAAGTGTTGCGGAGCTGGGGTCAAGTCCCCTCGGCTATCCCAAATACCCAACTGCGCTGTCAGCCACTCAATAAATGTGTCGTCCACTCTCATCCTATCATCCCTCTCATAATGTAAAGGATCCCATGCAGGCTGAGTCGGTATAGACTGCGGAAATCCAAACTGACGAAATACTCGCTCTGAGGCATGATGCTCAACAATATCGAGGCACGTGAGAGGGACGGAAGCCCTCCAAATATGGCGACCGTGCGTGCAATACGCTGGCAGGGTACCTATCAGCTCTTCGCTGTACGACGTCCAGATGAACTATCAAATAATAACACAAACCGTTAGTATGCGCAACACCTAGTTAAACAATAATTGGTAAGTTTAGTTAGATATTCACCTGTGCATCCTCCAGAAAATCCAACACATCCCTACAGAAGGGGAGATTATGATGGCCATGATACTCTCGTGCAAGTCTACGACGCAATACCCACCTACAAGCTATAGGGAGATCAGGAATATGTACATTAGCCGATAGTTGTGGTAGAGGTGGCCGAAGTTGCAGAAATCGCTCCCACACCCAAACCTAAAACAGAAAGTTGACGTAAAGATTAACTATAACTAGGTAGAATTGTAACTAAACGACAAATTATTTGAATAAGTTGTCACCTGTAGAAGTGGCAGAAAGCCAGAAACGTCTCTCTGTGTGCCCATGGATGCCCGGCACATCTGCCTGTACAAAAAAGATAGGACAGCACCACCCCAGCTGTAGCTGACTGTATCATCGAAGTCCGCAATATGATGCAGAAAACGAAGGCTCGCTAGGTTCCCCGAAGTGTTCGGGAACAAGACCCCCCCCCCCCAAATAGAAGGAGCAACAACAGCCTCGTATATTGCTCCACATCCACCTCCGCTGAGTCGTCGGTGTTAGTATCGTAAATCTGCACCAAGTTGTCTCTAATGGGGACCAACTGCATACGACTGCTCCCAATTGCTACATCTGGGTCCTCGGACCTGAAGCCCGTGAGCCTGTGCAGCATATCCATATATGAAGCCCGGTTAAAATATCTCATGTTCCCAGGCAGTAAAACTGGCAAGTCATCGGTGGACATGCCATATAAAATCTCGACGTCCTGGAGTGTGATGGTGGCTTCGCCGATGGGCAGATGGAAAGTGTGCGTCTCCGGTCGCCACCGCTCAATCAATGCCGTGATCAAAGCATAGTCGAGCTGTATCCGCCAATGCTAATGATCCTATATAATCCCATCTCCTCCAGGTGATGGACCACACGGGGATGTAGAACGCGGGGATGAGTCAAAAACTCCCACAATAAATCCACTCTCTTGCCCCGAAAAGTCTGCGTAAGCAACTCTCCCCCCATATATGCTCGGATCTATGCTGGGGCTGTAGGGGTAGTAGCTCCGACGTCCGAGGGCCGGGATGTATAGGTGCATCCATGTCGTCAACTGCAAATTCATAATTTTTAATAATTATCATTAAAATTTATGTGTGTTTTTTATAATTTAAATTCATATTTTTTAACAACTTAATTGTAAAAATTATATATATACTTATGGGTTTCGTGCTTGATTTTCTTAGGCCCAGTGGTACCAAACTATCATTAATAATTTTATGTTTTTTTAATAATTTTTATTCATATTTTTTAATAACTTAATTGTAAAAATTATATATACCTATATATAATTTTTATAATTATGGGTTTCGTGCTAGATTTTCTGAAGCTCAGTGGTACCAAACTATCATTAATAATTTTATGTTTTTTTAATAATTTTTATTCATATTTATTTAATAACTAAATTGTAAAAATAATATATATATATATATATATATATATATATATATATATATATATATATATATATATATATATTATAATTATGGGTTTCGTGCTAGATTTTCTGAGGCCCAGTAGTACCAAACTATCATTAATAATTTTATATTTTTTTATAATTTTTATTCATATTTTTTAATAAATTAATTGTAAAAATTATATGTATATATATATATATATATATATATATATATATATATATATATATATATATATATATATATATATATATATATATATATATATATATATATATATATATATATATATATATATATATATATATATATATATATATATATATATATATATATATATATATATATATATATATATATATATATATATATATATATATATATATATATATATATATATATATATATATATATATATATATATATATATATATATATATATATATATATATATATATATATATATATATATATATATATATATATATATATATATATATATATATATATATATATATATATATATATATATATATATATATATACAATACTACGCTACAAGGCTCTATATTTTACTACGCTAAAAGGGTCTACGTTTTACTACGCTAAAAAGGTCTACATTTTACTACGCTAAAAAAGTCTACATTTTACTACGCTAAAAAATAATCTAAACTAAACGGCATAAAAACACATAAATATACATGAGGATATTAACAAACACATTTTTTAGACTAATTTACATATTTTTATACAACACTAAAATTAAATCCGGATAAAATTTAACATGCTAGTTTCGGAAAAAATAAACACAAACCGAAATAGAACACATACAAATCAAGTAATATGCATTGTTATAAAAGTTTCAACTTAGAATAAATCGAAATACCTCGATTTAGAATTTTCGGAATGTAGATAGATCGAAATTTTGACTCCGGAAGAGTGAATCCACAATAACACGAAGCTCTACTCGACAGTGGGACCACAAATATTAAACTTTTATGTGACGGGGGACCCAAATTTTATTTTTTTTTAAAAATGGGGGCAGAATCGGTGGTGGTGGTGGTGGTGGTGGTGGTGGGGACCAGAAATGAGAAATGAGGGAGATGGAACGAAGAAGAAGAAGATGGAGGATTTGTATTAAGGGGTATAGCGCCACTATTAATGGCGCTATGTGTTCAGGTAATAAGGCGTATAGCGCCACTATTAATGGCGCTATGTAAGATGTGTCAGTATAACGTCACAAATAGTGGCGCTATACAGTAACAGTGCAGTTAACGTTAATGTATAGCGCCACTATTTGTGGCGTTATATATAGTTTGGTAACTTTTTTTTTTACCCTTATTTGAGTATTTTGAGTAAAAATAAACCACATTTTGGTTCCGCACTCGTTTTATTATGTAGAAATTATTTATTCAATCAGCTTAATTAAAAGATAATTATAAGAAAGCGTCTTCACTAAATACGGATTGCTAGTCAAATTACACCGAGCATATAAATTCAATGCCTATTTGAATCTTCCCTTTGGTTTACGTTCTGTAATCTGAGAAACACTTGAGACCCCTAATTTTTTTTAGTTTTAAATTATATTTTTAAGGTACTTTGTAAAAGGATTTAAGTGCAAGTTGCGTATTTGTAGAAGAATTTAAGTTATGTGCATTGAAAATGTAAAGATCTGTCTTACATTTTTAGTGAATTTTAACAAATAGTAACATGCTAGTCATCATTTTTACAAGATTATGATTAATGGTTATCAAAGGATTTACTTGAAATTATTTGTATTTTCTACATCGTGCAATTAAAAACTCTTTATAGAATGCTAAATTGTAATTGCGAATGGAATTTATGGTGTTAAATTTCTATAAATACCTTCAAGTGTTTCCTTTATTTCAACTAATGATTTACAAATCAATCATAGCCCCTCATATAAAATATTTCTTAAGAGGGAAAAGGAGTTGTTGACATGTTGTTTCGTCTTACACTAAGTTGATGGTGACATAGAGAAAGAAACAACTAATTAAGGAAAGTATTAAGTTTAAATTTCGCTCGGACAAAAAAGTATATATCTTAATGGGGGATATATACTTTAATTTATGAACCACTTTCTCGTTGTAAAGTATTTATTGTCCTTTATTTAGGGGAGAGCACAAATTTACTTTTTTATTTTTATTTTTAAAGCAAGATTAATGCAAGAAAATTGAAGGGTACTTTTCTTTTTCTTTTTCTTAGTAAGTAATAATCTAATAATTCAAATGCTTATTATATGCATTTAAGTAAGTTGTGTCATGTGTGCCAACAAGTTAATTAGATGTGAGTGCTACTTCAGACGGGTTATTGAAATGCTACATTACTCTAGTTGTGGATGTACATCGTCGGCACATATTTTTTAACTTAATATTCTAGATCACCTTTACTTTCTTTCTTTTTTTTGGTCAAAATTAAAAGTTTTTATTTCAACCAAGTATAATTATATACCACATTTACTTTCCTATTTGGCTGACAAAGGACAACTAACACAAAATGCTTCTCAATTTTTATTAAAGTACAAAAGGAAGAAGAAAAAAGTCATTCTAGCGCGGTAGCGCCTTCTTGGACTAAAATTATTGTTATTATCGGTATATAGTGGTTAAATCTAATTTACAAAAGAATATTCGAGAAGGAACCTACTAGAAGGACTCAACAACAACAACAACAACAACAACGACCCAGTATAATTCCACAAGTGGGGTCTGGGGAGGGTAATATGTACGCAGACCTTACCCCTACCCCGAAGGGTAGAGAGGCTGTTTCCAGGAGACCCTCGGCTCAAAAAAAGCAATAGGATATAATATATTAGTACCATAAAAATGCGTAATAAAATAACAACAATATATAGGGGATACGAAATATGAAATACAGGATACGAAATACGAACTACGAATTAGATGGCTGGTATAGTACAACTAGAAGGTAAAGCCCTGCATCAATAGACGACCACTGACATTCCTAGTCTAACTCCTAACTAGATAGTCTCTCTCAGTTGTGCTGTAGAAATATTCACCCTCTCCCCTAACCTACAACTTTAATGTTCGACCTCCATAATTCCCTATCAAGGGCCATGTCCTCCGTAATCCTAAGTCGCGTCATGTCCTGCCTGATCACCTCTCCCCAATACTTCTTAGGTCTCCCTCTACCTCTCCGCGTGCCCACTACAGCCAGTCGCTCACACCTCCTCACCGGTGCATCAGTGCTCCTCCTCTGAATGTGCCCAAACCATCTGAGTCTTACTTCCCGCATCTTGTCCTCCATGGGGGCCACACCCACCTTCTCTCGAATATCTGCATTCCTAATCTTATCCATCCTTGTATGCCCGCACATCCACCTTAACATCCTCATCTCTGCTACTTTCATCTTCTGGGTGTGTAAGTTCTTTACCGGCCAACATTCAGTTCCATCCTTGTATGCCCGCACATCACCTTTTTTTAATATTATTTTGTTAAAATGGTCCAATCACGTGAAAGATCGACAAGTCCCATTTTGCAAGGTAGGACTAGCTAGTAGCTAGTACGAAATGACTGAAATTTTAATATTAAAATTTCCTTTTCTCAAGGGCGTTTACTAATTGTAATTGATATTATATATAAAAAATTCCATATCCCTTTCTTCTTTCGTCGCCCTTGTTTTTTTTTTTTTTTTCAGAATTATTTTGGGAAGAAAGAGTAAAGAAAAATGAAAAGGACCTCAATAACAAGACAATTTTGACGAGTGAACTAAAATAAAGGTTATTTTAAAGAATCAAATGAACAATAGGGTAGAGGGAGGTCAAAGGTGTTATGGACATCACACCGCTAGCGAATAATTCCATTTCATTTTAATTAGCTCAAGTTAACAAAATCATGTAGGAAAATTTATGAATTACTCTATTTATTATTTAGAGATCTGAATAGAACTAAAAAGGTAAAAAGAAAAAAAGAAAAAGAGAAAGAAAAGATAAATAAGTATACATGATTCGGTTACTCTAAAAACAAGTATTGGTTTTGATCTTGTCCGATTGTGCTTGCTTCAATATATTGACTGAGAGTACCTAGATTTAAAATTTATTCTTCTATTTTTCCCCCACATAAATCGATTATCTGTTGAGGATTGTATATGAGCTTATTTTGAACTTCAATTCTCCATCTCATAAAAGCTAGACGTTCCCCTCTCAACTTTACAGAAACAAGAGAAGAAAAAAATGGCAAAATATCACGATAGAATCAACTTTAACATAGTACTTATAAAGAAAAGATTGTGTAGAAAGACGTCAAGACCTGAGCTCGAATCCAAGCAGCCCACACTTGTTTTATTTTTCCGGTTTCACAGTTTTACTCCGATAGAATCAACTTTAACATTAGCATGAAAACTTATTACTTGACTCTTGAGTTGTAAGAAGTTTACTTTTTTCCACGTAAAATTAATTTCTAGTCAATTACTACAAACGGAATTGAGCTGACATAGGGAATCTTTTAGTGCAAATTTTGAAACATCCATAAAAATCATATCATATGTTATAGAACAATAATAACAGCTCAAACCTGAAGTAAAGGCCGACTGTAAGAAATCTTTACTAATTATGTCGCTACATTCAAGCTTATCTCAAATAATAGGAGTATACACAAAAAAAAATAGAAACTAGATATATGTTTTGTAGTTTCTACTCTATAGTCCATAATACATATCATACGAGGATTAAGAATATGACGAATTGAATGCAATTATGTTATTCCTTTCTCAAAAAGACTGAATTTATGATTTATGTTCAGGCATTAATTCTTGTATATTTACATATATAACTTTATGAAAGTATTTCAGATGAAAAAACTTCATACAAAATAGTTTGTTAAGGTTTTTTCCACGTAAAATTAATTTCTAATCAATTACTACAAACGGAATTGAGCTGACATAGGGAATCTTTTAGTGCAAATTTTGAAACATCCATAAAAATCATATCATATGTTATAGAACAATAATAACAACTCAAACCTGAAGTTTTTTTCAGATGAAAAAAAACTTCATAAAAAACTTCAGGTTTGAGCTGTTATTATTGTTCAATAACATATGATATGATTTTTCCGGTTTCACAGTTTTACCCCGATAGAATCAACTTTAACATTAGCATGAAAACTTATTACTTGACTCTTGAGTTGTAAGAAGTTTACTTTTTTTCACGTAAAATTAATGTCTAGTCAATTACTACAAAAAAAAATAGAAACTAGATATATGTTTTGTAGTTTCTACTCTATAGTCCATAATACATATCATACGAGGATTAAGAATATGACGAATTGAATGCAATTATGTTATTCCTTTCTCAAAAAGACTGAATTTATGATTTATGTTCAGGCATTAATTCTTGTATTTTTGCATATATAACTTTATGAAAATATTTCAGATGAAAAAAACTTCATACAAAATAGTTTGTTAAATGTTTCAAGGTAATCTTTTAAGTATCAAAAAGTCACCAAAAGGAAACACTTTTGAGTTGTAGCCAATAAGCCAAATGAGGCCACTTTTTTCTTCAACAAAAGAATAAAATTAGGATTAAGAAACAAATTGCTATGATTTATTTGCATAAATCATAATTACTTTCTTATGCGTGGTCTCTTTGCTGCTACAGTAATCATTTTTCATTTGTTCCTCATGGTTGCTTGCTCTTGAAAAATATTGAAAAAATCATACAAATCGTGGAAAAGACCTTTTATTTTTGAAACAGATGGCAATGTTGTAAACAATAGCAGAAGAAGAATATTATTTGGAGACCTTTGCTAGCCCAAGATCGTTAACTAAGATTGGAGGATTCAACTAAGGAAGAGAAAGCTTGAAAAAAGAAGATAAATTTTAGATAAGAGAACTTGTTTTGGAAAGAAAACTTTCTTGATTTTTGGCTTCCTTACAAATGAACAAGATACCCCCTATTTATACTAGCCTATGGATAATTCTAGATATGATTCTAGATAATGTACAAAGAAGATTCTAACAACCTTATCTTCTAACAACACTCTAGAATATCTAGATATGTCTTATCTTCCCACAACATTCTAGAACATCTAGATATGTCCACTAGATAAATATCAAAGATACTAAACTAGGACATTCTAGAGAATTTTATATTATTCCAAAAAATTAACTTTTTTTTTTCACACTCCCCCTTAAAGTGATTTTTTGGAAACTACTCCAAGCTTGTCACGGAAGAACTCGAACGAAGCTTTAGCAAGTGACTTGGTGAAGATATCAGCGATATTCTCCTGACTTCTCACTTTCAAAGTATTGATCGTTCCATCAAGAACCTTTTCCCGAACAAAGTGATGTTCCACCTCAATGTGTTTAGTTCTTGCATGGAATATTGTATTGTTTGCAAGCTTGATGGCATTTTGATTATCTCCATAGATCACAGTTGGCTTTGATATAGGTAGATGCAAGTCTTTAGCAAGTCTTTGTAGCCATACACATTCTTGAGTAGTGAGAGCAACTGCTTTATACTCTGTCTCCGTGGTTGACAAGGAAACTGAGTCTTGCTTTTTGCTACACCAAGAAACACTTGTTCCACCGTAGAGGAAAATATAGCCCGATGTTGATCTTCGGTCATCCAAATCACCACCAAAATCAACATCCATATAACCAGATAACACCAAATTATTATTCTTCTGGAAGAACAAGCCCATGTCTAATGTTGAGTTGATATACTTTAGAATCCTCTTTGCAGCTTCTAAGTGAGGCTTTCTTGGCCTTTGCATAAATCTGCTGACATATCCCACCGAGAACGCAATGTCCGGCCTTGTAATAGTCAAATACAGGAGACTTCCAACAAAAGATCGAAAAGGCTTGGGATCTGCAAGAAGTGAGCCTTCGTCCCGCCTTAACCTTGTGCTTATCTCAAGAGGAGTAGAACATGTTTTTCTTTGCTTCAATCCAAACCTGTCAACAAGTTTCTTGGCATATCCTTCTTGAGTGACAAAGATCCCTTTGTTCATGTTTGTCACCTCTAAGCCAAGAAAATGATGTAGTTCTCCCAACTTCTTGATGTCAAATCTTATGGAAAGCTCATCTTGAAGCCTAGCAACTTCATCTTCATTGTTTTCTGTTATTTGATTATCATCCACGTACAAAAGAACAACCATATGCAAGTCTCCTTGTTTTTTAACAAATAAGCTAGGATCTGATTGTGATGCATCATAGCCACAAAAATGTAGATACTGAGAAATTTTTCCATACCATGCTCGTGGAACTTGCTTGAGGCCATAAAGGGCCTTCTTAAGTTTGCAGACATGATTAGGATGTAAGTTGGAGACATACCCGGGTGGTTGCTCCATATAAATATCTTTGTCAAGCTCTCCATATAAGAAAGCATTCTTCACGTCAAGTTGCCATAACTTCCAATTATGCGAGGCTGCCAAGACTAGCACAACTCGGACAGAGATCATCTTAGCCACGGACTTAAGGTTTCTTCATAATCTTCACCATACTTTTGAGAAAATCCCCGAGCAACTAGCCTTGCTTTATATCTATCTATGCTGTCATCGGCTCTTCTTTTGATTTTGTAAACACATTTACAAGAAATGGGTTGTACATCCTTCGGCTTTGGTACAAGGCTCCAAGTTTGATTTTTCATCAGAGCCTCCATTTCATCATGCATAGCAAGCTCCCATTCTTTGACTCCTTTAGCTTCTTCGAATGAGGAAGGTTCTTCATCATCAATTGATCCTACAAAGAAACAAGAATACGTACTGACAAAATTTTCATCTCTAAAGCGAGCTGGCTTGATAATAGTTCTTTTTGGCCTTCCCGAACCACTTGAATCATCTTCTTGTTGAGTTTCATGTTGTTGAGGTCCAGGACTCCCCCTTTCTCTTAACTCCTCGGTAGTTGTATTATCTAGAGAAGCACCTGCAATGGACAAGCTTGAATCTCCATTATTTAAGGTTTTTGAACTCGCTCCATCCAATGCAACTCCATAATACAAGACACTTCGTCGAATATGACATCCCTTGAGACAACAAAGAGATGAATTTTAGGATCCATGCACTTCTATCCCTTTTTCCTTTCATCATATCCGACAAAGATGCATTTCCTTGCCTTGGCATCTAACTTGCTCCTTTGAGAATCCGGAATGTAAACATAACAAATAGAGCCAAAAACCCTGAGGTGTTTCACGCTAGGCTTTTCTCCAAACATATTCATAGGGAGACTTCATATTATTTGGAGAAAGCGGCATCCTGTTAATCACGTACGCTGCACATTTCATACATTCAGCCCACAAGGCTCTAGGTAAATTCTTGGCATGAAGCCAACTCTTACATGTCTCAGTTAAGTGTCAGATCTTCCTTTCAACCACTCCATTTTGTTGTGGCATATCAGCGCATGTCAGCTCTCTTTTAATGCCATGCTGACGAAAAAAGAAAAGAAACTCATCTGATGTAAACTCACCGCCATTATCAGTTCGTGGCTGCCTTATTCTGGAATCGAGTTCACCTTCAATATTTTCTTTGAACTCCACAAACTTACTGAAAACTTCTGACTTGTGCTTCACAAAATAAATCCAAGTGAATCTAGTAAAATCATCAATGAAAATTAGCATATAAGAGTAGCCTGAAAATGAAGGAGTTCTCGTTGGCCCCATCAAGTCACTGTGAATAAATTCTAGTGGGGCATTGCACCTTGACAAGGATCTGTCAAATGGAAGACAATGTGCCTTTCCATATTGACATCCTTCACAAACCTCTCCTCCATCAAAATTTCTTAAGTTAGGCAAACCTTTTACTAGATTCAACTTTACCATGGCTTTTAATTTATCCATGCTTAGATGTCCAAGTCTAGCATGCCAAAGATATGTATTATCATTGCTACTCATCTTCTCAATATATGAATTAGAGGCAGATAAGACATATAAATCGTTAACTCTCTTACCTGAGTGAACGATATCTGCCTTGAATACCTTGATATTTCGGAGGAACTTCACATCACGTGGGCCAAATAGCAAATAGTTTCCAGCATCTACAGCATTTGCAACTGAAAATAGATTTTTCTTCATACCTGGAACGTGAAAGACACTGTTGAGGGTGATAGTGTCTTTTTGCTTCTCGTTGATCACAACAGTGCCTTCCTTCTCCACATTATGGACTGTATTATCTGCTGTAACAATGACATCATGTCCGTTGTATTCGCGAAAGGTGGAGAATTTGGATTGATCTCCAGTGAGATGGTGCCCACATCCTGAATCCACGATCCAGTCTCTTTCAAAATTTATGAAAGCCATGGCATTTATTGCTCGAGTCTCCACTGTGAAGCACTTTCCCCAGTTTTCTTCTTTTTCTTCTTCTTCAACAACTTCCTCGATTTGAGCTATATTGCTCTCTTTGGCTCGACAATATCTTTTTATGTGCCCGACTTTGCCACAACGGTAACATTTTAAAGGTTTTTTTACCATTGTTGGAAGACTCTCCCTTCTTTCCTGGCGAGCTCGAACCACTTGAGGATTGAAAGTGCATTCTATCTCTTGATTTCCCTTTAAAGTTCCTCTTATCGGCGACAAGAGCATTTCCTTCCCCTTTTTTGATGGATACACCAACCATCTGTTTGGCTAATAGCTCTTGTGATGATAGCAAATTCTCAAATTCTTCCAAAGATGGTTGTTGAACCCATCCTTGAATCGATGTAACAAAGGGAATATATTCTGGCTTTAAGCCACGAATAATAATTCTTCTTATTCGTGCTTCAGAGATAGCCTCGTTCGGATTCAATAGAGAAATTTCAGAACACAGATTTTTAACCTTAAAAAAATACTCAGCGATCGAGAGATTACCTTGAGTGGTGTTAGCTAACTCATTCTCCAAAATCTGTAGCCGAGCTTCATCCTTCTCGTTGAACAGCCGATCGAAGGTCCTCCATATTTCATGTGCTGATTTACACCTTATAATATGATCAAATAAATTATGGGAGATGGACCTCTTTAGGATAAACTCCGCCTTAGCATTAATCTGCTTCCACTTCTTACGTGCATTGCTATTTTCCGATGCGTCAGCAGGAGGACTTGTGTTACTCCCATTGACAACTTCCCGCAAATCCTCACCAACAAGGTATGACTCCATACAAGTCTTCCATACCTTGTAGTTGGACTGGTTCGATAACTCAATCCCCAGTCCATTAGCACGACCACCCAAATCCATTTAGAGAAACCAGTTGAATCAACCACTAACCCGACCTTGAAATCCAGAAGTCGACTTATGGCTCTGATACCATGTAAAGAATAGCAGAAGAAGAATATTATTTGGAGACCTTCTGCTAGCCCAAGATCGTTAACTAAGATTGGAGGATTCAACTAAGGAAGAGGAAGCTTGAAAAGAGAAGATAGATTTTAGATAGGAAAACTTGTTTTGGAAAGAAGACTTTCTTGATTTTTGGCTTCCTTACAAATGAACAAGATACCCCCTATTTATACTAGCCTATGGATGATTCTAGATATGATTCTAGATAATGTACAAAGAAGATTCTAGCAACCTTATCTTCTAACAACACTCTAGAATATCTAGATATGTCTTATCTTCCCACAACATTCTAGAACATCTAGATATGTCCACTAGATAAATATCAAGGATACTAAACTAGGACATTCTAGAGAATTTTATATTATTCCTAAAAATTAACTTTATTTTTTTCACAAATGTAGTTAACTTCTCTAATCATAGATTTATTTGTTTCTCTATCTATTAGATTTAAATTATAAATACTATCATTACAAGAAAAAAAATATTAGATTGCTTATCATTATTTCAAGTTATCAATCAATGCAATGCTTATTATATGAAATTATATAACCTAACTGTATAAAACCTTTTATGCCATTAGTGCATGAAATTTATACTCTTTATTTTTATTTTTCCTATTTGAAATCGAGTTAGATCTAACTCTTTATCATTTAGGCTTGATTTAGTATTAGGAAAGCATTTTCAATTACATAGTAGGTCTGTTCACCCAAAAAATTTAAAGGAAGTATATAAAGATTTGCTAGGTCTTAATTAAATCATAATCTTTCTGCAACAAATTAAGTGGAAGAGTTTAATTGGGGATTTTAGAAACAATGATTTGATCCAATAGAAATTTACATTTTTTCCTTTCTCAATTGCACATCCAAGTGTTAGTTCAGGAAACAATTACTTCAGTTTCAGCCTTTGATTTCTAGATTTCAGAAAAGCAGAAAGTCGAAATAATGTTTTCCTACTTTTAATAAATAGCCAGTGATATATAAGCACATGTGATTAAATAATCATAAGCTCCTTTGCTTGCTTAGCTTAGTTCTCAAAATTGACAATATCACAAGCTTTCCTTTTTTCACCACTTTTTAGGATCTATGGCTACTTTCATGCATTAAATAAAGTAAGACATTTAAATAACAAGAAAAAAGTTTGTAGGTGGAAATGGCAAATTTCTTGTGACTTAACTCTTAAGGTGCCTTCGAAAATAGATAGAATTAATCAAAGTAAAAGAATATAACAAAGAGAAGGAAAATGATGGAGAAAAGTGAAAGAAAGTAAGTTTGTTTCCTTTGTTATTAGGGAAAGGAATTTAGAGAGGAATAAAACTTCTTAGTTTTCTCTTTATGCAAAAAAAAAAAAAAAACACATTTTAATTGTATAAAACCTTTTAGTTTTCCTTTTTGAACAAAATAGCTTTATTTTCATTTGTTCATGAACCCATATGGAGATAGCTACTTCTTTCATAAAGAACCCACATTATCAAGATCTGGTACCAATCTTAAGCCAAACAAAAATGTTATCAATCATATTCATACGCACCTTTTAGCTTTTCTATATGAAAGTCACAGGTTGTTAGCTTTCTAGAGGAGAAAAAGGATGTTCAAGTTTGGAGTTTCCAATCCAACATTCTTCCTTTCTTTTTGTTTTTGGTTTCTTTAAAACTACCTATTCCACTCATAAAACATTCAAAAATCTTTTTAAAAAAAATTACAAACTATCCAAACACTTCTAGTTTGCACAAACTTTTCTTCTAAATTTTTTTTAAAATGATTTTAGCTGCTTTCGTTTAAAGGTGTATTGTGAGTCGGGCCCAGCCCGGGACCGCTAGCAAACGGGCCAAACGGGCCTGTTCAAACGGACCGGTCCCTAAAGGTCCTAAAAGCCCACTGTGAGCCGCTCCTCCCCAAATAGACCGCGAGCCCGGGAACGTTTAGCCCAGGACCGGCAGGCGGGCTTGGGACGGTTCAACCGGGCCCAACGGCTATTTCTCAAAAAAAAATTAAAAAAAAGGCCAACGGTTAGAAGTTTAAAAACTAGTCGTTGGCCTGCAATTTTAGCCATTTGGCTTTTTCAAAAATAGCCATTTAACCCCAAACTTTTTATAATTATACTTTTTCCCTATTCTCAACTATAAATACCCCCTCATTCTTTCATTTTTACTCACAAATTCATCAATCTCTCTCTAGTTTTCTTCTATAGTTGCTTACTTTATTATTGCAATTTTGTGAAAAATTGTGAAGTTGGTGAATTGAAGTATTCAACTCTTCAACGATATACAATTTTCAAGAAGTTGTACGTCAATACGGTAAACTCGTTCCAACTCTTAAATTTTAATATTATAATTTTGTTTGTTTTAGTTTGTATAATTATAATTAATATGGTCTTTTCTTTGAAAAAAATGTATGGTGGGAAGGGAAAATCTAAAATTGGAGTCGCCAAGTTACTACTCCTCCTCCGGCTCCCCGATCCAGACATGTTACCCGTCCTCCTCTACCTGTTATTCTTGATAGTGATAACCCTTATTTTCAATTTTTCGATAGTCAATTTTGTCATGATGTTGCACCAGGTCAACAATTAAATGATGAAGTTATGAATGCTCTTTATCCTAATCAAACTATCTTTGAAAATGATGAGGAAAATGATGATTTAGATGAAACGCAACCAGATTTAGATGATACACCTACTAGTCCTATTAATAACTGAACTGATAATAATCCAAATGATGCCCTGTCTGACCCTCTTGTAGTAACCCCTACTTTTAATAGACAACTTTCTAAACGGACCGAAACATCTCTTGTTTGGCACTTTTTTACTCAACTAAGAGAACAAAATAAGGCTAAGTGTAAAACTTGTGGGTCTTCGATGGCTCATAAATATACTGGAGACCGTAGCGGTACGGGTACTTTGACTAGACACATAAAGAGAAACCCTAGAGATAAAGCTAGATATTTACAAATGAAAGCTGCGCAAGAGGGGAAAAGTGTAGATACTTAGGTTAACCCTAGTACAGGGTCAAATCTAGTTCAACCGGGAATTAACACTATTACCGGTGGTATATTATATTATGATCCAAATAAAGATCGTGAAGAATTGACAAAAATGGTTACTGTTATGTGTTTACCCTATAGTTTTCCTTCTAACCCTCACTTTGTGCATTATATTAGAAGAGTTTTTAATCCTATTTCTAAAGGATGGCCTCGCGCAACCGTAAAGAGCGATATTTATAAATATAAACATGAATATGAACAATATTTGCGCTATTTATTTACTCATATAGATTGTTGCATTGCAATTACTACTGATATTGGTAGAAGTGGTAATGACTGTGATTATCTAACTGTTACAAGTCATTGGATTGATGAGGACTGGATAATACAAAAGCGCATTATTGCTTATAGAATAATTAATTCACGCCACACATGTAAGTTTATTGCTAACACAGTTGCAGATATTTGTAGATATTTTTGCATTAGAGATAAAATAATGTCAGTTTCAATGGATAATTCTTCTAGTAACACTAATGCTATAGACTTGCTTACAACTACACTAAATCCTTCATTTAGTAATATTTTCCATGTTAGATGTATTTGTCATATTTACCTTTTAGTCGTCGGTGATGGTATGAAAATTTTAAATATGGAAATTGAAAAGGTTAAAATGGCTCTTAATTGGCTTTTTTATTCAGTAGACTTAGAGAATATTTTAAAAAATGTGATGAATTTGGCCTTAGAGAAAGAAAGGTTCATAAACCTTGTCCGACTAGATGGAATTACATATATAAAAGTTTAGTTGTTACATATGAATATAGAAACCCAATAAACGCAACGTTTAATGCTCGTGTTGGTGGTGGTGGTGATGATGAGCACCTTACAAATCAGGATTGGACTAATGTTAAAATGCTTGTAGACTTTTTAGAACAATTTCATGTTGCTACAAATGAATTATCTAGGCAATATTATCCTACTATTTCTAACTGTTTAGTTTATATTGCAGCACTTGCAGATTTGTTTACTCAATTTTCAGAGTGGGGTAATTTATCAACTTGCTATTAATTCTATGAAAGATAAGTTTAAAAAATATTTTTTCCCTATCCCTCCTGTTTTTGGTGTTGCTGCCATGTTAAATCCTACCATGAAATTAGGAGGTCCTCACTTTTGGTACACAAACATTTATAAGGCTTTATCACTTTCAGATGAGAAATTTGCTACACTTGGAGATGCAAAAGCCTCAATTAAAATAAATGCTTAAACAATTTATAATGCTTATCAACTTGCCTTAGATCATGCTAGACCAAATGTTCCAACTCCTACTTCGTCTAGTTCGCAATCATCTAAAAGAACTGCGGGCCTAAAAGCACTTAGTTCTTGGATAAAGTTCAGGGGTTCTCAAGGTGATAATATTGGTGATAGTTCATAACTAAATGAGCTTCAAGTTTATTTGTCGCAGGGACTTGAATCAGAGAATCCCGACGGCTCCTTTGATGTCTTGGAATGGTGGAAGGACAAACAAAAACACTATCCAGTTCTTTCAAGGATGGCTCGAGATATTTTAAGTGTTCAAGCTTCAACAGTGGCATCAGAGAGCGCTTTTAGTCAAGCGAGATTTCAAATCGGTGATCATAGAGTGTCTATGAGGGAGAGCTTGGAAAAATCAGTACTCTTCAGAGATTGGATCCGTTCGGAAAGAAGAAATTTTGAACTTGTAGAATCACAACCGGAGATAGACGAAACTTATAAAGAAATGCTAGCGGAACTTGCGCAGGATGCTGCTTCGCCCGGAAGCGGTGATGAACAAGCTTCTTTTCCGCCACCACCAACGGAAATTCCTCCGGACCTTGAAGGATTTATGAAATTTGTTAGAGATAATACATAGACTAATATGTAACTTGTATTTTGGCACATCTTCCTTAGTTTTTTTTCCTTTTAATTGTGGTATTAGTACCTTGTTGTGCTCATTCCATTGGGGAGAGGAAGACTAAGAAAGATATTGCCATTTTGTTAATGTCGTAATCATAAAAATTATAAGACATTCCCTTGAATATTTCTTTGCAATTTATTTTGTGTTTAAATTTGATATAGTATATATATTATAGATATATATATATATATATATATATATATATATATATATATATATATATATATATATATATATATATATATATATATATATATATATATATATATATATGTCACGACCCTAACCCCCAAACCCGGTCGTGATGGCGCCTCTCGTGAAGACAAGGCCAGCCAGACCAAAACAAAACACCTCATTTTAACAGTTAAATACCATAAATAGTTCTAAAACATGATATAACAACCATAATTTGCGGAAATAACGATAATAATAGTAGAAACCATCCCGACACAACCCTAACCGGGGTGTCACAAGTCATGAGCAACTAATGAATTTGGATACCAGTCTACTAGATACGAAATCCGATACAGAAGTTCAAAGACATGAAAATAGTAAGATAAGGGAGGCACGAGGGCTGCGGACGCCAACAGCTACCTCGTAGTCTCCGAAAAACACTGCCTGGATTGGGAGGATCAGCACTCAGGAGCAGACTCTGCAATGCCTGAATCTGCACACACGGTGCAGGGAATAATGTGAGTACTTCGACTCAGTGAGTAATAATCATAAATAATGGCTGAAAGCAAGAAAACATGTAAAGGCACAAAGCAATTCTATATCAAGCAGTAAAAATCACTTAAAGCAGTAAATCAGTGAGGAAGTCAAATGAAATTCCTTTAAACCAAGTAAAACAGGTAATTTAGCAGGTAAATAACAAGTAGAAATATGCCCATCGGGCACAGTAAAAATCGCTCAGAACAGTATCAGCCCCTCGAGCTCACTCTCAGTACAGTATCAGCCCCTCGAGCTCACTCTCAGTACAGTATCAGCCCCTCGGTCTCACTCTCAAATCATGATGGGTACCCGCGCTCACTGTGGGCGTGCAGACTCCGGAGGGGCCCTTTACGGTCCAATCCCTATATCAAGCCACCTCGTGGCATCATCTCTCGGCACTCGGCCTCGCATCATTCAAGCCACCTCGTGGCATATAAAGTATCTCAGTCCCTCGGCCTCATATCACTCAGCATATCCTCACATATGGCCCTCGGCCTCACTCAGTCCGAAAATCATCACAAGCTCCTCAGGCATTTGTAAAACAGTAGTGCTCATCCCAAAACATCGTTTAGAAATATCATTTATGTCTCAAAACTGAGTAAAAGTGGCTGAGGTGTAAAATAGTGGGGAAAAAAACAGGACTGAGTTCAAGTAATAAATCAATACAGTGAGGAAAAAGTGATAAAAATCCCCGGAGGGTTCAAATTGTTGACACGAAGCCCAAATATGGCAATCAACCCAAACCATGATGATAACAACAAGTTTCAGTCAAATACCCGGTAAAATCATCAATCGGGACAGACCAAGTCACAATCCCCAATAGTAAATGACTCCACACTCATCATCAAGCGTGTGTCTCACCTCAATATAGCACTATGATGTGCAATCCGAGGTTTCAAACCCTCAGGACATCATTTACAATCATTACTCACCTCGAGCCGGCTACAACTCTAGCTCGCGACGTCTTTGCCCCTCGAATCGGCCTTCACACGCGTCGAATCTATCCAAAATTAGAATGAATACATTATAATATTCTAAGGGAACAAAGCCCAAGCGAAAACATTCGAAAAATAACAAAATCCCGAAATTAGCAAAACCCGAGCCCTGGGCCCACTTCTCGAAACTCAGAAATTTTCACATCATTAGATTCCTTATCACCCCACGAGTTCATACATATCAAAAGTTCTCAAATCTGACCTCAAATGGTCCTTCAAATCCCAATTTAAAAGTTCAAAATCCCAAGCCCTAGTTCTTCCATTTTTAGCTTAGGTTCCACGAATTTCTAGGCTAATTTCACAATAGAATCACATTTTATGTTCATAAATCTTACCTCCAATCAATTCTCCTTGAATCCCTCTTCAATTTCCCTCAAATAGATCCCAAAATACTCAGCTATGGTGGAAAAATGGCTCAAAATCGCGGATGAAATGTTTTATAAACTCACCGCCCAGTTCTGATATTCCTTCTTCGCGATCGCGGCCCAAGCCTCGCGATCGCGAAGCACAAATTTTAACTTCCCAAAAATAACCCTATGTGAACGTGACTCAATCCACGCGAACGCGAAGCTTCAGGCTTCACACTTACGCGAACGCGTTCCCTCACACCCGAACGCGAAGAACAAACTCCACTGGGCTCCAAATCCTTATACGCGAATGCGACCCTCTCACTGCGAACGCGAAGCACCAATTCTCAACCTTCCGCGAACGCGAGCCTTAAAGAGCGAACGTGAAGGTCTAATTCCTGGCCTTCCAAAATCCTTCTACGTGATCGTGACCATCTCCACGCGATCGCGAAGGCCAATTCTTCTGCAACAGCTGATGATCAATTTCTGCAACATTTCAACATGGAAAATGGTCTGATTGACCATCCGAAACTCATCCGAGGCCCCCGGGACCTCAACCAAAAGCACCAACACATCCTAAAACCTCATTCAAACTTGTTCCAATCATCAAAACACCTTAAACAATACCAAATCCATCAATTCACATCGAATTCAAGCCTAAGTGTTCTAAAACTTTCGAAATACGCTTTCGATCAAAAACCCAACCAAACCACGTCTGAATGACCTAAAATTTTGCACGCACATCACAAATGACATAACAAAACTACAACAACTTTCGGAATTTCATTCCGACCCTCGGATCAAAATCTCACTACCAACCGGAAATCGCCAAAATACTAACTTCGCCAATTCAAGCTTAATTCTACACCAGACCTCCAAAACCAATTCCAATCACACTCCTAAGTCATAAATCACCTCCCGAAGCTAACCTAACCATCAGAACTCACATCCGAGCCCTCTAACACATTAATCAAACACCCGGTTGATTTTTCCAACTTAACCTTCTTAAAAGAGACTAAGTGTCTCATTTCTTACCAAATCCACTCCGAACGCAAACTACCCAACTCGCTCATATAAAACACGGATAACGAAGCATAATGAAGTAGAAATGGGGAAACAGAGCGGAAACTCATGAGACGACTGGCCGGGTCGTCACATCCTCCCCAACTTAAACAAACGTTCATTCTCGAACGAGTCAAGAAACATACCTGAAGCCTCAAATAGGTGAGGATATCTGCTCCGCATCTCCCGTTCGGTCTCCCAGGTAGCCTCCTCCACGGGCCGACCTCCCCACTGCACTGTCACTGAAGCTATATCCTTTGACCTCAACTTCCGGACCTGATGACCCAAAATAGCTACTGGCTCCACATCATAGGTCAAATCATCATCCAACTGAACTGTGCTGAAGTCCAAAACATGAGACGGATCTCCAATATACTTCCGTAGCATAGAAACATGAAATACCGGATGCACGCTAGACAAGCTGGGTGGAAAAGCAAGCTCATAAACCACCTCCCCAATCCTCCGAAGCACCTCAAAAGGCCCAATGAATCGCGGACTCAACTTTCCCTTCTTCCTAAATCTCATAACACCCTTCATGGGCAAAACCTACAGCAAGACCTTCTCACCAACCATGTAGAACACATCTCGAACCTTCCGGTCCGCATAACTCTTCTGATGCTACTGTGCTGTACGAAGCCTCTCCTGAATCACCTTTACCTTCTCTAAGGCATCCTGAACCAAATCTGTCCCCAATAGTCTAGCCTCGCCGGGCTCGAACCAACCAACTGGAGATCTACACTGCCTCCCATACAAAGCCTCATACGGAGCCATCTGAATACTCGACTGGTAGCTGTTGTTATAAGCAAACTCTGCAAGCAGTAGAAACTTATCCCATGAACCTCCGAAATCGATAACACAAGCACGCAACATGTCCTCCAGTATCTGAATAGTACGCTCAGACTGCCCATCCTTTTGAGGATGAAAAGATGTGCTCAACTCCACATGAGTACCCAACTCTCGCTGAACAGACTTCCAAAACTAGGAAGTAAATTGAGTACCCCGATCTGAAATGATAGAAACTGGAACACCATGCAGCCGAACAATCTCTCGGATATATAACTCTGATAACCGCTCTAAAGAATAGGTAGTACAGATAGGAATGAAGTGCGCGGACTTGGTCAGCCGATCCACAATAACCCAAATAGCATCAAACTTCTTCAAAGTCCGTGGGAGTCCAACAACAAAGTCCATAGTAATCCTATCCCACTTCCACTTGGGAATAACCATCTGCTGAAGCAAGCCACCCGGCTTCTGATGCTCATATTTCACATGCTGACAATTGAGACACCGAGCTACAAATTCCACAATATCTTTCTTCATTCTTCTCCACCAATAGTGCTGCCTCAAATTCTGGTACATCTTCACGGCACCTGGATGAATAGAATACCGCAAGCTATGGGCCTCCTCCAGAATAAACTCTCGAAGCTCATCCACATTGGGCACACAAATCCGGCCCTGCATCCTCAACACCCCATCATCACCAATGGTCAATCTCTAGCATCATCATGCTGAACTCTGTCCTTAAGGACAAGCAAATGCGGGTCATCATACTGGCGCTCTCTGATGCGATCAAATAAGGAAAACCGAGAAACCACGCAAGCCAACACCCGATTGGGCTCCGAAATATCCAATCTCACAAACCGATTGGCCAAGGCCTAAACATAAACCGCAAGAGGTCTCTCCCCAACTGGAATGTATGCCAAACTCCCCATACTCACTGCCTTTCGGCTCAAACCATCGGCCACCACGTTGGCCTTCCCCGGATGGTACAGTATAGTGATATCATAATCCTTAAGCAACTCCAATCTTCTACGCTGCCTCAAATTAAGATCCTTTTGCTTGAACAAATGTTGGAAACTGCGATGATCGGTGAATACCTCACAAAATACGTCATACAAATAATGCCTCCAAATCTTCAATGCATGAACTATGGTAGCCAACTCCAAATCATGAACGGGGTAGTTCTTCTCATGGGGCTTCAACTGACGAGAAGCATAAGCAATAACCCTACCCTCTTACATCAATACACAATCAATCCCAACTCTCGAAGCATCACAATACACTGTATATGAACCTGAAGCTGATGAAAAACTAGTATTGGAGTTGTGGTCAAGGCTGTCTTGAGCTTCTGAAAGCTCTCTTCACACTCGTCCGACCATACAAATGAAACACCCTTCTGATCAACTTGGTCAAGGGCGATGCGATAGATGAGACCCTGAACAAACCGGCGATAATAGCCTGCCAACTTTGAACCGCCAACTTTCTGGGCCAACTTTGTTGGGAAGTCTCTGTGGCTGAGGACGGTCTGGGCCAACTTTGAACCGCCTCTATATTCTTTGGGTCAACTTGAATACCCTCGCTGAACACCACGTGCCCCAAGAAAGTCACTGAACTGAGACAAAACTTACACTTGGAGAACTTTGCATAAAGCTTCTCCTCTCTCAATCTCTGCAACACAACTCTCTAATGCTCTGCGTGCTCCTCTTGACTACGCAAGTACACCAGAATATCATCAATGAATACTATAACGAACGAATCCAAATAAGGCCAAAATATACTGTTCATCAAATGCATGAACACCGCTGGGGCATTGGTTAGCCCGAAAGACATCACAAGGAACTCGTAATGACCATATCTGGTCCTAAAAGCAGTCTTAAGAATATTTGAATCTCTGATCTTCAACTGGTGATAACCCAAACGAAGATCAATCTTGGAGAACACCCTCGCTTCCTGAAGCTGGTCAAATAAATCATCAATGCGAGGCAAAGGATACTTGTTCTTAATTGTTACCTTGTTCAATTGCCTATAATCAATGCACATTCTCATGGTGCCATCCTTCTTATTCACAAACAGGACTGGCGCACCCCAAGGTGACACACTAGGCCGAATGAACCCCTTATCTAGGAGTTCCTGAAGCTGTTCTTTCAATTCCTTCAACTCCGCTAGTGCCATACGATACGACGGAATAGAAATGGGCTGAGTGCCCGGCACCAGGTCAATACCAAAATCAATATCCCTGTCCGGTGGCATGCCCAGCAGGTCTATTGGAAACACATCGGGAAAATCCCTCACAACTGGAACAGAATCAATACTGGAGTCTCAGCTCCGACATCCCTCACAAACGCTAGATATGAAAGACAACCCTTCCCAACCATACGTTGGGCCTTCAAGAAAGATATCACTCTACTAGGAACATAATCAGTCACACCGCGCCACTCGATCCGCGGTACACCCGGCATAGCCAAAACGACTATCTTAGCATGACAGTCTAGAATAGCACGACACAGAGATAGCTAATCCATGCCCAAAATGACATCAAAATTCACCATGGTCAATAGCAGTAGATCTACTCGGGTCTCCAGACCCCCAATAGTCACCTCACATGACCGGTACATACGGTCTACAACAACAATATCGCCCATTGGGGTAGATACATGAACAGTTAAAGCAAGAAACTCACAGGGCGTACCCAAATAACGAGCAAAGTATGATGACACATAGGAAAAGGTGGAACCGGGATCAAATAATATAGAGGCATCTCTGTGGTAGACTGAAACAATACTTGTAATGACAGCATCTGAAGCAATAGCATCTGGCCTGCCTAGAAGTGCATAGAAATGGGCTTGACTGCCCCCTGATCGACCTCCCCCTCTGGGGCGACCCCTGGTTGCCTGATCTCCACCCCTAGCTGGATGGGCAGGTGGTGAAGCAACTGGAGCAGAAGTCGAGGGCTGACCCCTCTGCTGGGACGAACTAGCAATACGATGAGGACACTGCCTCCACATATGCCCAAACTCTCCACACTCAAAACAACTCCCAGGTGCTGGAGAAGGGGACTGAAGGGAACCCCTCGCACCAGAGTGGCTAGCTGATGCACTCGGCATAGAACAACCCTGAGCCGACGTGGCACGAGATGAACTCTGAGCTGGTAGGGCACTGAGTGATGACTGGCCCCGCTGAGATCCATGATGACCATGACCCGAAGATGCCCGGCGATACTCTGGACGAGCCGACTGAGTGAGCCTGAAAGAACGACCTCTACCATGCTGGAACTGGCCCCTCGAAGGAGCACCATTGTAACTGCCCGATCCTCGAAGCCTCTTGGCCTCCCTCTCCTCTCAATCCTGACGGCGAACCGTCTCAATCTCGCGAGCGATATTAACCACCTCCTCGAACGTAGCACCCAACACCCTTTCTCGGGTCACAAGAATATGGAGATGATAGTTAAGGCCATCAACAAATCTCCTAATCCTCTCCCGATCTGTCAGAACCATCCAAACGGCATGACGAGCCAACTCAGAAAACCTCGACTCATACTGTGACACAGTCATATCCCCCTGTCTCAACCACTCAAACTGTTTACGCAGCTCCTCTCTGCGAGACTACGGTACATACTTCTCCAAGAAGAGAGTGGAGAACTGCTGCCAAGTAAGGAGCGCCATACCAACCGGCGTACGCCTCTCATACGCCTCCCACCAAGTGAAGGCGGCCCCAAAAAACTAAAAAGTAGTAAATGCCACACCACTAGACTTAAGAATCCCTGCTGTACGGAGCATCCACTAACACTTATCCAGAAAACCCTGGGCATCCTCGCCCTCAGCACCACTGAATGACGGAGGCTAGAGTCTACTAAATCTTTCAAGACGACGCTGCTCATCATCCGGCATAACTGGCACAACAAACTCCTGAGTTGGTGCAACCGACTGGGCTGGAGGTGCCCCCGGTGTCTGAAGACCTTGCACTACCTGCTCAGGCGTGCGAGCAGCGGGGGTTTGATTGCCTCCCCCAGCCTGTGAAGTAGCTGCTGCTGTAGTGGCTGAAACTGCCTGAGCCAGGCCAGTACAAACTGATAAGATCTGTGCCAAGGCCTCCTGAAGACCCGGAATCACGATGGGCACAACTGGTGCTTGAACTGGTGCTACTGGAGCATCCATAGCTGGAGCCTGATCCGGAGCTAGGGTAGTTGGTGGATCTACAATTGCTGCCCTCGCTGCTCTGCCTCTGCCACAACCACGACCGCGTCCACATCCTCTGATGGTCTCAGCTGGAGGCACTGGTGGTCGTCCACCTCGTACGATAACTCGCGTCCTCACCATCTGTGAGGGAATAGAATAATAGAAGTTTAGTTCTCGGATTAACAAGGTCGCACGACAAAAATTTCAAGGATATGAAGTTTTTTTTCCTAAAGGTTCTGCAGCCTCTCGAGGATAAATACAGACGTCTCCGTACCGATCCGCGAGACTCTACTAAACCTGCTCATGACTCGTGAGACCTAAGTAACCTAGGCTCTGATACCAGCTTGTCATGACCCTAACCCCGAACCCGGTCGTGACGGCGCCTCTCGTGAAGACAAGACCGCCCAGACCAAAACAGAACACCTCATTTAAATATTTAAATACCATAAATAGTTCTAAAACATGATATAACAACCATAATTTGTGGAAATAACGATAACAACAGTAGAAACCATCCCGACACAGCCCAAACCGGGGTGTCACAAGTCATGAGCAACTAATAAATCCGGATACCAGTCTATTAGATACGAAATCTGATACACAAGTTCAAGGACATGAAAATAGTAAGATAAGGGAGGCACGGGGGCTGCGGACGCCAACAACTACCTCGTGATCTCCGAAAAACACTACCTGGACTGGGAGGATCAGCACTCAGGAGCGGACTCTGCAATGCCTGAATCTGCACACACGGTGCAGGGAGTAATGTGAGTACTCCGACTCAGTGAGTAATAATCATAAATAATGGCCGAAAGCAAGAAAACACGTAAAGGTACAAAGCAATTCTATATCAAGTAGTAAAAATCACTTAAAGCAGTAAATCAGTGAGGAAGTCAAATGAAATTCTTGTAAACCAAGTAAAACATGTAATTTAGCAGGTAAATAACAAGTAAAAATACACCCCTCGGGCACAGTAATAATCGTTTAGAACAGTATCAGCCCCTCGGGCCCACTCTCAATACAGTATCAGCCCTTCGGGCTCACTCTCAAATCATGATGGGTACCCACGCTCACTGTGGGTGTGAAGACTTCGGAGGGGCCCCTTACGGCCCAAGCGCTATATCAAGCTACCTCGTGGCATCATCTCTCGGCACTCGGCCTCACATTACTCGGCACTCGGCCTCACATCACTCAAGCCACCTCGTGTCATATAAAGTATCTCAGGCCCGAAGCAGTTAATGGCAGTAAGTCTACGTAATGGCAAAGACTTAGACTTTGAGCAAGAGAGGGCTCGAGAAATTAGACAGGCTGAGACACTTGTACCTATGCCCATTGAACTAGATGAGTCAACGAAACTGACCGAGGTGATAGTATACCCTACCCAGGAAGAACATAACACACAGATTGAGGCTGAGAGAGAAGCTGAGATAGGCCAGGAACCGGTAGTTGAGGTGGTAGCTGACAAAGAAAATACTCAAATCATTGGGAAGAAGAGACCCCCCGCACCATTCCCACAGAGGCTGGCCAAGTACCAAAAAGAGGAACAATACAAGAAATTTTTGGAGATGCTGAAACAAATCCAGGTAAATATTCCATTGATTGATGTTTTGAAGGAGATGTCTGGTTATGCAAAAATGATGAAGGACTTGATGTCCTGAAAGTTCAATTTCCAAGACTTGGCCATGGTGACTCTTACTCAAACTTGCAGTGTGGTGGTAACTAGACCAATTACGGAGAAGTTGTCTGACCCAGGGAGCTTCACAATTTCCTGCACTATTGGTAACTTTGCTTTTGCCAAAGCACTTTGTGATTTGGGGGCTAGCATAAATCTTATGCCCATGGTGATCTACAAGAGGTTGGGGATTGGAAGAGCTAGACCCACTTCGTTGTTGTTGCAGCTGGCTGACAGGACCGTGAAAAGACCCTCTGGTATCCTGGATGATGTGTTGATTCAGGTAGGAAAATTTATGTTCCCTGCAGATTTTGTGATTCTAGACTGCAAGGTGGATGAAAAGATTCCCATAATTTTGGGAGGCCGTTCTTGGCCACTGGGAGAGCTCTCATTGATTGTGAGACTAGGGAGCTCAAGATGAGGTTGAACGAAGAAGAGATAACATTCAATGTGCAGAAATCTATGAGGCGACCAAGTGAATTCTCTAATTGTTCTCTTATTGATGCCGTGGATGTAATAGTAGAAGTTGATGATGAGATGCTGACTATTGAGGACCCTCATGTTGCATGTCTGGTAAATTTAGATGAGGTGAACGGGGAAGAACTGGCGGAATGGGTATTAGCTTTAGAGGGCAGAGGGTTGTGGGATAGAACTCTTGAATTTGAGCCCCTGCACTTAGAGAACAAAGAAACTCCTCCAGCCAAGCCTTCCATAGAAGAACCACCAAAGCTGGAATTGAAGCCACTGCCCGCCCATCTCAGGTACAACAACTTTTGCAGGTACTCTAGGAGTGTAAGACTGCCATTGGGTGGACCATGGCAGACATTAAGGGGATTAGCTCAGCCTATTGTATGCATAAAATTCTGCTGTAAGAGGGACACAAACCTTCCAGGGAAAACCAAAGAAGGCTGAACCCCAACATGAAGGAAGTGGTGAAGAAAGAATTGATAAAGTGGTTGGATGCGAGAATCATTTTCCCAATCTCTGACAGCAGCTGGGTTAGTCCAGTGCAATGTGTGCCTAAGAAGGGTGGCATAACGGTGGTCAAAAACGATAACAATGAGCTGATCTCTACAAGAATCGTCATGGGCTGGAGAATTTGCATGGACTACAGAAAGTTAAATCTGGCCACCTGGAAAGACCACTTCCCACTTCCCTTCATTCATCAGATGCTAGACAGATTGGCAGGGAGGTCTCACTTCTGTTTTCTGGATCGGTACTCAGGGTACAATCAAATCTCCATTGCACCAGAGGACAGAGAGAAGACCTCCTTCACTTGCCCATATGGCATTTATGCTTTTCGGAGGATGCCCTCTGGCCTATGCTATGCACCCGCCATATTCCAAAGGTGCATGATGGCCATATTCACTGACATGGTAAAAGACATAATGGAGGTATTCATGGATGATTTCTCAGTGGTGGGAAACTCATTCGATGAGTGCCTTATAAACCTGAATCGTGTACTAAAACGGTGTATTGAGACAAACCTGGTTCTTAATTGGGAGAAGTTCCATTTCATGGTACAAGAGGGTATAGTCTTGGGACACTAGGTATCAAGTAAAGGAATCGAGATGGATCGCGCTAAAGTTGACGTGATAGCAAAGCTGCCACCTCCAACTTCAGTCAAGGCAATCAGGGGCTTCCTCGGGCATAACGGTTTCTACCGGAGATTCATAAGAGACTTCTCAAAAATTGTCAACCCTCTCTGTAAGTTGTTAGAAAAAGATCACCCTTTTTTATTTTCTGATGATTGTAGGGTAGCATTCGAGGAGTTGAAAAAGAGGCTAGTCATAGCACCCATCATTATTGCCCCCAACTAGGAGCAACCATTCGAACTCATGTGCAACGCCAGTAACTACGCAGTGGGGGCAGTGCTGGGATAGTAGAAAGACAAGCTAATGCATCCAATCTACTATGCCAGTAGAATGCTGAGTAGAGCCTAGCTGAACTACACTGTGACTGAGAAAGAGATGTTGGCTGTGGTGTTTGCTTTTGACATGTTCATATCATACTTGATTGTCTCTAAGGTAATTGTATACACTAATCATGCAACTCTCAAGTACTTGATTGAGAAGAAGGAGTCTAAACTGCGCCTGATTCATTGGGTGTTGTTACTACAAGGGTTCGACCTCTAAATTAGTGACCGTACGGGCACAGAAAACCAAGTCGCTAACCATCTATCACGACTTGAGGGAGCTGAAAACTCAGTTGAGTTTGAGAATATTTTGGAAACCTTTCCAGACGAGCAACTGCTCGCTAAAAGTCTTGAGGAAGTGCCATGGTATGCAGACTTTGCAAACTACCTGGCAAGCGGTATAGTTCCCTATGACCTTTCATCTGTACAAAAGAAAAAGTTTTATCGTGACTGCCGCATGTGTTAGATGGATGAACCTTATCTGTTTCGAATATGTGTTGACAATATGATCTGGAGGTGTGTCCCCAAGATAGAACAATCTTCTGTTTTGCAGGCATGCCACGGATCGGCGTATGGAGGGCATTTTGGAGGAGTCAGGACAGCCACAAAAGTGCTAGAGGCCGGTTTCTTTTGGCCAATAGTGTTTAAAGATGCACATCAATGGGTGAAGGGCTGCAATGAATGTCAGCAAGCCAGGAACATTTCCCGTCTCCATGAGATGCCCATGAACCCGATTCAAGAGGTGGAAGTGTTTGGTGTCTGGGGGATTGACTTCATGGGACCCTTCGTCAGCTCTTTTGGCAATAAGTGCATACTTGTTGCTGTAGATTACGTGTCCAAATGGGTAGAAGCTGCATCATTGCCCACTAATGATGCAAGAGTGATGGTGGGGTTTTTTGAAGAAGAACATATTCACCCATTTTGGGACCTCAAGAGCTATTAACAATGACGGAGGCACCCACTTCTGTAATCGAGCCTTCGAGAAGTTGCTAGAAAAGTATGATGTGCGCCACAAGGTGGCAACACCTTATCACCCTCAGACCAGTGGACAAGTGGAAATGTCTAATAGAAATATAAAGAGTGTATTGACCAAGACTGTAAATGTCACAAGAACTGATTGGGCGAAAAAGCTAGATGATGCACTCTGGGCTTATAGAACTGCATTTAAAACACCAATTGGTATGTCACCATAAAAGTTGGTGTTCGGGAAGGCCTGTCACTTACTAGTGGAACTTGAACATAAAGCTTGGTGGGCACTGAAATAGCTGAACCTGGACATTGAGGTTGCGGGCACAACGAGAATCACTGAATTGCATGAGCTTGACGAGTTCCGATATCTGGATTTTGATAGCACAAGGTTGTACAAGGAAAGAATGAAGAGGTTGCACGACCAGAACATTGTTGAGCGACATTTCAACCCCGGGGACAAGGTATTGCTCTATAACTCAAGACTAAGGTTATTCCCGGGTAAGCTCAAGTCACGATGGTCTGGTCCATTTCGAGTGGTTGAAGTATTCCCTTCAGGGGTTGTACAGATTGCCTCAGAGAAAGACTCTCATATGTTTAGAGTCAATGGGCAGAGATTGAAGCTATATGTGGCATGAATGAACCAAAAGAAGTGACAGAGATCCACCTGACGGAACCTCAAAGGTCGAGCGAACCGTAAATGCGCCTATCTACATCGTGCCGCGACGTTAAATCAGGCGCTGCGTGGGAGGCAACCCACGAATGTTGTTGTTTTTGTTTTCTTCTGTAACTTCCTATAAAAAAATAAAAATAAAAATTAAAAAAAATATCCTCGCACCGCGACCGCGGTCAACGACGAGTAGTCTGCCTCTAATTTGCTCGACCCATCGCAACCGCAGTGGGACTGTGATAAGACGAGAACTTTCTGCCTCAAATTGCTGAACTCACCGCGGCCGCGGTAGGACCGCGGTCGACCGCGGCGGTTCACTGTTCGGCGCCCAGGTAAGTGATTTCATTTGTTTTCTTTTTCTTTTTCTTTTATTTTCTAAATTTTTTAACCCCCCCCCTCCTCCTTTTAATTTCATTAAAACACCCCCCCTCACTTCCCCCATCTCCTCTCTCTTTCTCTAAACCCTAATCTCTCATCTTCCTCCTCTCTTCTTCTTCTTCTTCACTTCTCTCACCTCCCCCATCTCCATTCATCTTACTCTCTCTTCCATCAAGGTATGTCACTCCCCCCATCTCTTCTTTTGTATTTTTGTTTTAGTTTTTATGTTAGTTCCATGTTTTAATTGTGTAGTATTTCTAGTAGATTTTGTTCTTTTTTCTTTCTTTTGATTTTCGTTGTTGTTGTTGCTTGTTAATGGGTTATGTGCACAATGTTGTAGAGTGATGTATGCACAATGTTGTAGAGATTTGTATACTTGTTGGTGTTGGACTAATTATTGTGGTGAAGCAAGATCGGAATTGGGAGAGAGTCGGTGGTAATGGTCGAGGATGGTGATGAAGCTAATAAGGATGTTGAGGATGATGATGTACCACCTCCGAGAGCTGATGAGGCGGGCCCATCAAAGGCCCGTTGAAGTACCCGCATGAAAGCCCTGGAACAAGAAATGGTTGGTCTCCGCACTTCTGCCACGGACATGGGCACCAGAGTTGACACTCTGACCACTCAACAGGCCAAGTCAGGGAAAAAGATTATGGGATGGCTTCGAGCGCTAGGACGAGCATGTCACCTCGATCCTAGCACCGTCTCTGATCAGGATTGAGCTTCAGTCCCTTACCTTACTATGCTTTATATTTGTTAACATGGGGACATGCCAAAATTTTAAGTGTGGGGTGGGGGATGGCTGTTGTTGTAAAAAGATTGTATAACTTTGTATGATGTTGCTCTTTTTTTGATTGGTTGGTATTGTAGGGTCATGTTAGTTAACGTCGACTTGGCCCGAAAACGGACACCTTTTGACAGGTCTCTTGAGGGACATTAGTTGAACAAAGATATAGGGAATATAAGGACTATTCCTGATGACGTATCCTTTAGACAATTTCTTGAGGGAAGTAAGTCTAGAGAAAAGACCAAAAAGATTTTTTAATTTTAGGTAGTGTAGTAACTCCCCCTTGGTTTTTCTTTGGGCCACGGTTCTTTTACAAGGGTTTAGCTTGAACCGATAGTAGTATTGATGGGCTATGAGTTGAAATAGAAAGAGAAACCTTTAGCGTTAAGACACCTGAACACAGTCGACACTAGAGTGTAACGCTTAGTCTTAGGGGTTGACTCTTGCTAAGGTGCCTTAAATTTGTATGTTTGTAACTGACTTGAACACTCAAAAGAGAGTGTCTTGATGAACCAATCTGGAGTGAGTCATGTGCCATGTGTGTGTGAGTTATACTGTATTCTATGTTTTACATTTGATGCCTAGAACTTGCCTCGTGTGTCTGCAAAGCGAAATAGTAGCTTCATTTAGTCTTAGAAGTGATATAGGCATTTCTTTGTTAAGCCAGATATATAAAGTAAACCCACCTAAATGTAATACATCGTAGTTAACCTCGTTGACCCTGTAAGCATATTTCTTTGGCAACCACATTGCGAACCTTACCCAATTGTTTGAATGGCCTATCTGTTTGAACCCCTGTACCTCCCATGAGCACTTGAATGATATTGAATTATGCAAAAGTTAGAGTGTGGGGTGGTGGTTTGATTTTTGAGTGGAACCAATGAAATAGAGGAAAGGTGCAGTTTTTTTTCTGGAAAAGTAAAAGAAGAAGCACCACTTAAAAGAAAAAAAAAAGAGAATGAATAAATGTAGTAGTTGATAAAGTGGTGGCTTGATGCAAATGCACCTAAAGGAATGGGGTGTTATAAATAAAAATGTGGTGGAACATCTGATTGGCATAAGTGTGATCTTGAAAGTTAATGTGATTGTATTAAAAGTGCTTAGGGAGGTTAGTAACTATACCCAAATATATCCTAACCGTCCCTTAGCCTACATTACAACCAAGTGAAGTCCTAATTAATCTTAGACTAAATAGGCTCGATTAGTAGAGTAGTACACTACGGGCAAGCCTATGGTGCATCTTTGTGGCATGTGAATGTTCTTTTTGAGAGTGAGTGAATTTTGTCCATCTGAGTTCCTAAGCATTCTTAATAATATTAATTGTGGAACTACTCTCTTGTGTGATGTGAGGGCATGTGATTCATGAAGGAGAGGCAAATCTTGACTTCTATATAGAGTGGTTTGAGTAAGTACGAATATTGCACAGTACGTGAGATTCGACTTTTGAAGCAAAGGTTGTTCACTACTAGGTGCAACTTTGGTGAATTGTTCTTGGTGTGATACGTTAAGGGAAAAGCTTAAGGAAGGAATTCTGATAGAGTGTGGTGGATTGCTCGAGGGCTAGCAATGATTTAAGTGTGGGCTGTTGATAATAGGCTACATAGACGATATTTACACCCTAATTATATCATGCTTTATTGTTATTTTATAGGTTAAATGATAACAAAATGCTCTAATTGGTGTTCTTTTGCTTCGCAGAGACTAATCCAAGTTAGGAAGAACTATGGAGTATTTTGGAGTCAATAATGTGAAGAAAATGTCCAATCAAGAAGTACCCGAGCGGAAAGAAGCAAAAAGTGGACTGGGTTGGAATCCACCGCGACCGCGGTGGACCGCGGTTGGACCACGGTAGGCCAAAGACGCGAGGCAGAATGTTTGTCTCTCACCGCGGTCGCGCCGCGTTCTACCGCGGCCGCGGTGAACTGTGCAGTTGCCCAGAACTTTTGGGACCAAAGTGTAACTCGGGGAAAACTTATTCCAAACCCTTATAAACTCAAGAAGCTCGCCCAAGAAAGTATCAAGCTTGTTTTTAGACTACTTTGGAGGCAAGAACAAGTGTGAGAAGAGCAACCAAACAGTAGAGTTTTTCTATCTTCTCTTTATTATTGCAATTATAGATTATGAACAATTTAGTAGTGTATCTTGTTTTGTTATGAGTAGCTAATTCCCTAGTCTAGGGTTTTGATGGAACCTATTGAAGGATGAACTTCTTGTTATGTTAATATAGTTTGTCCAGCTTAATCTCTATTGTTCAACTACATTCTTGTTGTAGTTAGTTGATAGGATCCTCAATTAGTTGTGCCTATTTAGTGTGCATGACTCGGGAGAGAGTGCATATTTAGGTAATTGTTGAACAACACCACTTCCAAAGTATATGATGGATCAATAACTGAGGGTTTAAAGGCGGGATTAGGAATAACAAAACCTTGGGTGCAATCTAAAGTGAGTTGTAATAAACAAAGCCAGCTAGCGTAACTCAGGAGAGTGCGTCTAGTAAATTGTTTTGATTACTCGGGAGAAATTTACGGTAATAAGAGTGCTCATGATTGATAGAGACGATTAGGTAAATCTATGTGAAACATAACCGGAGGGGATTCCATCAATAGGGAAAATCATAACCTTAGATCCTTCTCTTAATTGTTTATAACTTAATCATAGTCAGTCTTTGTTTGCTTAATTGCAGTCATTCATAATTAGTATAAATATCCTCAATTGTTATTCAAACGTTTGGGAAGTTGATTACGTAGAATTTAGTGAGTCTGACAAGAGTAATTGATAGGTTATTCCTGTGGGTTCGACTCTGGGCGAAATACTCGTATTATATTTGCAACGTTCGCGTGTCCTTCTTATAAGGCATAGTTGGGCGTGATCAGAAACACATGATCTTTACAAGTTAGCAAGTAGAGGCATGAATGACTAACATAGAAAAGGGGCTTGTACTAAAGTGCAACAGAATAAACACTATATGGATGTAATTATAACAGCAGGAAGCAGGCATGTATTTGCAAATTAGACAAGTAGAAGATATGGGCAACACAACAACAATTGAGATAGAGATCAAGGACAAGACAATAACAAGTCACATAAGATCTATAAGTACAATAATAACAACTCAAGGTAAAGGCATAAACGTATACACGGGAAACAGATATCACATCATAATGCATGTCCCTCAATCCTCACTTGCACGGAAACACCCATCGTGCCATGAACTCGCGATAACATAAAAACATGATAATATAAATGAAATGGCACGGCATCACCCTTCGTGTTTTAACTCTCAAATGATATGGCACGGCATCACCCTTCGTGTTTTTACTCTCAAATGATATGGCACGACATCACCCTTCATGTTTTACACTCTCTCTCACATGATAATGTATATACAATGGCACGGCATCACTCTTCGTGCTTTACATTCTTCCTTACCAAGCATATATATATATATATCAATGACAACCAAGGCAGGAAATATAAATAACATCAAGGAGAGTGTTTAAACGAATATTCCAACATATCCCAATCACAACTTTCCAAGCCAACAATAATTCAATAAACCCTCAAAAAACGTATTATGCAAGTACTTCAACAAATCTCACGAATGATCAACAACACTAGTATAGAATCAAGTATCTCAAGAATATCTGTTGTAGCAATGTGTTGATGACTACGTATAGTGATGACCGAATTAGACACATCAATGTATTCTCAGAATTCTATCAAATTTGATCAAGTTATAATAAGCTAAGTTTTGATTTCTAACATTCAATACTATGTTCTTAGTATCTTGGAGTCAAGTAAGGATGAAGCAAGAAGGTCACGTAATTCTACAAGACACAATTATAACATAATCTACCCCCCCCCCCCCGAGCATAATTAACCCTGGCACATACATATACGCTCGTCACCTCATATATGTATCATCCCCGCATGTAGCAAACAAATGTCAAATAGTAGGAAAAATTCCCTCAACAAAGTTAGGCAAGACGCTTACCTCAATTCGGTTAACTCAATACTCAAATTTAGTTTTTTCCTTTACAAATTCACTTCCGCTCGGCTCAATCTAGCCAAAAACAACTTGAATACATCACACAATGCAATAGAAAATAATTTCGTGTCAAAAGATGAATAAAGCCCTAGCTTGCCTTTGTTTGATTCAAAAAATAGTTCAAACAGCTCCTATTTTCAGGAAATTCGACCTATTTTGAAAGCCAATTGTACTTCTAATTATTACCACTTAAAATACATCATTATATTCCACCATATCTACATCATTATACTAGTTTGCGTGCGGAGGCAAATCTAGTTGGGGGATGGGCCACTGGAAGTCTGAAACCATTAATTTCGATAAAAAGTCTCTCTCTATATATATATAAGCTACGACCCCTGTATAATTTACTTGACTTCCTCAAACACAAAAGTTGGACGAAAGTATTGGTTGAGTAAATTGCTCGAGCTCCTTACCTCGCTACTCGGCCTGCGTTTGAGATCTAGCTGGAACAGCTTATCTTCGTTTTTCCTTTCTTCTTTTTTATTTTTATTAACTCAACGAAAGTTTATACTTTAAGTCAACTGGTTTATTTATTCCTTTTATCTGTTTTAAATTCAATTATTGTTTAGTATTACTTCATAATAATCAATTAATTAAAAAATTCAAACCCCTAATATACTTTAAGTCAACTGCTTTATTTATTTCTTTTTTATCTTTCCTTAATTCATTTATAGTTTAATATTAGTACACAATAGTCAACTTAATTAATCATTTAATCATTTTTAAATTAAAAGCCATCCCTCAAAATCAATATTATTATGTTCTCTCTCCATAAATAGAAAAACATACAAACTCTTCTGCCATGGGGCTTCCTGCAACAATCACTTCGAGAAAGTAACGAGCATCCTGTCAATTCTGATTAAGTGATAGCAAACGAGAGTTTATGACTCTTTGTCAGTTCTTTGACCGCTAAAAATACCCTTAATCTCAATTTTATACTTTACTGATAAAATTTCATAATTATTAAATATTTTAAAAATTATGCGTCTAATTTTATTGTTAGTAATTTGCATATTTAAAGAGGGGCAAAATTTATATAGTCATTGAAGAACTAAATTAATGAGTTTGTTGACCCATATAGCCCTTGTCTTAACCAGCATGCCACATGATTTGGCAGGGAATTGAAGAACTCTGAAACTGACAATTATAGAGAAATTGCAAAATGAATTAAATTTGTGTACCACCCACATGTTCATCTGTGGAACCAAATCCAATTTTATGATATTTTAAATTTTCTTCATTTCCATAGTTGAATGGTCCTTTTCAATCATTACCATTACCAAAAAAACTGGCATTTCTCTTCCATTTATTTAAAATAGTAATAAGGTTATTGTATTTAACAGAAACTTCTTGAACAACCACCACCTCGTGCTAGATTTTACTCATGTATTTAAAATCTATTCCCTTAAAGGGAAAAGAAAAAGGTTGACGGGATCTTCTTTTTTTTTGGCACCGTCAAAAAAAATAATATTATTAATGAGATTGGAGTGGCAGCCTAATTATTCTGAGTTAAATCCAGTAATCCCTTTTTAAGTGTCCATTTTAATTTAACTATCATTTTATTTGAATAATTGTTTTATAAAAGTTGTAAATTTGCAATTGAAAATATTATATTTTTAATATGAAAAGAATGCAAGTAATCTTTTACGATTGATTAAATTAGAAGAACTAAGTAGACTGTGTATGCATTACACGATACCTCGTCAATGCAAGGTACTTTACGTAGAGATATCACAACATTATATTACTTTCACCTACTAAAAGACGAAGTATATTAATCAATACATTTGTCTTTACTTGCCTAATTGTGTATTGATAAAAAACAATTAGTTAAACTTTATGAACAACGGTTGAGCAATGTTAATATAGCGATAACTTGCATTAAATTTTTTGTGACGACCTGGCCGATCGTCTTAAGAATTTACGTCCTGATCCCCCATTAACTGCTTTCCCCGAGTTTATTTCTGCTATTTTGATTTGTCAGAATGTTCGGTTTTGAGTTTCGGAGAGTTTTGGGACACTTAGTGCCTAAATGAGAGCTTAAGTGTTGGAAAGTTGACCGTAGTCGGAATAGTGTGAAGACGGCCTCGGAATGAAAATCTGATGGTTCCGTTAGCTCCGTTGGGTGATTTCGGGCTTAGGGGCGTGTTCGGATTGTGTTTTGGAGGTCCGTAGCTAATTTAGGCTTGAAATGCCGAAAGTTGAATTTTTGAAGTTTCCGGTTCGATAGTGAGATTTTGATTCGAGGGTCGGAATGGAATTCTGGAAGTTGGAGTAGTTCTGTAGTGTTGAATGTGATGTGTGTGCAAAATTTCAGGTCATTCGGACGAGGTTTGATAGACTTTTTGATCGGAAGCATATTTTGAGAATTTTGGAGTTCTTAGGCTTGAATCCGTGGTTGATTCGTCGTTTCGATGTTGTTTTAGGTGTTTTAAGGATCTGTATAAGTTGGGTCAATAGTATTAGACTTGTTGGTGCCTTTGGTTGAGGTCCCGGGGGCCTCGAGATGATTTCGGATGGTTGACGGAAGGATTTTAGAGTTTGAAGTTTGCAGCTTCAGCTGATATCTGTCATAACCGCACCTGCGGTTTGGGTTCCGCAGGTGTAGAGCCACAGAAGCAGCGGACCAACTGCAGAAGCGAAATTGGGGAGTATCAGCAGGTTCGGCAGATGTGGGAGACTTACTGCAGGAGCGGTACCGCATCTGCGAATGGGTAATCGCAGGTGCGGAATCTGGCCTTTAAGTGAGAAATCGCAGATGCGACCTTGGCTCCGCAGAAGCGGTCCCAGGGCCGCAGATATGGTAACAACTGGGCAGAAATATGAAATTTCAAGGGTTTAGTTTCAAAAGTTGGAAATTCGATTTGGAGCTCGGGAGAGGGCGATTTTGGGAAGAAATTGAAGAGGAGATCAGTGGGTAACAATTCTTTAACCCTTTCTAGTTATATTCCATCAATCTATAGTTAGTTTCATCATTTAATTTCGGATGGGAGATGAAAATTAGGGAAAAGTTGGAAGAAAGTTCTTAGACCTAAAAGTTAACTTTTGATTGAGAATTTGACCTTAGATTTGGAAAATTTTGGTATGCATGAACTCGTGAGAGTATGAGGATTCTGAAAATATAAATTTTACCCGATTCCGAGACGTGAGCCCGAGGGATGTTTTGGTCATTTCACCTAATTTCGCGTATTAGCTTAGAAATTTTTTGTAGAATCAGTTACTTGAAGTGTTATTTACGTTATGCAATTGAATTGAATAGATTTGGGCCATTTGGAGTCGAATACTCATGGCAAGAGCATGGTTTCGAATTGATTATTTAGCCAATTCGAGGTAAGTGGTTTGTCTAACCTTGTGTGGGAGACCTTCCCCTTAGGATTTGGTATATTTGATAATTGAAATGCCTTGTACGTGAGGTGACGAGTGCGTACTCGTGTTAATTATTGGAAATTTGGTTTTCATTAAGTAATTACAACTATGTTTCCATTCCTATTTTTATTACTTGCACCATTAAGCCTATTGTTAGCTTAGGAAAGCATGTCTAAGTGACTTAATTGCTTTACTTGCTCAAACTGTCTTACCTGAATTCTGTGCAGCATGCTAGGCTAGAATTACTTGTTTGCCTTAATATGAAATTTGCCATTTCTAAATATTTTCCTGTTGGTGTTGTGTATTTACATTGGGATTACGGATGTGGGATTCTGGTAGCTCCCCCTTGTTTGTTTATTTTGGGACTACGGATGTGGGATTCCGGTAGATCCCCCTATATGGAACTACGGGAATGCACCTGGTAGATTCCCCCAGTACCAGGTATTTACATTTGGGACTACGGAATGGGATTCTGGTATATCCCCGCGCATTATGAGTTGGACTACGGGACGGGATCCCAGGATATCCATTGGATATGTATATTTGGGACTACAGGACGGTATCCTGAGAGATCCCTGATTGTTATTTTGGTGTTGAACCATATTTCTTTCTGTGTTTATCTTGTCTCTGTAATAGTTGTTGTTGCCCTTTATATCTTGTGTTACTTTTATTGTTGTACTTATTTATACTATTCTGTTCTACACCGCTGAACTTTATATTTTATTAAATCTCAGTTGGGCCCTAACCTTCCTCGTCACTACTCGACCGAGGTTAGGCTTGGCACTTACTGAGTATCGCTGTGGTGTACTCATGCCCTTCCTGCGCATATGTTTCATGTGCAGATCCAGGTACCTTGACTCAGACTTACCATCCTTGAGGTGAGTCGACCGTTCAGAGACTTCGAGGTATATCTGCCGCGTCCGCAGACCGAGGAGTCTCTCTCCACTCTCTCTTATAGTTACCGCCCTTCTGTATTTAATTTGTTTTAGTCTATTCTGGAGTTAGAGCACTATGTAGTGATCCTTAGCTTGTGATTCATGGGTTTCCGGGTCTTGGAGATATGTATTGGTTTCTGAGAGTTAAATATTGTGTATGTCGAGCAACACTTTTAAACACTGTCTTATTACTCTAATTCTGTTTTAAATTGTTTTACTTCCGCAAATTGGTTTATCTTCCGCAATTTAGGCTTACCTAGTCGTATAGACTAGGTGTCATCACGATGGTTCACGAAGGGCAGACCAGGGTCATGACAAGTTGGTATCAGAGCTCTAGGTTCATAGAATTCATGGATCACAAGCCGGTTTATTAGAGTATCGCTGATCGGTACGGAGATGTCTGTACTTATCTACGAGAGGCTATGTAACTGTTAGGAAAATTTTCATTTCATTTGATTTCCTTGGCATGTGATATTTTGGACATCACAATTCTAAACTTCTATCTTCTATTCTCTCACAAATGGTGAGGACACGCGCTACCCGAGATGATCAGGCACCCGCGCCCCCTACTACAGCCGTTAGAGGTCGGGGTCGGGGTAGAGGCCGAGGACGCGCACGTGGTGCAGCCATAGCACCTGTGCGAGCTGCCGCCGAGGTACCACCAGCATTTCCAGCCAGAGTCCAGGCACTTGATATGCCTACTGCTACTACTACTCCAGCACTTCAGGAGACTCTGGCACAGTTCATGAGCATGTACACCACTTTGGCTCAGGAAGGACTATTTCCCCTTGCTACAGCTATGTCTCAGGCCAGGGGAGGAGCACAGACTCCCGCCGCCCGCACTCCTGAGCAGCGAGTGCATGTTGAGGAGGTCCCTAAGATTATTCCTGTACAGCCTGCAGTCCGATATTGGCCCGAGGATAGGGTAGCGGCTTCCGAGGATGAGCAGTTGAGGCTTGAGAGGTTCAAGAAATACAAGCCTCCTATATTCAGTGGTCTAGCATCGGATGATGCTCTGGGATTTCTAGATGAGTGTTACCGCATTCTCCGTACCATAGGTATATTAGGATCGAGCGAGGTTTCCTTCACTACTTTCCAACTTTGAGGAGTCGCCTATGAATGGTGGCACACCTATGAGTTAGACAGTCCGGATGAGGCTGCTTCACTGACTTGGACTCAGTTTTCAGATCTGTTTCTGAGAGAGTATGTTCCTCAGAGCCTCAGGGACGCATGGCGCGCAGAGTTTGAGCATTTGCACTAGGGTGCTATGACTGTCTCAGAGTATGCTGTCTATTACACTAGTTTGGCTAGACATGCCCCAACCTTGGCTTCTACTGTTCGCGAGAGGGTTCACCGGTTTATTGAGGGCCTTATTCCCAGCATTAGGTCTAGCATAGCTCGTGAGTTGGAGATGGATATTTCTTATCAGCAGGTGGTAAGCATTGCTAGGAAGATTGAGGGTATGCATGCTAGGGAGAGAGAGGAGAGGGAGGCTAAGAGGTCTCGAGAGTCGGGCCATTTCTCTAGTGCCCGTGCCCCAGCAGCAGCTCGTCATGGTAGGGGTTATATGAGTCGCCCTATTCATTCAGCTCTTCCAGCAGCCAGTGATATTCCAGCTCCTCCTAGGCCTTAGGAGCCTTATTATGCACCCGATATCTAGCGCGCCTCCTGCGCAGGGTGCTTTCAGAGGTCAGTCCAGCAGACCTGGCCCAAGCCAGTCACAGCCGCCACGTCCTCCCAGAGCTTGTTTTGAGTGTGGCGACACACGCCATATGGTGAGGGATTTTCCTAGACTTGGGAGGGGTGCACCTCCCCAGACTTCTCCCGCAGAGTTCTTAGGCCATGGTTACAGCTCCAGTTGCTACCCCACTTGCTCAGCTAGCTAGAGGTGGAGGTCGGGGAGGTAGAGGTCGCCCTAGAGGGTGAGGCCAGGCCAGATACTATGCCCTTCTTGCCCGTACCGAGGCTGTTGCCTCTAATTCTGTCATCATAGGTATTATATTGGTTTGTCACAGAGATGCATCGATTCTATTCGATCCAGGCTCCACTTACTCTTATGTGTCTTCTTATTTTGCTCTGCATTTGGGTGTACCTCGGGATTCTTTGAGTTCCCCTGTTTATGTTTCTTCTCCTGTGGGAGATTCTCTTATTGTAGACCGCATCTATCGATCGTGTTTGGTTGCCCTTAGTGGTTTTGAGACCAGAGCCGATTTATTATTGCTCAGCATGGTAGATTTTGATATTATCTTGGGCATGGACTGGTTGTCACCCCATTATGCTATTATTGATTTTCACGCCAAAACCGTGACGCTGGCTATGCCATGTGTACCGCGTGTTGAGTGGAGGAGTACTTTAGATCATACTCTCAGTAGAGTTATTTCTTTTCTTAAAGCTCAACGTATGGTTGAGAAGGGGTGTGGCACATATTTAGCTTATCTGAGAGATGTTAGTATTGATACCCCTTCAGTTGATTCAGTTCCAGTAGTACGGGATTTTCCCGATATGTATCCAGCTGATCTTCCGGGCATGCCGCCTGATAGAGATATTGACTTTGGCATTGATCTGTTGCCGGGCACTCAGCCCATTTCTATTCCTCTGTATCGTATGGCTCCTCTTGAGTTGAAGGAGTTGAAGGATCAGTTACAGGAATTGCTTGATAAGAGTTTTATTCAGCCCAGTGTATCGCCTTGGGGTGCTCCGGTCTTGTTTGTAAAGAAAAAGGATGGTTCTATGCGTATGTATATTGATTATCGCCAGTTGAACAAGGTTACAGTGAAGAACCGTTATACTTTACCTCATATTGATGATCTATTTGACCAGCTTCAGGGTGCACGGGTGTTTTCTAAGATTGACTTGCACTCAGGTTACCATCAGTTGAAGATTCGGGAGCCAGATATCCCAAAGACTACTTTCAGGACTCGATATGGTCATTACGAGTTCCTTGTTATGTCATTTGGGCTGACCAATGCCCCAGCAGCCTTTATGCATTTGATGCATAGTGTGTTCTGGATATATCTTGACTCGTTCGTCATTGTCTTTATTGATGGTATTCTAGTGTATTCCCGGAGTCGGGAAGATCATGAGCAGCACCTGAGGACTATGCTTCAGACTCTAAGAGAGAAGAAGTTATATGCCAAGTTCTCGAAATGTGAGTTTTGGTTGGATTACGTGGCATTCCTAGGCCACGTGGTGTCGAGTGAGGGTATTCAGGTGGATCCGAAGAAAATAGAGGTCGTGCAGAGTTGGCCCAAACCATCCTCAGCTACAGAGATCCGCAGTTTTCTTGGCTTGGCGGGTTACTATCGTTGTTTTGTGGAGGGGTTTTCATCGATTGCAGCCCCTATGACCAGGTTGACCTAGAAGGGTGCTCCATTCTAGTAGACGGAGCAGTGTGAGGTGAGCTTTCAGAAGCTCAAGACAGCTTTGACCACAGCCCCAATTTTGATACTGCCTATAGGTTCGGGGTCTTATACAGTCTATTGTGATGCCTCAAGGATTGGCCCCAGAGCGATGTTGATGCAGGACGGTAGGGTGATTGCCTACGCGTCCAGACAGTTGAAGATACATGAGAAAAATTACCCTGTCCACGACCTTGAGTTAGCTGCCATTGTTCACGCCCTAAAGATCTGGCACCATTATTTATACGGTGTGCCTTGTGAGATTTATACTGACCATCGGAGCTTGCAGCACATGTTCAAGCAAAAGGATCTAAATTTGCAGTAGAGGAGGTGGTTAGAGTTGTTAAAGGACTACGATATCACTATTTTATATCACCTGGGCAAGGCCAATGTAGTGGTCGATGCTATGAGTCGCCGGGCTGAGAGTTTGGGGAGTTCGGCTTATTTACCAGCATCAGAGAGGCCTATGGCGATGGATGTTCAGGCATTAGCCAACCAGTTTGTGAGATTGGATCTTTCGGAGCCTAGTTGGGTTCTAGCTTGTGTGGTTTCTCGGTCTTCCTTATTTGATCGTATTACGGAGCGACAATATGATGACCCTCATTTACTTGTCCTCAAAGACAAGGTTCAACACGGTGATGCCAGAGATGTGACTATTGGTGATGATAGGGTATTGAGGATGCAGGGTCGGATTTGTGTACCCAATGTTGATGGGCTTCGAGAGTTGATTCTGGAGTAGGCCCATAGCTCGTGGTATTCCATTCACCCAGGTGCCGCGAAGATGTATCAGGATTTGAGGCAGCACTACTGGTAGAGGCAGATGAAGAAAGATATAGTTGAATTTGTAGCTCGGTGCCTTAACTATCAGTAGGTGAAGTATAAGCACCAAAGACCGGGTGGGTTGATTTAGCAGATAGAGATTCCAGAGTGGAAGTGGGAGCGGATCACCATGGACTTTGTAATTGGGCTCCCATGGACTTTGAGAAAGTTCGATGCTATTTGGGTGATTGTGGATCGGCTGACTAAGTCCGCTCACTTTATTCCTGTATGTACTACCTATTCCTCAGAGCGGTTAGCGGAGATCTATATACGGGAGATTGTTCGCCTGCATGGTATTCTGGTTTCCATCATTTCAGATAGAGGTACTCAGTTCACATCACGGTTCTGGAGAGCCGTTCAGCATGAGTTGGGTACTCAGGTGGAGTTGAATACAACATTTCACCCGCAGATGGACGGACAGTCTGAGCGCACTATTCAGATTCTTGAGGATATGCTCAGTGCTTGTGTGATTGAGTTTGGTGGGTCTTGGGATCAGTTCTTGCCATTGACGGAGTTTGCCTACAACAACAGCTATCAGTCCAGCATTCAGATGGCACTGTATGTGGACTTATATGGGAAACGGTGTAGATCCCCGGTGGGTTGGTTTGAGCCGGGTGAGGCTAGATTGTTGGGCACAGACTTGGTTCAGGACGCTTTGGAGAAGGTTAACGTGATTCAGGATAGACTCCATACAGCCCAGTCCAGACAGAAGAGTTACGCGGACCAGAAGGTTCGTGATGTTTCCTATATGGTTGGAGAGCGGGTTCTGCTTCGGGTTTTGCATATGAAGGGCGTTATGAGATTCGGGAAGAAAGGAAAGTTGAGTGCGAGATTTATTGGCCCTTTTGAGATATTGAGGCGTGTTGGGGAGGTTGCTTATGAGCTTGCCTTACCTCCCAGCTTGGCAGGAGTTCATCCGGTATTTCATGTTTCGATGCTCCGGAGGTATCACGGTGACCCGTCGCACGTGTTAGATTTCAGTTCAGTTCAGTTGGACAAGGATCTATCCTATGTTGAGGAGCCAGTGGCGATATTGGACAGACAGGTTAGAAAGTTGAGGTCAAAGAACATTACATCTGTGAAGGTTCAGTGGCGGGGTCAGCCAGTCGAGGAGGCGACCTGGGAGACCGAGCAGGATATGCGCAGCTGTTACCCTCATCTTTTCACTACTTCAGGTATGTCTTTATGCTCGTTCGAGGACGAAGAATGTTTAAGTGTAGGAGGATGTGACGACCCGGCCGGTCGTCTTAAGAATTTATGCCCTGATCCCCCATTAACTGTTTTTCCCTAGTTTACTTCTGCTATTTTGATTTGCCGTGATGTTCAGTTTTGAGTTTCGGAGAGTTTTGGGATACTTAGTCCCTAAATGAGAGCTTGAGTGTTGGAAAGTTGACCGTAGTTAGAATAGTATAAAGACGGCCTCGGAATAGAAATCTGATGGTTCCATTAGCTTCATTGGGTGGTTTCGGGCTTAGGGGCATGTTTGGATTGTGTTTTGGAGGTCCGTAGCTAATTTAGGCTTGAAATGCCGAAAGTTGAATTTTTGAAGTATTCGGTTCGATAGTGAGATTTTGATTCGAGGGTCGGAATGGAATTTTGGAAGCTGGAGTAGTTCTGTATTGTTGAATGTGATCTGTGTGCAAAATTTCAGGTCATTCAGACGAGGTTTGATAGACTCTTTGATCAAAAGCGTATTTTGAGAATTTTAGAGTTCTTAGGCTTGAATCCGTGGTTGATTCGTCGTTTCGATGTTGTTTTAGGTGTTTTAAGGATCTGTATAAGTTGGGTCAATAGTATTAGACTTGTTGGTGCCTTTGGTTGAGGTCCCGGGGGCCTCGAGATGATTTCGGATGGTTGACGGAAGGATTTTAGAGTTTGAAGTTTGCAGCTTCAGCTGATATCTGTCATAACCGCACCTGCGGTTTGGGTTCCGCAGGTGTAGAGCCGCAGAAGCAGCGGACCAACTGCAGAAGCGAAATTGGGGAGTATCAGCAGGTTCCGCAGATGCGGGAGACTTATAGCAGAAGCGGTACCGCATCAGCGAATGGGTAATCGCAGGTGCGGAATCTGGCATTTAAGTGAGAAGTCGCAGATGCGGCCTTGCCTCTGCAAAAGCGGTCCCAGGACCGCAGATGCAGTAACAGCTGGGCAGAAATATGAAATTTTGAGGGTTTAGTTTCAAAAGTTGGAAATTCGATTTGGAGCTCGGGAGAGGGCGATTTTGGGAAGAAATTGAAGAGGAGATTAGTGGGTAACAATTCTTTAACCTTTTCTAGTTATATTCCATCAATCTATAGTTAGTTTCATCATTTAATTTCGGATTGGAGATAAAAATTGGGGAAAAGTTGGAAGAAAGTTCTTAGACCTAAAAGTTGACTTTTGATTGGGAATTTGACCTTAGATTTGGATAATTTTGGTATGCATGAACTCGTGAGAGTATGAGGATTCTGAAAATATAAATTTTACCCGATTCTAAGACGTGGGCCCGAGGGGCATTTTGGTCATTTTACCTAATTTCGCATATTAGCTTAGAATTTCTTTGTAAAATCAATTACTTGAAGTGTTATTTACGTTATGCAATTGAATTGAATAGATTTGGGTCATTTGGAGTCGAATACTCGTGGCAAGAGCGTGGTTTCAGATTGATTATTGAGTCGATTCGAGGTAAGTGACTTGTCTAACCTTGTGTGGTGGACCTTCCCCTTAGGATTTGGTATATTTGATAATTGAAATGCCTTGTACGTGAGGTGACGAGTGCGTACTTGTGCTAATTGTTGAAAATCCGGTTTTCATTAAATAATTACTAGTATGTTTCCTTTCCTGTTTTTATTACTTGCATCATTAAGCCTGTTGTTAGCTTAGGAAAGCATGTCTAAGTGACTTAATTGTTTTACTTGCTCAAACTGCCTTACCTGAATTCTGTGCAGCATGCTAGGCTAGAATTACTTGTTTGCCTTAATATGAAATTTGCCATTTCTGAATATTTTCCTGTTGCTGCTGTGTATTTATATTGGGACTACGGATGTGGGATTCTGGTAGCTCCCCCTTGTCTGTTTATTTTGGGACTACGGATGTGGGATTCCGGTAGATCTCCCTATACAGTTATATGGAACTACGGGAATGCACCTGGTAGATTCCCCCAGTACCGGATATTTACATTTGGGACTACGGAACGGGATTCCGGTAGATCCCCGCGCACTATGAGTTGGACTACGGGACGGGATCCCAGGAGATCCATTGGATATCTATATTTGGGACTATAGGACGGTATCCTGGGAGATCCCCGATTGTTATTTTGTTGTTGAACTGTATTTCTTTCTGTGTTTATCTTGTCTCTGTAATAGTTGTTGTTGCCCTTTATATCTTGTGTTACCTTTATTGTTGTACTTATTTATACTGTTCTGTTCTACACCGCTGAACTTTATATTTTATTTAATCTCAGTAGGGTCCTGACCTTCCTCGTTACTACCGGACCAAGGTTAGGCTTGGCACTTACTGAGTACCGTTGTGGTGTACTCTTGCCCTTTCTGCGCATGTTTTTCATGTGCAGATTCAGGTACCTTGGCTCAGACTTACCATCCTTGAGGCGAGGCAATCGTTCGGAGACCTCGAGGTATATCTGCCGCGTCCGCAGACCGAGGAGTCTCTCTCCACTCTCTCTTATAGTTACCGCCCTTCTGTATTTATTTTGTTTTAGATTATTCTGGAGTTAGAGCACTATGTAGTGATCCTTAGCTTGTGATTCATGGGTTTCCGGGTCTTTGAGATATGTATTGGTTTCTGAGAGTTAAATATTGTGTATGCCGAGCGGCACTTTTAAACACTGTCTTATTACTCTAATTCTGTTTTAAATTGTTTTATTTCTGCAAATTGGATTATCTTCCGCAATTTAGGCTTACCTAGTCGTATGGACTAGGTGCCGTCACGATGGTTCACGAAGAACGAGCCGGGGTCGTGACATTTTTCCTTGCAGTTTTTAGTAGAAAATAAGTATCGACATTGTATTTAGTAACAGACAGTATATTAAATATTCTACGAAGCTAAAATGAGCGATTTCTTTTTTCTCGTCATTTTTGTGGAGAATTTCAGTTTTCGAGTGAAGCTAGAATTATCTTGCAAAAGGAACACAATCTCCGATTAGCAGTAAATTCTTTTCTTTTCTTTTTTCTTTTTGGGTTTTTGGTTGTTTATTCGGTACCCGATATTCGTATTAAAACTCGACTAAAACATGAGGATAATTAATTACCCCCAAAACTTATAGAGCTTACGTATAGGAATTGGTATTTATCCTTCACTGTTAAGAGATTTAGGTGTTATTACTAATACTATGTATTAGTATTACCAGGATTAGTAATGTTGGAATTAATTATGCTTTGAGATTAGTTATACTGTGATTATTTCTTATCGATTGTTTAATTTGGGTATTAAAAATAATATGCATTGCATATTTTTTTTTTAAATTATTAACAAAAATAACTTCCACATTATTTGGAAAGGATTTGGAAAAGGTTTTGAAAGGACAATATTATCTTTATACATATTTATTCATGTATTAAAATTTAAAAATCATGGTACTGTTAATTCCATAGTATGTTATGTATAAAAATAGTACTGAATATATTAAAAATATTATACAAAAATTAATACATATATTATTTTCCCTAATATATCATACGAAACGACCCGTAATGTACCAAAAAGGTGTTATAGTGTAGGTTAGGTGAGCTCATTGAAGCATACAAAACTAGAAAACTATAACAAACATTTAACAAATTCTTGGATTGTATGCTAAATACCATTTGCCAGCTGGTTCCAGTGATGATGTGAAATGTTACCAAATAACTGCCCCCATCAAACTCTTAAATTCTTTTTAAACAGCATGTTTTTGCAGATGAGTCTGTTAAGTATTGATGATAACATTTGTTTGTAATTTGTAGTTTTGGCTTTCTGGCTGTGGCATTACAACAAACTGGTAGAAGCAGCATTTGGTTGTTTGTTTATTTGCCTTATCTTCATTTTTGGGTTTGTTAATAGATAACACAAAATATTAGTGAAATAGTTTAACAGGAAACAATAATGGAATTAATATAGGATTTAATTAAGTTTAAGTTGAGACACCATTTCCACTTCAGATACCTACGTATAAATCTTGACAAGTTCAAATTAAAAGTATTCAACAAAGAGACTTCTTCTATATAACGTGCAAATTACTATGAGTAAAACACCATCAATGGTCAAGGGTTTGTAATGTGATAGATCGGATTCCTTCACCCAACTAATGACCTAGGGTCGAACTTTGAGAAAGAAAAAATTCTAATAAAAAGCGCTTCCTCCTTTAATAGGCCTTATAAGAGACGAATGAATTTATCGAGCTCTAATACGAGTACTTGACACCAAATAGGAAACCAAGAAAAAATGAACTATGAGTAAAACAACTCCATAAACACAATTAGTCATGTCACTTTTAACTACCCTGAGTTGAATTGTACATATGTGTTTGACCAAAAAGTGTTAAGCCTTTTTGTTAAACTAATTAACTAAGATGATAATGGGTAAATCTTAGTTAAACATAATAAATCTTAGATTGGCAACTGGTAAATGCGAATCACGTAAAATTGCACTTAATGTTATTTAATGCAAATGGGGTATTTAATGATATTGTTATGAATATAGGAGGGAATAATGACAAGCAATAAATATGTTAAATGTCAGTAGATGTAAATAGAGAGAGTGATTCACTCAAATATTCAATTAGGTGGATAATTCTCCCTCTAACAATGATGTAAGACAACAAACGTGGGAATATAGAAAGCTTTCTCGGATCTGATGTGAGAAAGCTCTGGACCAACAACAAATCGAATCTTTATGTAAAGACAATGTTTGTAATTTGCTTGAGAGTCAACTTTTCAAGAGAGAGCTTATTATATATCATATTCCATGCCCCTTTCTTTCCTCTATTCCTACTTATATGTCACGACCCAAACCGATGGGGCACGATCGGGCACCCGGCACCTTACTCAACCGAGTACCAACATAACGTATCTTTTCATATCATACTATCATAGATAACTGAGCCGGAAGGCTGCCGTGAGATAAGAAGAATACAACATGTGATACTAACTTATACATAAGATATACGGGCCTATAAGGCCAAATTAACCATTCGTACACTGAACATAAGCCGACAAGCTCATACAATCTTTTACGTGCATGACATTTGTCTACAAGCCTCTAAGAATACATAATTTTCATAAAGGTCGGGACAGAGTCCCACCATACCAAACAATACATGTCTAATCATACTAACCAAACAAGCAACTCTGAAGCAAATGGAGCACACCAACATCTTCCGCTGAGCTGATAGCCTACTTGGAGGGCTCTCGACCTGTCTATTAGGACCTGCGGGCATGAAACACAGCATCCCCAGGCAAAAAGGACGTCAGTACGAATAATGTACCGAGTATATAAGGCACATAAATAAGTACATAACAGACATGGAAGAAATATAGAGTAAATGACTCAATTTGTAAGTCTGGAAAACTTTGTAAATCATGAAATACTTTGTCATGCATATGCGTATAAATGTCATGTCGTGCATAGGTACATGTTTCATAACATCATCAGCCTCTGAGGGCATCCCATCATATCATCTCAGCCACTGTGGGCAAAATCATCAACGTATACCAGTTGATCAGGTGGTGGTGCGTATATAATGCCGTAACCTTTTTCCATATCCCATATAAATATAATATACATATATACGCATATATAACGGCAGCTGGTCATGGGTCAATGTACATGTATAAATGCATGAAATGCATAAGAAATACGTTAATAAGATTTTCTCGGAATACCATAAAAATCAATATGCCTTTCGGATAAACTTTATCAAATACGTATTTTTCTGAGACCCATGAACAGAAGATATAATAATTCACATGGGGAATCAAGAATATAGACATCCCTAGTATTTCTATGAATAGAGTCATTTATAGAAATTGTGCATTTGCTCGTTTCGTTTGTGATGTATAGATCATGTCAAAAGAAATAATGGATAGTCTTAACATACCTGGAGTACGAAAGAATTTGTATGATGTTCTTGGAAAATGGTTGCACCGTACTCCGTTAGAATTGCAAAATTTTTACATTGCTAAAGTTCCAATAATTCTCATTGGTTTGGTTGAAGAATCATGTTGCTTAGTGTAATATTTGGAATCTGATTCAAGTGTTTGAAAATGAAAAGTTGAAAACTCCTAAGAATGACCAACGTTTCCTCCACTTCTAATTGTAGTGTTTGAGAATGAGATTTGTTGAAAGCTTATATGAATTCACTTCTGATGGTAGAGTCTTTGGTATGAAAATGTTAAAATCTCAATGTAGTATCTTGAGAATGAATTTGTTGAAATCGACCAGAATGACTAATGTCCCCACTTGTCATTATAGTATCTTTGTATGGAAATTCTTTGAATTAAAATGCCTTGTTTTTGGCATATTAGGTTGCCACCTAATAAGAATTACTAAGAGTCATTCCTTTAGGATGTGGCTTGCTGCCACGTGGGGATGGGATGGGAAAATTTAATCTTTATCCACTTATTAGGTAATTAGGTAATGTCCAGTTATCCGATAATTAACCAATTACCCGCATAATTAAGAATTATCTCAAATTACTTAAATTTCTACTTATTTTTAATACACTTTATATATCCTATTGTCATGGTCATATGGTACCTTGTATGGTACTAGTCCATAAATATCGGGTATTAATGCTCCGCCCGAATTTTATCCCAACATGCCAAACTTGGACGAAAATTTATTTTCTTTGACTTGCTTCCCCTCTCACCTTCACGAATTTACTTATTACTTGTTTGAAATAGCATAATCCTTATAATCTCCAAATATCTTTTCCTTGGACTGATATCAATTACCTTACGACAAATTCAACGTACAATACTACAAGGAACAACATCGTCGTAATTTAATACTGCAAAGCATAACATCATCGTAATATAATACTGCAAGGCGTCACATTATCGTAATATAATATTGCAGGACGTAACACCATCGTAATATAATACTGCAGGACGTAATATCGATGTAATATTGCGGGGCGTAACATCATTCCCCCCTTTGAAACATTCGTCCTCGAATGTTGACTGATGTTCTTATCATTTTCATAACTTATAGCTCTTGTGAATACCTTAATACTCTCCTTGCCATTTAGGTAGTTGTTCTGTGAATAAATCCAAAGGCCATGGCATTCCCCCTTAGGCCTCTTTCCCACGCCATGACTTGTGATCGAATTCCTTCCAATCTCGTAACTGTTGCTACCTTCTATCTTGCAGCCTCTACGATACTGACCTTGTAAGTGTGCCTATGCAACTCTTCTCTCCTTTTCCTCCAGCTTTTAGCCAATCTGTAGGCCTTACTTTGTAAACATATACAATGCTTAATAGGATGTCTCTCTGGGCATCTATAGGTGTACTGAAGTTCTTCGCTCGGTACTTTGTAGAACTTGCGAATATGGCCATATCTTATTTCATAGATCTGGTTATCCATTCGTATGACTTTATCATTACTGAGGTCTGCTACCGAACTACAGGTTACTTTCATTACTTATCCCGTATATATAAATCTAAGTCCTTTAATGCTTCCTCATTACTTGTTCATCTTAAGAATGACAGCCTAATCTCACCTCACACTTTGTGACTTGTGTCCATCTATTGTTGATTCACCTCAATATTTATCTACAATATACCACTGATAACTTGGAACCTCTTACGTAATCACTAGGACTCATGTTGCATCGTGGAACGTTTGAAGTGATTTTTTTGATCCACCTGGGTGATACGATACGATACTTCCATAACCGTATTTCATAACATCCCAATGTGACTCACCTTAGGTGGCTATTTTAATCCTGTCCAATTCATGAAATCCCTTTCTTTTCTTCGTCAGACCATTATTCAATCGAAGGCCCAAACATCGTCCTTTATCTACCACAATCACACCCTTATTCTACTACCAGGGCAGCATTTCATCTCTTCTAAATGCTATTAGTCTTAGACTCCTATGAATTCATTCAGGCTATAGTGAGATTTGTATAACTTAGAGAAACCATCTGCTCTTCTTATTTCATGGGCTTAATCCTGAGGACTTATCTATTTTCGTTACCTTCTCACTCGCCCTTTATTATCATTACTCCTATCTTCTAGAACCTTGTCGCTTCACCATACAATAGCTTGCGACATACACAAATCTATTTATATTACTTGCAACCTTTCCACTTGGTTGCATCATAGATTTCCTTATGTCCTTCTGGAATATCAAGCGAGACATCACATTGTCTCTAACTCTTCTTTACTCTCTTAATCAGGCTTCTCAATACCTAGAGCATAGGCTGGAGGATATGCTACTTACGATGCCGCTATTATTCCTAGATATTGAATCCTAGTGCTTCTAGTCTTTTACCTAAAGTATGGACCACTCTCATCCTTCTATACTTGGGTATTTCGTACGTTGTTCACCTTTACCTTACTTACTTTAAAATATCACCTTACATTCTTCTATCTTTCTTTCATAACCTCCCTCCCACATAGGTATAAATTACATATCTATCATTTGAAGCTTTATTATAATACTTGCACTTCTGGTGCCTATACAATCCGGTGGGAGCTCCATACTAACTTCTTATGAGGTTGGTACTTCTTCTAACTGGCTTTATCGTAGAGCCGTTATAGAATATAGTTGTTGTGCTATCTCTCTTGCACCTCTAATATTAAGAGTGCAATCATGATTCCTATAACTTCTGGGTCCTATAATCGGATTCCCGATTTACTTCGTTGATGTAACTCTTTAGTTTCCTCTTTCTTTCTTATTAGCCTTTACGTAGGCTCAAGCTATCTTCTGATCTGTGGCTCATGGCATTTAGTTATTACTTTAGCCTTTTATGGACACTATGGAAAACCATAATTGATGATTTTTCAATGTCTTAGCCTTATACTTATTATGTTTTGATGATCTAACAAACTTGTCGTGAAGAACCAGATAGAGAACATGGCCCACAGGAAACATTTCATGTGAACTGGTCGAAGTCTGAAAATCAGTAAATGGATGAACGACCACAGGGAAGAACACAACAAGGACTTGGTGACCTGGTCACTTAGGGTTCTCTGACGCAAACAAGTCAGTGACTGTACGCAATCAATATAAAGAGGAACACAACAGGGACTTGCTCCCTTAGGGTTCTCTGACAGAAGTACAAGTCAAGTACACAGCTGGAACGTAGCAGAAGAAAGTGACCATCTGGCAACTGTCACAGAAGAGGAACACAACTAGGACCTAGTCCGTTGGTGTGTCCTGACAAAAGTACAAAGTCCACTATCCAGCAAGAATGCAACTGCCCAGAAGCGGTTATGCAGACAGTACAACAGTCACTTCTCATTGGGAAGAAGCGTACACCAAGAATTGACATCACTATCCATTGTGCTATCTTTTGTGATAAAACAACCCGGTGCAAAACACACCATTCTTTGTGCATTCAGTGATATTCTCTCAAGAAGAAAAAGTATTCATCCGGCATTGAAGTCACTGGTGTGTCAAGAACAAGAAGACAACTCCACTAAGGATCAGTTTCTAAATGAGTTTATGTATATCCATAGTTGAGTTGTAATCTTGTTATTTGTTCGTCATTGTAATTCCTACTTTGCTTTCTTAGAAGCGTTGTCTTAGGAACAAATCAAATTCGTAAACTTCTGAGTTTATGTTGTGACTAGGGATAGTCATAAGTTTAAATCCTTTGTAACTAGGAGAGTTATAGAGTGGCTTGTGGTGGTTGCATCAGAAGTTAGTTTGAAGTCTTTGCAATAGGGTGTTTGCAAAGTGGCTTGTAATAGGTAGATTACAAGTTAGTAGAGTTAAAAGCCTACAAGAGTAGGTCGTGGTTTTTTAATCCCCCTGTGTGGGATTTTTCCACGTAGAAAATCTCTTGTCTTCTTTATATTCAGTCTTTACTGCATTGTACATATCATCTCATAGAGGACCAGGTACTCTATAGTTTGGTGGACTCATATAAACTAACATTTGATATCAGAGCAAGTTTCTCCTATCAGGCTAACACCTAGGAAGGATCCTAAATGGTTGCTCCACCAAACTTTGAAGAAGTACAATCAACCTATAGACCTCCTAGATTCAATGGTCAATACTATGGCTGGTGGAAGACCCGGATGCATGATTTTATGATGGCAGAAGATTCAGAGCACTGGGACATCATTTGTGATGGTCCACATGTTCCCATGAAGAAACTTGAAGAAACAGGACCATTGGCACCCAAAGGGAGAAGAGAGTACAACGACATTGACAGAAAAGCTGTAGAAAAGAACTATCGTGCTAAGAAAATCTTGATGTGTGGCATAGGACCTAATGAGTACAACAGAGTATCAACTTGTGAAACTGCCAAAGAAATATGGGAAGCTTTGCAAACCGCACACGAAGGAACTACTCAGGTCAAACAATCCAAGATCGACATGCTCACCATTGAATATGAGCTCTTTAGGATGAAGGATGATGAGTCCATACAAGATATGTACACCAGATTCACCTCCATCATAAATGAGCTTCACTCACTTGGATATGTCATTCTTAGAAACAAGCTTGTAAGGAAAATCCTCAATGTTCTACCTGGGTCTTGGGAAAGTAAGGTAAATGCCATCACTGAAGCTAAAGATCTACAGACTCTGACCATGGATGAGTTAATTGGTAATTTGAAGACATACGAGATGAAAAGAAAGAAAGACAGTGAAAGAAAAGAGCCCAAAAAGGAAAAGAACCCGGTGCTTACGGCTGAAAGCAGCGATTCAAGTGATGAAGATAGTGACATGGCCTATCTTACTAAGAGATTTCAAAAGATGGTTCGAAGAAATGGTGGTATACCAAAGTGGGGCAGTTCAAGTAAAATAAGGAACAATGATCTTTGTCACAGATGTGGAAAGTGAGGGCATTTCATCAAGGACTGCCCACTCGCGAAACAGGAGCAATACAAGCAAATCCTGACAAAGTAGGAAAAAGGAACCTGGTTCCAGATAAAAGGTTCAATCAAAAAAGTGTTGCAGACAATATTGTTAAGCAGGCTCTTGCTGCTTGGGGAGACTCCTCGAGTGAATCCGAAAGAGAATCAGATGTAGAAAACAGTTCCATGATGGCAGTGGAAACTAAAGCAACAAAGTACGATTCACTATTCGCACTGATAGCACAGTCAGATGGTGATGATGAAGAAGATGAAGATGATGAGGTAAACTTCAGGGATGTTAAGAGAAATCTGAAATCCTATTCTTGTAAGAAGCTAAGGTCTTTATCTAATGTCCTAATTGATGCCTATTATGGCCTTGTAAATGATAAGAAGATCCTGACCGTAGAACTAGGAGAGGCCAAACAATCTAGAGATGATCTAGTAGTCTGTGTAGTGGACTTAAATAAGACCAAAGCTAATCTTGAACAAGAGACGGAAGCCTTGAATGAAAGAATAACTAGTGTGGAAAATGAGAGAGACGATCTGATGGTAGTAGTTGTTGATATAAAAGAAACAATAGAAGGTTTTACCAATGAGAAACACACCTTAGAAGAAAAAGTTGCATTTACTGAAGAGGAAAGGGATGACCTGTTAGTAATATGCATTGATCTAGAGGAAACCGTTGAGGGACTCAATAGAGAACATAGGAATGTAAGTCTTGGGAAAGGGAAGGAAGTAGCCAGTAAGTCGCACATCATGCTTGAAAAGGATTTAACTGTTGTAAAAACCAGTCTCTGCAGTGAACTCAAGAGGAATCAACAACTCCAAGATGAGTTGGAGAAAGTAAGAAATGATCTTGAAAAATCCCTAAAGTGGACCTGGTCCTTAGATGATGTCACTGCCATGTATCTTAACAAGAGTGGGAACATGCAGGGCATCAGGTTCCGAAGGGAGAAAACTCCCTACAACCCGCACAGCAAGTATGTCACTGTACCTGATAACTGGTTATGTACCCACAGTGGGAACAATGAGCATTTTATAGAAAATTGCCAGGCCAGGGTTCACTCTGCTCAGAAGAACAAAGTGTTTACTGATAGAGTGACTACTAACAAAGGACCAGGTACCACTCGCAAAAAGCGGATGTTGCCTGCATGGACTAGGAAATCCCTTGTTCATCCTTTTTATAATAACAAGGGACCCAAACTAGTTTGGGTTCCTAAATCTAACCCTTGATGTGCATGAGTAGGGAACAGTGAGAGGAAGCGGACTGCGATGGACTATGGACAGTGAATGCTTAAAGCACGTAGCTGAAAAAACATCATGAATTTCTTCTCACTGAAAGCCCTGCAGAAAGGGAACGTATCCTTGAGAACGAAGTAAAGGGTACATTCTCAGTGAATGAAAAGGTGAAAAGGTTCTTTTGGCACTCAAGTGGGAACGAGCACTATGTGAATGGCCTAAAAAGTGCAGCCACCAATCTGATAACTCGCCAAGTGGTCTCAGTGGACAAAGGAAACAAGAACATTCACTTCTACTAATCATGAATCTCCACAAATTGGTTGTATGAGATGAGTGAAGTCACAACCATGGCATGAAGGATTGGTATATGCAAACTTCTCACCTCCGAATAAATTAACTCAGCCAACCATGGTTCGTGGTCTGCCAAAATCAAGTGTCACCTGGACATGAGTTCACAAAATGATGGAGGAGGGGGAGAAGGGATCACGCATAATTTCTCAACACCAAGGACTCCACAGCAAAATGGTGTAGCTAAAAGAAAGAACAGAACTGTAAAATGATGCATGGATAGTGCTCATCGCCTATGGAATCGCCAAGAAATTCTGGGCAAAAGGAGTGAATACTGCTCTATACTTTGAGAACAAGTGTCGAACCAGGTCTCTTCTAAATCAAAACCCACCAGGAGCTGCCTAATGGAAGAAAATGCTTTGTTCTTGACAACAGGAAGGATCATCTTGGGAAGCTCAATGCAAAAAAAACGAGCGAAGGAATCCTTCTGGGGTACAATCCACAAATAAGGCCACAAAGTCTCCAACAAAAGGGACACTAAATGGTAGGAGGTGCTCATGGGGTATTCAACAAGACACTTTCCCTTGCCAAGAAAGAAACGGTGAGGATCAATATGATGAACCAATCCTGTCTCTAGGAAATATCTAAGGCTTCAATAGGGAGAATGATAAAGTGAGCAAGATGAAGGAGATTAGCGAAAGACAATGCAGCATCATCTTCCACGTCTCACAAAAAACCTGGTACGTCACCTACTACCACTAAAGCTGAAGGAAGAGTAAATATGCAACTCATGGCACTGCACAACAGCAGAACACAAATGTGGGGAAATCAAATCAACCTCCACATCTCCCTCTTCAATCAACTTCTATCTCAAATTGGAAAACCAAGGTTCCCATCTGCGTAACAAGCCAATCACTCCCTTTCACTCTAGAGCTAGATAAGAATGTTGTCCTATGGAAAAGAAAAGTGCTTTTTGGAACGGTTCACCTGTCATGTTTCATGCCTCATCTTCTGGGAGACAAGGAAGCAAAATGGAATGGCCTCATCAATAACTGGAGAGAAATTTCAAAAAACAAGAGGATTAAACACATTGAAGGGTGAGATCTTCTTCTGAGGGTCAATATGAAGAAGGGATTGATCGGTGGAAAGCATTGCAGAACAGAAAACCAAACTACAGATATCTGCATCAAAGCCTCAAACAGAGAGTATTCCATATAAATCAAGGTGAAGATGGGGTCACAAAGAATCTAATGAAGAACCTAATCCTCCATCTGTTGGCTGTGTAAGACACTGTCAGGTAAAGGTAGCTAAAGTATTTTCTGACCAAGCCTAACTCACATCAATACCGTTATAGGTAACGCATGACGCTCATAGAAGCTAAAGGTACATTTATGAACTACGAGAGGGGAGCTGCTAAAACCTTGTTCAAAATATTGCTCTGACATCAGGTTCCTGTATCTCAAGTTAGTAGTAATGTGCTTAATTTTGCATGCCCTTTCTAAACAAAAAAATAATTTGTAATTCATCTGCCACATCATCCGACTTTTCAACGTCTGCGTGTCATGTCTTGTCTTTCAAATCCTTTCATCCCCTCTGCATGGTAATACTTCCCCACAAACCTACCTCCATTTTCAAGACTATTCAGAACCCGTTTCGCTCTCCACTCATCATTAGCCATTCTTCCAATAAAACTTTCTTTCTCTCTCACGGCAAGTCATGAACCTTCATCTCCTTTGTATAGCTAGGATCCTCTCCCCATCTCTTTTTTTCTCTCTCTACTCGTCTACCAAGTACTCACCTAATGGCGATCAAACAATCATCTCATTCTCCCGCCATTAACACCGCTCCCACTTCGTCATTATCTTTGAAATCATCCCCAGAGCATCATTATTTCACGCCTTCTACCACCTTACCCACTCCTGGTTCCTCCTTCACTCCTACAGTTTTTCCATTTCTGATAAACCTTGTTTACCACTATTTTGAGAATCCTATGCCTAGTCAATCCTACGATCTCATTAAAGACCACACAGGAGGTTTTACTCCTCGAGTGTCAGAAGCCCCTGAGGATGATCCTGACAAGTATCTGAACTCCTCCATGTTGGACTCAGTGACTCTCAAGGAGTCACCAGAAAAGGAAGCAGCTCATAACATCATGGTTATAGCTGTTGAGAGACTGATGAATGAAGGAGCATATCTCTCTTCTGAGTACCAGGGGAAAGAAATTCCATTCCTAGGAAATATAAGAACTACAGCACTCCTCGAGTCCTTGGCTCATGAGATATTCTCAGAAAAGCCTTCTGATGAACCTGATTCTCTTCCATGCGAACTCACTCCTGCACCTCCTGTTCACTTCAAGCTCTTAGAGTCCTCCTCCAAATCACCCACAACCAGGTCACTATAGCAGGAGAGTTTTGAATCCTCATTGAAAAAAATTAAGAGAAGTGTCAAGACAAGGAAAAAGAGGAAAATGAATCCAAAGGATTTCATCAAGAGTGTGTCAGTTAACCGGACAGACAAGGATGCTTCTAGGGAACCTGGTTCCTTAGTACAACAATTTATGACAGTTGAGGAAACTGTTGAAGAACAGAAAGGGTCATCTATGAAGTACAGCAGCAAGTCTAAACGGAGTCCAACTAATCTAGCCGTATATGAAGACAATACTGTGGGGATGGCAAGCTGGAAAGGAAAGTTTGTCGAAGGGTCTAGCAAACAACAAGGGAAAACTGGTAAGGAACCTGGTTCAACAAGGTTCATGACCTGTGATGGTGTTCTATGGCAACAGAGATTAAGAACTCAAAAATTATTGTGGGGTCGTGCATTTGATCCAGCAATTTCGGAGATGGCAGGCATGTGACAAATTCTGGAGATTGTGGAATTTCAACAATGGGAACACTTATTTGAAGGGAGCATGCCTCTGGTGTACGAAGATGCAGTACAAACCTTCTACGCATCTCTTTTCACTGTTGAAAGGGATCACATCTGTGCGCTCGTAAATGGAGTGAACATTGTACTCGACGCTTCAACGTTGGGAAAGGTTCTCAGAATTCCGTGTGAAGGTATGTCCTCAGTTAAGGTTGTTTGTGGAATAAAATTTCGGAGAGCTATCATGAAAGAGCAAGTTATTCAACAAGGGAACATGTCCATAAGAAGGTATTGCTTCCTGAGTACCAGCTTCTTTTTGAACTGGTCAATAAAGTACTCTTACCCCACTCTGAGAGGCGCTTTATTGCTACAAAATCAGATATGGTCCTAATGGAAGAGCTTGATGAGTTTGTCCTAATCAATTTGCCAGCAATCACGATAGACCATATGCAGAAGGTGGCAAATTTAAGGGTGGAAATCATGGGTTACCTTATGGATTTCTCCTCACTCGGGTGTTCAGATTTTATAAGGTCCCCTTGGAAAATCCCAGAGTGGGCACACGCAAGCAGACCTTCTCTAAGACCACTCTAGAAGAATGTGAATGTATAGAAAAAGTTGGTGGAAGCATCTCGACCATTTCTCGGCTGATCAACGCTCAAAATGCAGCCTCTGAGGAAATAAGAAGGCTGAGGGCTCGAAATGCCATACTGAAAACTCAGCCCAGTCAAGTAGCTAAAGGACCTGATTCTGTACAAGAGGAGGTTGCCCGACTGACAAAGGAAAATGAGAGACTTCGGGCTTAATTACTTGAAGAACAACTGTCTACAAATGCTAGACTAGACCTGGTTCTCAAAACCATTGTTGTCTCTTCCTCCAAGCCTCCTTCCGTTAGTGTCCCCTAGGATCCTCCTAATATCTAGCTATTTTTGCTCCAACATCTTGTAGCTGTTGTTTTACTTTTGTTTGCTTGTTTTTGTGATGGCATGTTGAACTTAATCATTATTGCTCCTGAATTGCTCAGTCCAATGTAAACATTAATAAAACAACTCCCCTTTCTTTGTTTGTAAAATACTGTGTTCCTTTGGCTTCTCTTTTATGTCATGTTGTGTGCACATATGTGGCATGAGCTAGCTGTGTTAGACTTCTTTATGCTTATTACCTGCTTGTGCTCTTCTTCATACCTGTACTTTTTAATGATGCCAAAAGGGGGAAGCGCAGGTTGAGGGGGTAATATGAGCGCAGGTTGAGGGAGCAATATGCTTGTGTAAAGGTGAGGGAACAATCAAGTATAAGATTGATGGGGAACTAAAATCACAAAGAGGGAGATCTAAGATTAAAGGGGAATTGGCATCTCATCTGGTTATTTCTACTCTAAACAAATATTATCCATGCCTAAGTTTGTCATCATTAAAAAGGGAAAAATTGATGGGTTTTCAATGTCTTAGCCTTATGCTTATTATGTTTTGATGATCTAACAAACTTGTCGTGAAAAACCAGATAGAGAACCTGGTCCACATGATACATTTCATGTGAACTGGTCGAAGTCTGAAAATTAGCGGATGAACGACCATAGGGAAGAACACAACAGGAACCTGGTGGCCTGGTCCCTTAGGGTTCTCTAACACAAACAAGTCAGTGACTGTACATAATCAATACAAAGAGGAACACAATAGGGACCTGCTCTCTTAAGGTTCTCTGACAGAAGTACAAGTCAAGTACACAGCTGGAATGTAGCAAAAGAAAGTGACCATCTGGCAACTGTCATAGAAGAGGAACACAACTAGGACCTGGTCTGTTGGTGTGTCCTGACAAAAGTACAAAGTCAAGTATCCAGCTGGAACGTAACTGCCCAGAAGCGGCTATGTAGATAGTACAGCAGTCACTTCTCATTGGGAAGAAGCGTACACCAAGAGTTGACATCACTATCCATTGTGCTATCTTTTATGATAAAACAACCTGGTGCAAGACACACCATTCTTTGTGCATTCAGTGATATTCTCTCAAGAAGAAAAAGTATTCATCCGGCATTGAAGTCACTGGTGTGTCAAGAACAAGAAGACAACTCCACTAAGGATCAGTTTCTAAATGAGTTTATGTATATCCATAGTTGAGTTGTAATTTTGTTATTTGTTCGTCATTGTAATTCCTAGTTTGCTTTCTTAGAAGCGTTGTCTTAGGAACAAATCAAATTCCTAAACTTCTGAGTTTATGTTGTGACTTGGGATAGTCATAAGTTTAAATCCTTTATAACTAGGAGAGTTATAGAGTGGCTTGTGGTGGTTGCATCAGAAGTTAGTTTGAAGTCTTTGCAATAGGGTGTTTGCAAAGTGGCTTGTAATAGGTAGATTACAAGTTAGTAGAGTTAAAAGCCTACAAGAGTAGGTCGTGGTTTTTTGATCCCCTTGTGTGGGATTTTTCCACGTAGAAAATCTCTTGTCTTCTTTACATTCGGCCTTTACTGCATTCTACGTATCATCTCATAGAGGACCAGGTACTCTATAGTTTGGTGGACTCATATAAACTAACAATAATATAATCTTCTAATGATTTAGTCCTCTGTCTATGACCTAGACCCAATTCCTTCTTTTAGCTTATATTAGAATCTTCTACGGCTGATCATTAATCAAATAATTCCTTTCGTTCCATTTCAACTTTCTTCAAATGTAAGCAATTACTTTTCCTGGTCTTTTTGCCCCCTTTTTACGTGCATACTTAGCTTATTTGAGTTCTCACGCATGCCGAAGTTTTTGTGCAACTCATATGGTCTTGAATATTACTTTTGGTTTTTTTTACTCTCCCTCATTAGTCATGGTAGGTGAAACTTTCTTGTGGATTGCATACAATTTTGTAGTTAGACTGTTGTTATACAACCCTTTCCTCTTTAGGTCATTGTGCTTTGGTTGAAGCCTTCTTCCTTATTTACTCAGCTAGTCTTTCGTTGTAGTACTTAGAGAGAACCCTTGACTCTCGTGAAGTTGTGAGCTTATTACGGACCTTTTGATGTCTTTCCTTTCCTATAATCATCTGTAGTTGCTTACCTCCGTGCCCTCGTGCTTGTAGGGTTACTTCTGAACGGATATTTTGACTGCCTTCCTAGTGGCACTTTCTTTTATCCCCGTAACACTCATACGGTACCTTTAACTACCTCGACTCCTATTTGAATATATCTCAAGTATTATAATGACATAACTGTGAGGCTGAATTCTCCATGTTGGGGTTTACTATATTATCTTGCATGATTTGCTGATTTGTCTGTAACTTCTTGTCTAGTCATGACTAGGCTCTTCCTGAATCAACTACTAACTACTCGTCGACCGATTATCATATCCATATTCCACGTAATCTCTCTTAGGTTATTTTCTTTATCTAACTTACCTTTTGCACTGGCTCCTTATTTATCAATAACCTTCCGGACATGAACCCTTACTTCCTCCTCTCTTTTTTTGACGTCGTGCTTACATAACATTCTGGAATCATAGCATATATGTAACATCTGGGTAGGTGCAATCTCATACCTTTCTCATTTTTATCGCATTCTTCATTTATCATTCCATATTCCCCTTTTAGGGGAGTACTAAGACTTGAAGCTATGACGACCTGCCTATAGATGTTTTTCCTCTTCATCTTTGGCGTCCTTTCACATCATCAATGACCCTTAATCGCCTTGCGGTAATCCTTCTATACCAAGGATAACAAAATTCCTCACTCGCGATGGTGACACTTAGTGTAACTGGCACATACGGTCCCTTAAGCTTAACTTTACTCGTATTGCTTGCTTTAGGGAAACGTTTCCGTGAATGACCATTCTCTGAATTCATCATAGATCTTCTTCTGTTGTCCATTCTGTTATTGACAGAATGAAATCTGAAATTCTCATGATGCCGACTATTATCAAATCACTCAGTCCCTAATTCATGTTTAGCTTATCTTGTTCACCAATCCATACCAGTTTCTATTACTCTAGGGTCTAACTTTTCTTTTTGGTAATCGCGTTAGAGTTGCGAACTTATTTCTCGAAATAAGGATATGACTTTATGACCTATACTCTCTTGTTGTCTCAAGGCCTGTCACCTCTCGTCTTTTCCTTTACTTGACTATAGTCTCTGTAATACTGTCACCTTTCTGACCTACCATTGTTATCCATGTATAACATCTTACTCTTAATGCTTCATTAGCTCTATTCTTATTTCCCGCTAATATTTCTATCAATCACTTTATTCTGAAAACTTCAACAAGATATTCTTTTGCTTTTAGCTCCCCTTTTCTCCATCCACTGGCTCTTCAGGTTGCCTAGCATTATCTCTTTACTAGGGACGGGAGTTATACTAAGATAATATTTATCCTTTCCAGGCTTCCAGTGCCTATCTTTGTAGCACTCATATCTAGTTGTACTATTTTAGAGTGCACCGTCTAGGTGTCTCACAAGGAGATCCATTATCATGTTTGCACTATCCTTCGGAAATATCAACTAACTCTACTAATTCATCCATTATTTTGGGTTACTCTAACCCCAGCCAGATCGTGATAGTATGTCCTTCTCTTAAACCATATTTGTTAGCTCATATAGAGCATAACTCAGATTGGTGTGGCCAATTATACATACCCCTGTTACTATTGAAGGTAACTCAAAATGCTTATATCTCTCTTCCTGAATGGTAAATAAGGATAATCCTTATTAACTGAGTACCTCGCACCCTTCTTCACCTTGCTTCTTTTACTTGCTGAAACTTGTGTCTAACTTCCAATTCTGTTATTCTTTTTTACCGTAAGAGTGGATAAGTATTCTTTCCTTAAAGATCCTTATCAAGAACCTTACACTTTTTAGTATACGCATGATCTGCTGAAGACCTCACATTTACTCATCATAAGCAAGATGCAAAATTGAGTTCCTCTAACTCAATACTTCCACAGCTATATCTCTTATCGGTCGTCTTTATAAATGTAGGTATTGTCGTATTATGAATAAGATCGAGTTTAGGAAATTGAGTTCTTATTACTGAGCTCTACCACACGATCTAGAGTAAGAAGAAAGAGTGACAGTCCTAAATGCCCCGTAGCCTCCTGCTTATAAGTGTGGTGCATGACACACCCATAAACAAGACTCTACAAGACACGGCTTGTAGACTCCCTAGGACATAACTGCTCTGATACCACTTTTATCACGACCCAAACCAATGGGCCACAACGGGCATCCGGTACCTTACTCAACTTAGTACCAATATAACGTATCTTTTTATGTCATACTATAATAGATAACTGATCCGTAAGGCTGCCGTGAGATATGTAGAATACAACATGCGATACCAACTTATACATAAGACATACGGGCCTATAAGGCCAAATTAACCACTTGTACACTGAACATAGGCCGACAAGGTCATACAATATTTTACGTACATGACATCTGTCTACAAGACTCTAAGAATACATAATTTTCATAAAGGTCGGGACAGAGTCCGGCCATACCAAACAATACACGTCTAAGTCATACTAACCAAACAAGCAACTCTGAAGCAAATGGAGCACACCAACATCTTCCGCTAAGTTGATAGCCTGTTTGGAGGGCTCTCGGCCTGTCTATCAGGACCTACGGGTATGAAACACAGCTTCTCCAAGCAAAAGGGACGTCAGCACGAATAATGTACTGAGTATGTAAGGCACATAAATAAGTACATAACAGACATGGAAGAAATATAGAGTAAATGACTTAACCTGTAAGTCTGGAAAACTTTGTAAATCATGAAATACTTAGTATGCATATGCGTATGAATTTCATGTCGTGCGTAGGTACATGTTTCATAACATCATCAGCCTCTGAGGGCATCCCATCATATCATCTCTGCCACTGTGGGCAAAATCATTAACGTATACTAGCTGATCAAGTGGTGGTGCGTATATAACACCATAACATTTTTCCATATCCTATATAAATATAATATACATATATACGCGTATATAACATCATCTGATCATGGGTCAATGTACATGTATAAATGCATGAAATGCATAAGAAATATGTTAATAAGATTTTCTCGGAATGCCATAAAAATCAGTATGTCTTTCGGATAAACCCTATCAAATACGTATTTTTCTGAGACCCATGAATAGAAGATATAATAATTCACATAGGGAATCAAGAATATAGACACCCCTAATATTTCTATGAATAGAGTCATTTATAGAAACTATGTATTTGCTCGTTTTGTTTATGACGTATAGATCATGCCAAAAGAAATAATGGATAGCCTTAACATACCTGGAACGAAAAAATCCGTATGATGTTCTTGGAAAAAGGTTGCATCGTACTCCGTTAGAATCATAAAATCTTTACGTTGCTAAAGTTCCAATAATTATCGTTGGTTTGGTTGAAGAATCACGTTGCTTAGTGTAATATTTAGAATCTGATTCAAGTGTTTGAAACTGAAAAGTTGAAAACTCCTAAGAATGGCCAACGTTTCCTCCACTTCTAATTGGAGTATTTGAGAATGAGATTTGTTGAAAGCTTATATGAATTCACTTCTGATGGTAGAGTCTTTGGTATGGAAATGTTAAAATTTCATTGTAGTATCTTGAGAATGAATTTGTTGAAATCCACCAGAATGACTAATGTCCCCACTTGTCATTGTAGTATCTTTGTATGGAAATTCTTTGAATTAAAATGCCTTGTATTTGGCATATTAGGTTGCCACCTAATAAGAATGACTAAGAGTCATTCCTTTAGAATGTCGCTTGCTGCCACGTGGGGATAGGGTGGGAAAATTTAATCTTTATCCACTTATTAGGTAATTAGGTAATGTTCAGTTATCCGGTAATTAACCAATTACCCGCATAATTAAGAATTGTCTCAAATTACTTAAAATTCTACTTATTTTTAATACACTTTATATATCCTACTATCATGGTCATATGGTACTTTGTATGGTACTAGTCCATAAATATCGGGTATTAACGCTCGGGCCGATTTTTATCCCAACATGTCAAACTTGGACGAAAATTCATTTTCTTTGACTTGCTTCCCCTCTCACCTTCACGAATTTACTCATCACTTGTTTGAAATAACATAATCCTTATAATCTCCGAATAATCTTTTCCAATGACTGATGTCAATTACCTTACGACAAATTCAACGTACAATACTATATGGTACAACATCGTCATAATTTAATACTGTGAAGCGTAACATCATCGTAATGTAATACTGCAAGGCGTAACATTATCGTAATATAATACTGCAGGACATAACATCATCGTAATATAATATTGCGGGACGTAATATCGATGTAATATTGCGGGGCATAACTTTATATAAGACATATACCTTACCTAACTGAAACTACAAGTGCAGAGAATATTCTGTAGAATATTCCTCTAAAATATCTTATTACTAAACTAGCCGTTTGGGCCGATCCGAGTGCTCGATCTCGACCCTAGCTGCTCAGCTCGCCAATATGTTACTTCTTAAGCATGACCTCAGCCTAATCAGCTCTTGGTTATCCTCTCTTAGACAAGATTTCTTTGATCAAATTTTGACCCATACAATATGTAGTTGGTAGTATTATGTATTTCTATTCTTCTATTTTTAAGGTGAACAAGGCAAATGGGTAGGGCATGCACCAATTATTTAAAGGGATTTATTTATTCCTATACACTTTTTGAAATCTTATTACGAAAAATATTCATGTGTTTTTATTTTACCTAGCCTAAACATGGTTTAGTTACAAAATATATACAATCTATTATTAGTGCCTTAAATTAGGGAATTTAGTTACATTTTCCCCTATTTTCTCTCCATTCCTCTTTTAATAACTCCTTCCAGTTACGTTTGAAAACTCATATTGGTTTGCCAACCCATAGCTCCTCGTCAATTTCAAACTAATCCCATGATTTTCATTTCTTCCCCTAAACCTGCTTCGTTCAACCATAAAATAATCTGTCCTTTTGCTCATCCTCAATAATCCCCATCCAGTGAAGCACTCACTAGGATTTTGTACAGCCACAGCAATATGAACTATATTTTGGGAGTCTTAATTTTGCGAACAATCACTAGAAGAGGGAATATATCGTTTCTTAATCTTATTTATATAGGCGAAGCTCTAACTTTCAACAGAAATGATATTGTGCAACAAATACGCGGCATCTGAAGACAAATAGAATTTCAGTTATAAGATTGCTCTATTATGCTTTTACTGAACAATTTCGTAACAACGTTGTCAAACTGCAACACCAATCGCAGTTGGATCAAAAAGTATAATTGAGCAGATTTGAAGTCTTAGCATATTTCAAATTAAATTCAATCGCCTCCAAACTTTAAAGTCAACTTTGTATTAGTATTTCCAACAAGAATTTATGCTGCCCAGTTAATTTCTCACACAAAATTCAAATTTCACATAAAACTCAGCTTCTCCGAAGTGCGACGGTGGTGCTTTTAATGTGTAACTCGAAATTTCTCCACTACAATCATTCAATTCCCATCAATATTCAAGTTTTTCCACTCAAACAAAAATGAATCAGTGCACATGAGTTGCTTTGGAATTTATTCTCTACTTTTTTTTCCTTAATAAATCAACTAATCAGAAAAGAACAATGTATGGTACTTCACATACGAATTAAAAATAAATTTCGTACAAATTTAATGCAAATTTGAATATCTACAACAACTTATATAGTAAAAATAAATTTTATACAACTAATTATATAGTATACAAATTATTTACAACTTATCTACAACTTTCATACATTATGTTTTCCCAGTTAAATACATCTAAAATATCATACAACTTAAATACAATTTTTATACAAAATATCTTTTGTATATTTTGTATCTGATTAATACATAGTAAAAATAAATTTCATACAACTAATTATATATTATACAACTTATCTACAAATTATTTACAACTTATCTATAACTTTCATACATTATTTCTACCCAGTTATATACAACTACAATATCATACAGCTTAAATAAAATTTTATACAATATGTGTAACGACCCGACTTGTCATTTTAAGAATCTATGCCCCATTCAACTACTTGAGGTCCCGAGCAACTACAGAATACAATTTTTCTACAATTTTTCTACAATTTTACTATAATTTCTGCAGTATAATGTATGTCATGTCTTCTTCTTCTTCTTCTTCTTCTTCTTCTTCTTCTTCTTCTTCTTCTTCTTCTTCTTCTTCTTCTTCGAGTTTCAATCTGAAATTCAGCCAAAATTGATCACGCCCAACTACGCCTTATAAAAGACAAAGCGGTCGTTGCAAATATAATCCATTTTTTAAGTTCGAAATCGAATCCTCAGGGAACTAACCTATCTATTACAACTCTTGGTGATGCTATTACAAGCTCAACCAATTTCTGGATGCAAGATTTTTATCAATAAATATTGGGTTTTGTTTAACTAAAGCAAAATGATATTAAAACTAATAATATTCTAAATCAAAGATAATTCAATGGTAAAAAGATCTAGGGTATTGATTTCCCCAATTGCTAGTTTTCTTCTTAACTTTTTTGCTATAATCTCACTGTAATACTCTCTGAAGATTATGAGCTATGGGTTACCGCAATTATCTCTCGATCAACTACGATAATTTACTAGAGCATTATCTTGAACTACTCTAGCTGATAATTTATACAGCTCTGAATTATCCCACCAAAGTTTCGTTATCTCTAACCCAACTTTTAAATTCAAGTAATGAATCTCTTCAATCACACAAAAGTAGTATTGTTCAACAACAATCTAACCTAGTATTCTTTCTCAAGCAACACAAGGCAATTAGACACGATTAATCAAGGGCTCATTCAATTAATCACCATATAAAATATAATTGAACAATCATATAATAAACCCGACTCGATTATAACAAAATTGAGTCAAAACTTCATCTAACAATTGGTTCCATCAACCCTAGATTAAATGTTTGGCTACTCATAGTAAAGCAAGATAAAACCATAAAATCATTCATAATTTACAAATAATGATAACAAGAAGAAGTTTGAAAACTCTAATGGCGTCTTGATCTTCTCACACTTCTTGCCTCCAATTCAGTCTACAAACAAGCTTAATCTTGACTTGGGCGAGTTTGTTAAGTTTATATAGGGTTAGGATAAGTTTCCCACGATTTACACTTTGACCCTTAAACTTCTTGGTTTCCTCCAGATCGATCGCGGTCGCGGCACGACCGCGGTCATTTCCAACCATTCTGTTTTTCGCCTTCTTTCACCGCGGTCGTGGTGGGCTGTTGCCCAGTTTTTCTTCACCTTTTCTTGCTCGTTTTCATCCGGGCTCTTCTCGATTGGCCTTGTCTCTACATAATTGACTCCAAAACACTCTATATCCTCCTCCTAACTCGTAGTAGTTCCTGCAAAGCATAAAAACCTCAATTAGAGCATTTTGTTATCATTTAGCACTTAAAACATCACTAAAGTATGGTTAACTTTGAGCATAAATAGCATCTACATTGTATAATATAGGCTACTATCAACACCCCACACTTAAACCGTTGCTAGTCCTCGAGAAACAAAACCACACTCTATAGGCCTAATCATCACTGGGTCACTTCCCTACTCCTTATACCAAGAATAATTTACATAGATAGACTACCTTAACATAACCTTCTAACCTCAAGAGTGGACTCTCTCTCTAGCCACGTAATGTCCCTAACCGGCTTTCATACTCTCAATCAGAGGTCCGGACTTACCTTTCCTTCCTGAATCACATGCCTACTCACCACAAAAGAGACTTGTGTCAAGTCATTATAATTCGCACACTGAGGAATTCACATACATAAGGTTTCACTCGCCCTCAGAAATAAACTCTTATGCTACAAACAACGCACCATAGGCTTGCCCATAGTGTAGTACTCGACTAATCGAGCTCATTTGATCTAGAATCAAGTAGGACTTTATTTGGTTGTAATGTTAGATGTGGGACTGGTAGGATACATATAGGTATAGTGACTACACCTCCCTAAGCACTTCAATACATCTTTCACTTTTAAGCTCATACTTTTGTCAAACCTGCATTCCACCTTTACATTATTGAGTTAAACCCCCTATTTCTTTAAGCACATTTACATCAAGAGACACCACTTAACAAGGAAAATATTTTTTTTCAAGTGTCTCTTATTTTTTACACAATGCACCTTTATCCTTATTTCATTAGCTCCACTCAAAAGCCCAACCGATAATCCCACACTTTAACTTTTCCATATTCATTACAATTCAAGTGCTCCTAAGAGGTGATAGGGTTTAAGTATATAGACAATTTACAATTTGGGTAGGGCTTGTAATGTGGTTGCCAAAAAATAGGATTACAGGCTCAAAGGGGTTAACTAGGATATACACAATCAGGTGGGTGAAAACATATATAGCTAGGTTCAACAAGGAAACACCTATATCACTTTACAGACCAATGAAGACTACCATTTCGCTTCGTACACACACAGGGCACGTTCTAGGCATCGAGTGTTAGTATAGAATACACAAAGCCTCACTCACACATGGAACATAATTCAATTCAGTTAGGACCATCAGACACTCTGCTCAAGGTGTTTAAGCCAACTCAATAATACACAATTTAAGGCTTTATTGCTAAAGTCAACTAATGAGCCTAGGTGTCACACTAAAGCAATCTCTATTCATGGTATCATGGAGTTAAGGGGTCCTATTTCTATTCTTCGCCCAAAAATTCCTACACTAACAAAAAAACAATTAAAAAACTAATTACACTCGGTTCAAATGGAAACCCTTGGAAACGAACCGTGGTTTAAAGAAAAACCAAGGGGGAGTTTGTAAAGCCCCAGAAAAAAAAATTTGCTTAGTAATTTAAGATTTCGTGGTGCCAAGGTAGGCCAAATATTTTATCTTGCGTGCAAATGAGGATTAAGGATAGTATGGATATCAATTGGATATGTTAAGAAGTGTATAAGTTATATTAGAGGTGAATTGGGGTCTAAGAAGAGGCCTAAGTCTAAGCCAAGTTAGGAAAGTTTCATATTAGACGAAATCTGTAAATGAGTATGCACAAGACCTCACTTTGAACGATCATATCTCCAGTTATATAAGGAGTTGTGTGATGCATAACCTATCAAATTAAATCCCTTTGAGTCTAGTTTCCAACTCAATAAACCGTTCATCATTTGTAGGTGTATATAGAAAGTTATTACCATTTTACTGGGCAGGTGTCTCTAGCGCGAAGTCGCACATTATGCTGAGTATTCTGCCTCCCGCGCGCGAACATAGCGCGAGCTCGCGCGCCTGGAAGGTTTTTAAATATCCTAAAGACCGGAAATAAGAGAATTTGAGTCATTTCTCAAGCATAGGGCTTCCTCTACACCCCCAACTCGACCAAGGCATCCAATTGCACACCTAAGGTGAGTTTTTAAGTGTGTTTTCATGGTGATTTCACTTCTCAATCACTAGTTACAACATGATTTTGATTGGGTTTCATAGGGTTTCTTCAAAATCTCAAGAACACCCCAAATTTGTCTTTCAAGATTTGGTCTACAAGAGGTAATCCTACACCTTAGACTTACATATATGGAGTTATTATGGAAATATGAGTATGGATTAAGTATTGTAACTCATGGGATGGGGATTGGAAGTCATAGGTGCCTAACCTAGGTTGTGTTGGTATTGTAGAGATTGTGAGGTGGGTTATTGGGGTATGATTCTTGGGGTAATATTATTATGTATACATGCATGTACAAATTAGGTTTGTGGGAAGATTGATGAATATAAATAAGTAAAGATTGGGTTGGGGAAAGAAGAAAATATTGTAAAAGGAATTTAAAATCAAGATGCTCAACTAGTATTTGATAAAATGCTCAAATGAGCTGAAACCATGAATACCTTCCTAATTTGTGTTAATTTTGTTATGTCTCAAGTAGATTGGGATTGCTAGAATTTTCGAAACGTCGTAGTAACTTAAGGAAAGCTCAAGCGAGGTATGTATGGCTAACTTTGACCTTTGTAAAGTCACTTTGTTTGGTGTACGAATATTTGGTATGTGATATCTACGTGGATTATTTGTGGAATTCTTGTGATTGGTATGATTTGATTGTTCGTGGTTAAGTCTCCCGATATAATGGTGTACTTAATTGGCAATAAACCAAATGTGTGATTGTGAATGTGTTATGTGGTAAGAGTTGAGAAACAAATGATGGAAGGAAATCGTAAATGATGCAGTTGGAACAACTGTGGTAAGAACATATATGGCTTGTATTGGCAATTATCGCGGTGACATAAAATGCATATGAGTTGTTGAATATGATGGAAATAGTATTGATGGCTATAGAAATTCTTTGAGAATTGTTGTTGTTGTTGTTGTTGTTGTGTTGTTTGTGAATTGTGATTGTTCGGTGGGATCAGGTTGCGCGCTGCAACACGAAGTAATAAGGTGTGGGTTGTGGTGATAAGGGTGGTTGAGTTAATAAGGGTGGCCGAGGTAATAAGGGTGGAAAAGTGATCGAAATCACTATTGAAATGAAAATATGAGAAAGTTGTAAAATCATTGATGTGAAAATGTTGAAGGGGAAATGGAGAGATTGTAACTTGTTTGGCTGGATGGTTTTCTTTCATGTGTATTTTATTGTTGGTTCCATGACTACTTGTTACTTGTGTATGGTTTGAGTTTACTTAGGGCAAGTTTGTTCATACATACCAGTACAATTCAAATGTGCTGACGTCCCTTTTGCCGGGAGCGCTATATTCGTGTTATGATTGTAGGTGGATCTATAGCAGGTACTCCAGTCCACCGACCGTAGCTCCCCTTCACTTTCCGCCAAAAGCATTGGTGAGCTCTTTTCCTCCCGGGGCCTTGCGTGGCTCATGCCGCTTTTTATTTCGGAGTCTTGTTTTGGTTTTTGGTGTATGGTATAGCCGGAGCCTTGTTACCGGCAAGTATTGTATCACTCTTTTGTATCCCTAGAGGCTCCGTAGACAGGAAATGTGGGTTATGTACTTATGTATTTTGGGCAGTATAACTTGTAAACCACGCTAAGTAACTGTGTATGCTATATAAATCTCGTAAGAATATGTTTAAATTTATAAATGGCTATTTCACTTGGTTAATGGGAAATGGAAACGCGGGGTAACACGTGGAATAGGAAAGGCACCCAGGTCCGCTTGGCTGGGGCTGCCCGGTCGAGCGCCGGTCGCGCCCCTCGGTTTTGGGGCGTGACAGAGTTGATACACTACCTAACAGAAGAAAATCTTTTGTTTTTTTTGTTCGACTTAAGTCCCTCAAGAGACCCGTCGAGAGGTGTCCGTCTTCGGGCCAAGTCGAAGTTAATTAACATCAACCAAAAACACCAAACAACAAAAAACCAAACAAATTTATACAGTTGTACAACAACAACCATCCCCCACCCCACACTTAAATATTTGGCATGTCCCCATGTCAAAGAATTTAAAGCAGAGTAAAGTAAGGGGACTTCCCTGGTGCTTAGTCCTGATCAGAGACGGTGCCAGGATTGAGGTAACACGCTCATCCTACCGCCGGGAGCCAGCCCATGATCTTTTTCTCTGACCTAGCATTTTGAGTAGCCAAATTGTCAACTCTAGCACTCAAGTCAGTGACTGAAGTGCGTAGGCCAGCCATCTCCTACTCCAAGGTTGTCATACGGGTACTCTGGCGGGCCTGTGATGGGCCTGCCTCATCAGCATGCTGCTTTGGTGGGGCAGCAGCATGCATAGTTCCCTCATCATCATCATTGGCATCATCATCATCATCATCAACCACTACAGCTTGCTCTTTCCCAACTGTAATTTTGCTAGCCTTAAATAGGGCTTTTAATGGCAACTTCCCATCTACTGTGGAATTTTCAGGAACTCGTAAAGCATGACACAGCTTGGTGACCAGGGAAAGGAAGTAGAACCCTTTGAGTATTTCCGGGGAGCGAATGAACATTTCATCCTGAATGAGTCAGGCCACATCAAAATTGTGGTGGGTCATAAAATAATAAATCATCGTTGCTCTTGGCCCATTAACATCTGTAGTGTTGATGGATGGCATCAAATGGTTGTTGATGATTTTTCGCCAACACTTAGCTTCCCAAGTGAGAGATTGGGAGTTCAGGGTAATTCTCTGCTTTATCCATATTGGATCCCAGCCAGCCACACAAATTGTTTCAAGAATTGGTGCCCACCAGATAGTTGGCGATGATAAGCATGGTAATAATCTGTCTCTCCAGTGAATATCGGCAGTCTGTACACTCGGCGGATGGCCTCAAGAGACGCACCCACCCGGGTATTTCGTACCGTGACAACCCTATCAACATGCTCCGGGCAATTTGCATAAAATTCCCTTACCATCAACACATTGCCCTCTTCCGGTTCATTAAAGAAGATGTCCAGCTGACGCCTCCTCAATTCTTCAAAGATAGTTGGGCATTCAATTTGCAAGGCAAGCATGTCAATGTGTACTTCAGGCAACAGCTTCTTGGATGACTTTGCATTAAACCTATCTTGAGCCACTTTGGAGATAAATCGAGTACGGTCAAACTGGTTTGCACTAGCCTGAGCTCGAGCTCTGGATGAACCGCTTGGTCCACTAGCGGAGGAACCTGTGGCACGTCTTTTTCTTGACTGATGCATTGTACCTGACAAAACAGAGGCTACTATTAGTGAGGGTTTGAGTTGTGTGAACCCTAGGTGGTTACTCAGATTTCACCACCATCATGGTCGCATTAGCCAATACAGATCCATTGGGGCAATTTCACAAGCACCTTGTGAGCATGGACTATAATTTAACACACCTATCCCATGGAAACATAAACTCTCCCCCCAAATCAATTATTCTCACTTCACAACTCCACCCCACCACAATTAACTTCACACAATAATACCAAGCTCTTCTCTACAACATTTTACACATTACCCCACTAAAAAGGAAGAAAAGAAAACCAAAAATCTAACCATAAATACTACAACAATTCAAGCATCAAAAATTGCAAAATAGAAAAGTACAAGGAAAGAGATGGAAAGCATGACATACCTTGTTTTTGTAGAAGTGGAGAATAATGGAAGTTGCGTAGGAGGGAGTGGGGGGGGGAAGAAGTGAGTTTGTGAGAGATGTGAAGAAGAAGAAGAAGAAGAAGAAGGGGCGTGGGATTAGGGATTTAGAGTAAGAATGAAGAGTGGGGAAGTGGGGGCGGTTAGGTTTAGAAGAGAAAAGTGGGTTAGAAGAAAAAAAGAAAAAAATTAAAAAAAAATTAAGTACAACTTACCTGGGCGACAGAATGTCGCGTTTCACAGGGGTCGCGCCGCGGTCCCACCGCGGTGGATCAAGAAGACCAAAACAGAATACTTGTGTTTCACCGCGGTCCCACCGTGGACGCAGTGAAGGGGGGAAAACAGAATGTTTGCCATTTAACGCGGTCACATTGCGGTCTTACCGCGATCGCGGTCACGGGCTTCCGAAAAAAAGTTTTTTTTTTAAATAACCATCAAGTACAACATCAACATAAAAGAAAAAAAATAAAAGAAAACATGAGTTGCCTCCCACGCAGCGCCTGATTTAACGTCGCGGCACGACACGGGCTCATATCATCACTCCTCCTTTGTGTATTGGGGCTCCTCCAATGTTATCACTACGCTGTCCTCTTTTTCTTCAGTCATTCCGAGGTAATGTTTCAACCTCTACCCATTCACTATGAATTTATTCGTTCCATCTTTAGATTCGATCTCCACAGCTCCACTTGGGAACATTTGCACCACTCTAAACGGTCCTGACCATCAGGACTTCAACTTACCCGGGAACAACCTCAATCTTGAGTTATATAGCAACACTAATTCTCTGGGTTTAAAGTTCCGTCCCAAGATGTGCTTGTCATGCATCAATTTCATCCTTTCTTTATATATTCTAGCACTCTCGAATGCCTGGTACCGGAATTTCTCAAGCTCTTGCAACCTATTAACTCTGTTGGTGCCCGTTGTCTCCATGTTTAAGTTCAGCTGCCGCAATGCCCACAGTACTTTGTGTTCGAGCTCAACCGGAAGGTGGCATGCCTTTCCAAATACCAACTTGTATGGTGACATACCAATTGGAGTTTTGAAGGTTGTGCGGTATGCCCACAATGCATCATCCAACTTCCTTGCCCAATTAGTTCTTGTTGCATTCACTGTTTTTGAGAGGACACTTTTGATTTCACTATTAGACACTTCAACTTGCCCGCTTGTTTGTGGGTGGTATGGTGAGGCTACCTTGTGGCGAACTCCATACTTCTCTAACAGACGTGCAAACGCTCTATTGTAAAAATGAGAGCCACCATCACTAATTATGGCTCGGGGGTGCTAAAACGTGTGAAGATGTTTTTCTTTAGGAAACTGGTCACCCCTTTCGCATCATTAGTTAGGATAGAAACTGCTTCGACCCACTTGGAGACATAGTCAACAGCAACCAGTATATACTTGTTACCGTATGAGCTGACGAAAGGCCCTATGAAGTCGATCCCCCACATGTCAAACACTTCCACCTCTTAGATTGTGGTCATTGGCATCTCTTGATGACGGGATATGTTTCTCGTCCTTTTGACATTCATCATAGCTTTTAACCCAAGCATGGGCATCCTTAAACAATGTAGGCCAATACAGGCCTGATTCCAGCACCTTTGTTGTTGTCCGAACTCCTCCAAAGTGTCCACCATATGGCGAAGCATGGCAAGCCTGCAAAACAGAGGGTTGATTTTGCTCGGGGATACACCGCCGGATCATGTTATCAACACATATTTTGAACAATAGAGGTTCATCCCAATAATACGCCCGACAATCACGGATTTTTTTTTCTTTTGAATTGAGGAGAGATCATGAGGTACAATACCACATGCTAAGTAATTAGCAATATCAACATACCATGGTGCCTCCTCCATTGTCACGACAAGTAATTGCTCATCAGGGAATGTCTCAAGGATATCCTTAACCTCCATTCTTTTCTGCCCCTTCCAACCCCGAGAGGTGGTCTATTACTTGGTTGTCTGTCCCCTTTCGATCACGAATCTCCAGGTCAAATTCTTGTAGAAACAAAACCCAACGAATCAAGCGGGGCTTTGACTCCTTCTTTGCTATAAAGTACCTAATGGTTGCATGGTCAATATAAATAATAGCTTTCGAGCCAATCAGGTATGACCTGAATTTATCGAAGGCAAACACTACAGCGAGCATTTCCTTTTCCGTGACCGTGTAGTTCAGCTATGCACCACTAAGAGTCCTGCTTGCATAGTAAATTGGGTGCATAATTTATTCCTTGCGCTACCCCAAAACTGCTCCTATAGCATAATCACTTGTGTCGCACATCAGCTCGAATGGTTGCTCCCAGTTGGGTGCAACAATAATGGGTGCAGTTACCAATCTCTTCTTCAGCTCCTCAAATACTAACATGCAATCATCAGAAAACAAAAACTGCTGGTCTTTTTCAAGCAGCTTACATAAGGGGTTAGCAATTTTTGAAAAATCCTTGATGAACTGCCTGTAGAATCTGGCGTGCCCAAGGAAACTTCTCACTGCTTTCACTGAAGTGGGTGCTGGGAGCTTCTCAATCACATTAACTTTTGCATGGTCTACTTCAATCCCCTTTTTGGATATTCTATGCCCCAACACTATGCCTTCTTGTACCATGAAATGGCACTTCTCCCTGTTCACCACCAAATTTGTCTCCACACATCGTTTAAGCACTCTCTTAAGGTTGTGAAGATAATCTTCGAATGAATCCCCTACCACAGAGAAATCATCCATAAACAACTCCACAATGTCTTCGACCATGTCGGTGAAGACGGCTAGCATACACCGCCGGAATGTGGTTGGTGCATTGCAAAGTCCAAAGGGCATCCTCCGAAAGGCAAAGATGCCATGCGGACATGTGAAGGACGTTTTCTCTCTCTCTTCCGGGGCTATTGAGATCTGATTGTACCCCCAGTATCTGTCCAAGAAACAAAAATGGGATCGCCCAGCTAATCTGTCCAACATCTGGTCAATGAAGGGCAACGAGAAATGGTCCTTTCGGGTGGCTGCATTTAATTTCCTATATTCCATGCAAATCCGCCACCCTGTGACTATACGAGTTGAGATTAGCTCGTTCTTCTCATTCTGTACAACTATCATTCCACCCTTTTTCGGTACACACTGGACGGGGCTTACCCAATTGCTATCAGAGATGGGGAAGATGATGCTCGCGTCTAGCCACTTGATTACCTCCTTTTTCACTACCTCTTTCATATTCGGGTTCAGCCTTCATTGATGTTCCCTGGAAGGTTTTCTCCCTTCTTCCAAACGAATCTTGTGCATGCAAAAGGCTGGGCTGATACTCTTTATGTCTGCCATGGACCAACCAATGGCAATTTTGCATTCCTGCAACACCTGCAATGATTGTTCTACCTGCACAGCTAGCAAACCAGATGATATAATAACAAACAAAGTAGAATTGGGACCCAAGAAAGCATATCTGAGGTGGGCTGGAAGCGGTTTCATCTCCAGTTGGGGTGGTTCCTCTATTGATGGTTTTGCAGGTGGTGTATCTCTCTTTTCTAACTCAAGGGACTCGAACTAAGGTTCCCTCTTCCAAAATCCTTAGCCTTCGAGTGCCATGACCCGCTCTGCCAACCCTTCATCATCCATCTCCTCTAAATTTGTCAAGCAAGCTCCCAATGGATCTTTAGAATTCAGGATCTCACCATCTTCATGCAGAATCACATCCACAGCTTCCACTAGTGAGCAATTTGCATATTCACTGGGTCTCCTCATGGATTGTTAAACGTTGAATATAACTTCTTCATCGTTCAACCTCATTTTTAATACCCCAGTTTCACAATCAATCAATGCTCTCCCAGTGGCCAAAAATGGCCTCCCCAAAATGATGGGTATCTCCTCATATCCAGAATAACAAAGTCCACATGGAATACAAACTTTCCCACTTGTACCAACACATCATCAAGAATCCCCGTCGGTCTTTTAACCGTGTAGTCAACCATTTGTAACAGCATCAAAGTCGGTCTAGCTCTGCCAATGCCCAGTTTTGTGTATATTGCCAAATGTATCAAGTTTATGTTGGCCCCTAAGTCACACAATGCTTTTGCAAAAGCATAACTCCCAATAGTACATGGAATAGTGAAGCTACCTAG